>NW_020837968.1:18069995-18326974 GCF_003676395.1 Aethalodelphis obliquidens | reverse complement strand
CTCTCTCTCTCTCTCTCTCTCTCTCTCTCTCTCTCTCTCTCTCTCTCGAGAGAGAGAGAGAGAGAGAGAGAGTCAGAGAGACAGAGAGACAGAGAGAGACAGAGAGAGACAGAGAGAGAGAGACAGAGAGAGAGATGATCCTATTGGATTTGGGCCCCACCCTGACGAACTCATTTAACCTTAATTACCTTCTAAAAGCTCTGTCTCCGAATATTGTCACACTGGGGATTAGGGCTTCAAAATATGGATTTTTGGGGGGGAAATAATTCAGCCCACAGTAGCAGATACCCAGATTTTTTTTGTCAGTGGATATAACTTTGATGGAAGAAACTAATCTGTATAATGCTTAGATGATTTATAGATTGATTTTATTAAGTAACTCTACATGAAGAAATCATTTACTAACAGGGAATGATTTACACAAGAGACCTCTTATATTTTCTAGAAACTTCTGTACGCTGGAAGCTTCTGTTTTATAATGATTCTAATAAACTTAGTTAACATGTACTTTTCCAAAGAATCCTTTTGGTGTAAAGCAGTCAGTGTGCATATATTTCAGTGCAGAGGTTGCATGGAAGAGGGTAAAGAGGACAGGCTTTGAAGTCAACCTGAGTTCAAATTCTATTTTGACGTTTATGAACTAAGTGATTTTTGAGTAGGTTACAAACAGTTTTTGAGATATGAATTCCTTCTGTAAAATGGAGATGCTTTTTGCATTACAGAGTTGTTAGGAAAATTAAGTCAGAAATTATATAAAACCCTGGCATAGCATTTGGCATGTAAAATGGGCTTGAGAAGAGTAAATCCCCTACTTCTATGAAAGTCTGACATCTCTTAAGTTTATGTTAAGAATGTGAAAAACGATGTTAAACGGTGCAGCTGCTTTAGAATCAGTGTGGTAGTTCCTCAAAATGCTAAACATAGAGTTACTAGATGACCCAGCAATTCCACTCGTCGGTATACATCCAAGAGAAATAAAAACACATATTCGTGCAAACTGTACACAAATGTTCATGGCAGCATTACTCATAATAGTCAAAAGGAACGTGGATGGAAATGTGCTAAGTGAACGAAGTCAGACATAAAAAGCCACTTAGTTTATGATTCCATTGATACGATATGTCCATAATGGGCATATCTATAGAGGCAGGAAGTAGATTAATAGTTGCTACGGTCTTGGGATAGTGAAGGAGGAGTGGGAAGTGAGTGTGTGCAAAAGGGTTCCCTGACCCCATTCTACTCTGTGTGTGTGAGTGTCAGGGGCGGGGGGAGGTTGGGGGCTTCCCGAAACCAACAGGCAATTCCCAGATGCCATCAGGGTGTCTTGAGAATTCATCTCAGCTCTGACACTGTCTGCCTGGAGATAGAGTGAGATTCCAGGGGTAAAGGGCTCAGTCCCACAAGACCCACCCTCCACTTCAGAGGTGAGTTGCAAGTACAGGTTGTCACCTGTACTTCTGACGGACTGGCTGTGAATCAGAGGGTCCCCACAGCTCCCTCCTCAGGTGTGGTTAATTGGCTAGAACGGCTCACAGAACTCAGGAAAACTTGTTTACTCACTAGATTACTGATTTATTCTGAAAAGATTATATTAAAGAGTAGGAGCCAGATGAAGAGCTGCTACACAGGGTGAGTTCCTGAACAGGGAGCTTCTGTCCTCGTGGAGCTTGGGGCCGGCACAGTGGCACGTGGAAATGTTCTGGTTCCCCAGTGTGGAAGTTTTCAAAAAAGAGAGCCTAAAAGGCTGTTCTTTTGTTTTTTGTGGAGGCTTCTTTACATGGTCGTGATTGACTGAATCATTGGCCAGTGGTGATTGATTCAACTTCCAGGCCCTCTCCTCATTCCTGGGGACGGGGTGGGGTAGGGGCTGGGACTGAAAGTTCCAACTCTCTAATCACTGGGTTGGTTCTCCTGGCACTAGCTCCCATCCTTAGGTGCTTCTGAAAGTTACCTCATTCACATAACCAAAAGACACCTTTATCATTCTCTACATGTAGGAAATTCCAAGGGTTTTGGGAGCTGTGAACCTGGAACTGTGGAGGAAGACCAAATATATATATATATATGAATAACCAAACATATATCTTACAAATCACAGTGTGTATGGGGTTTCTTTCTGGGGTGTTGGGAAATGTTCTAGAATTAAACAATGATGATAGTTGCACAACCTTGTAAATATATTAAAAATCACTGAATTTTATACTTTAAAATGGTGAATTTTATGGTATGTGAATTATGTCTCAACCTCCACTCCCCATCCTTGGATTATTATTTTCACTTATGCACTAGAGTAAGTAATACCGGCAGATGGTCTTGTTTGCTTTACATTGTTTCTGACATTTTTGTTACTTTGGACTAATATTTTAAATTGACATCTTCATGTTTTCTAAAGAAGAGATATTGAAGATAGAACCATTGGGCTTTTCTCTTTAGAGAACTGGGCAGGTAGGAGTGCTGAAGTGGAAACATTAATTAGTGGTGCCTTTGAGAGGCCTGAACAAATTTTGGAGTCATATCTTTGTGCTCAGGTAGCAGCCATTCTCTGGTAGCCCTGTAATAAGCAAGGATGACTAAGGTCACTGATTATATCAGTGAAGCAAATCCATCAGAATCTTCAGAAAACTGTTCAAACCAGTTAGTGTGTTTTTTTTTTTTTTTGGGGGGGGGGGTCTGTTTACAATAATCTCAAATACCAGAGAAAGTTTTTGTCTTAGGGAAATGAAGCAACGTTGATGACATTTTTTTGCCCTTCTAGAACATCTGGTTTTGGCAACCAGTACATCTGATGATAATGAAGTCAAAATGACTAACTGTGCTTCAGAGGTCCTCAATCTCCTATCCTTTTCGGTATCTGTTACTGTATGTGTCAACTTGGTAGGGAAGAAGATTCATAAAGAACCTCAGAACATAAAGTGCAATAAAATGAATAGCTCTTTAGGTCAGATCTCAAGGGAGTCCAAATTGCTTGTCTAACAGTACAGTGAAGGGATCTTTCCGTGCAGGTTTTGTAATGATAAAATTGGTTATATTTGAGTGTCTGCTTTGCTCTGAGATGTCCCTTCCTCTCCTCTCCCAAATTCTCATCTCACATTCGACTAGTATCACAAGCAAATTGTTCATTTTTTAACAATTTAAGATTTACGAATCATTAAGTTTTCATTTCAGTTATTTTGATCTCTTTTTAGTCTCTTTAATCTTTTATTTGCAGTATTTTAAGAAAATGAACCAATTTACTATTATCCAAATAAATGTCTGGTCAGTGTTGTTTTTTTTTTTTATAAAATTATTTTTTTTCTTTCACTATAAAGCAGTACAGGTTTTGCATAGATTTTAGAAGGTATGGAAAGTATAAAGATTTTAATAACTTAAGTCCAAAGCATCTAGAATTTTGATATTTTGATGTATAGCTTCCTAGACTTTCTGTAATGCACATAGGGAGCCATAAATGTGCTTGTGTGTATGAGTATGTTTTAAATAAAAGTGAGATCATACTATTTAGAAGTGAAATTATGTTATGTATTTTGTAACTGGCCCCTTTCCACATCTTGTCACTAAATAGAAATCTAAATAATTTTAAGTGACTGCACAGTGTTCTCACTATGCTTGGAGTGACCTTAATCTCTTAAGGATAGACTTAGATTTTTTTCGTTATTTTTGTTATTGTAAAAAACACTGCCATGAACATCTTTGGGTATATATCTTTGTACACTGTGTATCATATTTTATATCTGCACAGATACTTATATTTTAGCATACATTCCTGGAATTAAAATTGAGGAGTAGTATTTATTTTTCCCCTTTCTTTTACTTTTTTCTGTCAGCAGGTCCCATCACGTCGCCCTCCCTTTGCTTCTCTCCGTCTCACTGACACTGCTCAAGTCCAGGCCACTGTTAACGCTCACTGGAACAATTAGTGTCTCCTCCCTTAAGTTCTTGTCCCCCATTCTCTGCACATCAGTTAAAATGATCTTAAAGTGGAAATGCGATATTGTTCTTCGCTTGCTAAAGCCTTCAATGCCATCTTAGTGCTCTTAGGATAAAACCCAAATTAATAATAAAAGCAAAATTATTAGTAGGTCCTGTCTGATCTGACTATATTCTAGTTCCCAGCATAGGCCTCTGAGTATGCAATAAGTATTTGAGTGAATAATAAATGAAATTACCAGACCAGAGGGAATTTTATCAGTTTTTGACACACATTACCAAATTAACAACATGGATGAGAGTGCCAGTTTCACCACATTGTGACCAACTCAAGCCATTATCAGCCTTTTTAATCTTTGCCAATCTGATAGGCAAAAGGTGTTATCTCATTGTTTTAATTTGTGTTTCTTTGATACTAGAGTTGGACATTTCTTCATGTGTTTACTGGACATCTCTGTTTTTGTGTGAATTGTCTCTATCCTTTGCCTGTTTTCCCAATGGGATGTTTAGTTGTTCCTGTAATGATTTATACCATCTTTAATAAGTAACCCTTTATGGTGTGGATATATTGATATTATACCAGTTATCTAATGTGGTATTACAAACCGCCTCAAAACCTAGTAAAACGTGTGTGAGTTGGCTGGGCAGTTCTGCTGGTCTCACCTGGATTCACTCATCTTTTCATTCCCTGACTGGGTTCATGTGGTGTGTCTGTTTGTCTCTCACTTAGTAATAGCAGCCTTCCATTAGATCATGCCCCAGTGTGCAAGCTTTTATCAAACTTCTGCCTGCATCCTGTTCCCTTAGTCTTCTTGGCCAAAGCCAGTTACATGGACAAGCTCAGAGTCAGGGTGGGAGGAGACGACACAAGGGTGAATCAAGAGGTGTGACTGTTGGATGCTGTGATGTAAAATCAACCAGATGTATCTTATAAAGAAATTTATCACTTGTCTTTTAATTTTGTTTTGGTAAAGAAGCATTAAAATTTCATGTCAGATCTGTTAGTTTTACCTTTATAGTTTCTGCCTTTGGTGTCATGCCTTTCCCGACTTAAAATTATATTAGTATTTACCTACATTTTTTTCTATTACTTTTTGGTTTATGGTTTCATTTATGTTTAAATTTAAGCCATCTGAAATTTGTTTTGGTGTAAGATGGGAGGTTAGTATTTGACAAAATATCAAATATTTAGTCCTTTGTCAGCATGATTTGTTGAATAATCTGTCTTTTCCCATTGATTTGAAATGCCACACTCATTGTATACTGAATTCCCATAAATACTTGGTTCTGTTTTTGGACTCATTAGTTATTTGTCTAATTCTGTGTTACTACCTCACTGTCTTAATTACTTTGAGTCTGTAGTCATTTTAATTTCTAGGAAGGAAAGTTACTGTTCATTTTCTTGTTTTTCAAAACTTTATTTGCTATTCTACTTAATACATTCTTCTAGATTAGTTTTGGAATCATTTCATCAATTACAACGAAAATGAAATAAAAAAGAAAAATTGCACCCCGAAACCTGTTGGGAGTTTTGATTAGAATTGTGTAAAATTAATGGATTAATAGGGGTAGGGGAGAGAATTGACCCCTTTATAATACTGAGTTTTTCATTCTTTTTTCTCCTCCATATATTCAGATTTTTTATTTCATCTTTAGTAAAGTGCATCAACACTTTAGTTTCTAGTTTAGTAGGTTTGATATGATACCTTTAAAAAGTTCTTACATATTTAGAAATTAAACTTACAGCTTATTTTTACTCTAAGTATATCTGTTCTCATTTTTGTCTTAATTTTATTTAAAATGTATACTTGTATTTAAACATAAAGCCTGTGATTTAAAAAAAGTTTTTCGTTCTCCAGTAACTCAATTCCAATGTTGGCATTTATATTCCTCAGTTTTCTTAGATTTTGAAATGTAATAGCTAATGGTTACTGAGTACTTACTGCCTGAAATATCAATACTTCCCATATTAACCATTTAATATTCCTCTTATAACTTATAAGGTAGGAACAGTTGTTATTCCCCTTTTATAGATGAGAAAACTGAGTCGCAGAGGGTTAAGTAACTTGCCCAGGGTCACTCACTGGTAAACAGCAAACTGGGATTCCATCCCAGGCAGTCTGATTCCAGAGCCCATGCTTTTAACCAGTATGCTCGGGTCTCTCATTCAAACATGAACTGAGGTCTGTGTTTGAATTTTCTAAGTGTTGATGTGTGAGTGAATAATTTACTTTTTCTTTGTGATTTCATCATATAAGGGTTCTTTATTTTCTGAAAATAATTGGTACAAGAACAAGGCCATGTAGAATGAATTGACCTAGAATAGGAGTAACATTTCAGAGATAGCAGGGGTGGGGAGAAAAGACTTTACTTGGGCTTAATCTTGAAAAATGAAACAAAATTATGGAAACATTCATGTTATAGTTGCTACGATGTGTTAAATTCTTAAAATGGAAGAAGAATGAATCAAGTGTTGGTTGCTTGTTTCGCATAATTTTTCTTTAAAAATTGCGAAATCGCATGAAACTATATACTTCGTGTAATGATGGACTTTTCTAGTATGATCCTAAAGAAATCCATTTTTGCCAAAATATTCAAAGCCTTCATTATCAAAGCCCACTTATATTTTCATATTATTTTCTTTTGCCCTCCTATTATCTCATCTTCATTAGCTTTCTCCAATTATCTGCTCATGGTATCTGTTCAAATGCTTTCAGGGGCAAGTAGCAGACTTAAAGTACTTAAACGTTAAGAACATTTACTGTCTCATATAATTAGAAGTCCCGAGAAAGAGTGGGCTCCAGGCCCACTACACTCAGTGGCTCATGGATGTCTCTGAGAATCCAGGTACATTTTGCCATCTTGAGTATCCATTTCATCTTCACACAGGTAGCAAGCAGGCCATGGGATTTCTAGGCTTCACATTCAGAACTAGCAATTCTTACAGGAAGGAGGACCATCTCTTCTTTTGTTGCTTTTTTCCCCTCTTAAGGTATAATTTACATACACCTAAATGTATTAATCATAAGTATATCTATAGGTTGATGGATATTTACTACATATACACATCTGTGTAGCTACCAACCGGGTCAGGATACAGAACATATTGAGTACTTTTCATCCCATTAAGTGCCCTTACGTTCCTTCCCAGTCAGTGTCCCTCTCCAATTTTCATTTCTGCCAGTGGCTTTGCCAGTAGTTGGAAACAGTTCTCATCATTTTTAGTGACTTTGTAAAGCCCTGCATCTTTTGGAAGGCTTGCACTTCTGCTTTGTACATGATACTCATTGTGTTGCTTTGTCATTGAAATACCTGCCATCTTTGAGAGACTGACAGGGCAAAGGTGACGTGGACTGACAGAGGCTCCTGTTACCATAGGAGGGATGTTTGACAGGGATGAATTTTATAAGTTGTTAGTTCATTAGTTTTTCTGGTGTGTGTGTGTTAGGATGACTTTGCTTCCCTGGGCGACCTGGCAAGCTGTGGGAGTCTGGCAATGAATCATATTAAGAACCCTGAACCTGTTCTGGCCTATGTTACATTTTTACATATGTGTTGCTGGATTTTCTAATTTATTGCATTGGTGTATTACCCCATCCAGTCTGTGATCTATGCAGCAGTCAGGTCTTTCTGAAATTCAGATTTTATCAGCTCAGTCTTATCTCTCAAACACTTCAGTGGCTTCCCATTGGTCTTAGAATTAATACCAAACTCTTCATTATCACGGCCTACGTCCCACATGGTTCCTCTTGCTCTGTGATTCCAAAGTTAGTAAAATGGCCCAGTAAGATGAATCCTCAAAAACCAGTTACAGGGAATTCCCTGGCAGTCCAGTGGTTGGGACTCTGCACTTTCACTGCTGTGGGCCTGGGTTTGATCCCTGGTCGGGAAACTAGGATCCAGCAGGCAGCACAGCGCGGCCAAAAAAAAAAAAGGAAAAGAGTTAAAAAACCCAGTTATAAAAAAGTCAAGATGTGCATGGACATACCCATTCCCTTATGCTTACAGTTTAGTGAGGGAGGAGGCATTAATCAGTTTGGTACATGGTATTGTGAGGGTAGAGACTTTCATATATTTTTGTTTGATTCCTTTTTAAATAATGTCATGTGCAAATAATATTTTAAAATTTTGTCTAGTATGTATGCCTTTTAATTACAGCAGGTTGCCAGTGTTATTTTATATTTAGTATTTTGTTATACCCATTTATTCATTTTTCAAAGCATCTACTTTAAGGGAAATTCCTCCATCATCTTTTTCTATTCCTCTGGATATGGAAGTTTTTCAAGGTGGTTTCATTTTGGGAGGAGATAGGTCTAATAGAATCGTCATTGGCTTCAAAGCTTTTCTGCTCTTTACTGACTGTGAGACCTTGGCTGTGCCCAATCTCAATTTCTGTTTCTGCCAAACGGAATTAATAATCCATTGCCTTGTTTTGTGGTTCGCCATAATGTATTTAGAGGATTTAGTGTATTCTAGCTATTGTTTTCTTTGTGTTGCACCATAACTTTTTTAAAAAAATGAAGTTCAAGCTCCTGAATGTTCTTTTGCCTTTTTCTTTAACTTTTAATGTGAAAGACTTCTTATTTTAGGCACTCTAAAAGCAAGGAGCTAGTTAAATTCTCAAAGAACCTATATTTTAAAATGTTTTAAACTTTGTTAAAATGAATCTTTAAAAAGCAGACCCCCGGGCTTCCCTGGTGGTGCAGTGGTTGAGAGTCCGCCTGCTGATGCAGGGGACACGGGTTTGTGCCCCGGTCCGGGAAGATCCCACATGCCCCGGAGCGGCTAAGCCTGTGAGCCATGGCCGCTGAGCCTGCGCGTCCAGAGCCTGTGCTCCGCAATGGGAGAGGCTACAACAGCGAGAGGCCCGCATACAGCAAAAAAAAAAAAAAAAAAAAAAAAAAAAAAGCAGACCCCCTGAACTGTGGAACCATTATTTGTATCACTAGGAACCAGCCCCCTTTCTCCTGCAGTGGCCACCTCAAGTCTCTCACTACCTTCCTTTCATATGCTTGGTTCCTACTTTGTCAGCTATCCTTCCCAGACTTCCTCCTAAAAAACCTTCACCTGCACTCTGTAGCATACAGATGTCTCAACCTGGCATTCAGGGTCCTCTGCAAAACATTCCAGGAATGCCTGTCCATATACCCCACATGAATTCATTTCACAGTGGTCTGCTGCTTGTTCCCCAAAGGTTCTGGTGGAATTTTGGTCTCATTACTTCTGTTCTGTCTTCTGGAAAGCTGCCTTCTCTGTGCTCACTCAGACTCACTCTTGCTTCAGTTTCCTCTGCTAGTTTATGTCTTTAGTGATTACTCCAGGCTAAGTCTCTCTTATTGAACTCAGATCATCTGTTGACTGTTCAGCTCATTTGGTACTTCAGACCTAAAATTTTCCCTCAAAAAATCAAGCGTGAGCTCTCTGTACTCATGGCACATTTCCCTAAGCACTTTGTAGCATGCTGGGTACAATCAGGGACTTCCAGTAACTTCTAAAAAAGAAATATAAAAACTAAACTCATGATTATTGAGTATTTTAGGCCTTCTCATTTTAATTTTCTAGATAAATCATCTGATTTTCAAAGGTATTAGGTAGTAGTTCGCACAACTTAATATTAAACAGTATGTTTTTATACTCCTTTAATAAAGCTATGTAAAGGTATGGATAAGTGGTGGTAATGATATTTGGATTAAAAAATTTAACATTTACTTGAAAGCATAAGGACCAACACATCAAATATGTGTGTGTATGTATATATATATGTGTGTATATATATATATTTTCCTACCTGGAAATCTTACACAAATAAGAATTCTGTCATCCAGTCAGCAAGCCTGTTTCCCTTCAAAAGATTAACTGTTGTAGTTCTTTCTGAGTATGTAAAAAGTACTAAAATTAGAAATTAATTCAGTAAGGTTTTTATACAGATCATGGATACAGTGATGAACTAGGCAGTTTATTTTTTGTGACCTCCAGATCTACTCTTTCCCTTCCCCCATTTTCCTAAATGTTCCCATAATTTCTGTATCAATCAAGATTCTCTAGAGAAAAGAACTAATATTTATTCATTCATTCATTCATTTAAAGAAACTGACTTACATGATTGTGGGGGCTGATTAATCTGAAATTTGTTATGCAGGCTGGCACACTGGAAACTCAGACAGGAGTTGATGTTGTACCTTGAATCTGAAATTTGTAGGGCAGGCCAGTAGGCTGGAAACTCAGAATTTTTATGTTACAGTCTTGAGGCAGAATTCCTTCCTTGCCTCTTCTAGCTTCTGGTGTGTGCTGGCAATCCTCGGCATTTCTTGACTTACAGATGCACTCTCATCTCTGCTTCCGTGGTCATAGGTCTGTCTTTTCCTTGTGTGTCTCTGTCTTCACATGACATTTTTCCTCTCTTAAGGAGACTAGTCATACTGGATTAAGGGCCCAGCCTACTCCAGTGTGATCGCATCGTAACTAATTACATCTGCCATGATCCTGTTTCTAAGTAAGATCACATTCTGAGGTACTGGGGGTTAGTACTTCAGCACATCAACTCTAGCCTGAGTTTCCCATTTGGGTATGGACCATGACTTTGGTCTCATTCACCTCTCACTTTAATCAGTTGAGCTAACTGCCCCAGATGACAGATACAGAGGGAGACATGCATACATTAAATATAAGTACATGCAAAATATCCACAGTAAAGCTACTAGAACTAATGAATGTATTCCGTAAAATTGCAGGGTACAAGATCAACGTGCAAAAATCAGTTGTTTCTATACACCAGCAATGAGCAATCTGAAAAGGAAATTAAGAAAGCAATTTCATTTACTGTAGTATCGAAAAGAATAAAATACCTAGGAGTAAATTTAACCAATGCGGTGAAAGACTTGTATACTGAAAATTACAAAATATTGCTGAAAGAAATTAATGAAGACCTCAGTAAAAGAAAAGACCTTCTGTGTTCATGGATTGAAAGACTTAATATTGTTAAGGTGATAGTAGTACCCAAAGTGATCTACAGATTCTGTACAATCTCTGTCAAAATCCCAATGGCGTATTTTTGTAGAAATAGAAAAACCCATCCTAAAGTTCATATGGAATTTCAAGGGAACTGGATAGCCAAAACAGTCTTGAAAAAGAACAGAGTTGGAGGACTCATATTTCGTGATTTCAAAACTTATTACAAAGCTGTAGTAATCAAAACAGTGTGGTACCGGCATAAATTAGCCCTGTAGACGGATGGAACAGAATAGAGAGCCCAGAGGTGAACTCACATTTATGTTCAGTTGATTTTTTGACAGGGTTACAAAGACCATTCAATGGGGAAAGGATAACCTTTTCAACAAATGATGCTGAGAAATCTGGATATTCGTAGTTCTCTTGAAAGAGTTTAGTATTTTTTCCTATAATATGAATGCCTACATCTAAATCAGGGTTCCTCAACCTTGGCATTATTGATATTTGAGGCCAGATAATTCTGTGTTGTGGGCGCCATCTTGTGCATTGTAGGGTGTTTAGTAGTATCCCTGCCTCTACCCACCAGAGATGCCTGTCGCTCACCGCTAACTTCTCTTCCTAGTGAAATTTTGCATGGCGGAGAAATCACCCCAGTTGAGAATTACTACTCTAAATTCTAAAATGTCAGGAATTATTGTATAACTTTTAAGCGTATAAAAAATATGTTCAGTTTATTTATTTATTTATTGGCTGTGCCGTGCAGCTTGTGAGATCTTAGTTCCCAGACCGGGGATTGAACCCACGCCCTGAGCAGTGAAAGTGTGGAGTCCTAACCACTGGACCACCAGGGAATTCCCTTGAATGTTTTATGTTTATTTTTAAAATTTATTTATTTATTTATTTATTTTTGGCTGCGTTGGGTCTTTGTTGCTGCACGCAGACTTTCTCTAGTTGCGGCGAGCGGGGGCTACTCTTTGTTGCAGTGTGTGGGCTTCTCATTGTGGTGGCTTCTCTTGTTGTGGGGCATGGGCTCTAGTTGCACGGCCTTCAGTAGTTGTGGCTTGTGGGCTCTAGAGCGCAGGCTCAGTAGTTGTGGCGCACAGGCTTGGTTGCTCCGTGGCATGTGGGACCTTCCTGGACCAGGGATGGAACCCGTGTCCCTGTCCCCTGCATTGGCAGATGGATTCTTAACTGCTGCGCCACCAGGGAAGTCCCTGTTTTATATTTAAATGAAAAAAGGTGACTTATGCTGTTTCTTACATTTATTATTACAGAAGATTTGTATCTATTTGGCTACCTAGAATTTAGTCTGTTAACCACGAATTATAGTGTTTCAAAAAAGAAAATATGTTCTGAAAATCAGTTGATATAAGTACATTTGTAAGTTAGAAACTACCTGAAGATGAAAAAAATCGGCCTTTGAATTTTAACATAGGTGAAATGGGAAAAAAGGAATACTTTCAAAGAAATTGTTATACCTCATTGTTAGTTCAATACAAGTGTTTAAAATAAACTTAACTCATTGTTTTTAAAGATATTTTCATTATTAACTTTTGTGTCTCAAAGACCTGATAAATTTTCCTCACTTGCCAATAGGCTTGCCAATACCTGAAGACCCATCATGTGCCTGGCACAGAGCACGAGTCCCTCGCTGTAGATTGTAGTATCTCTGAGGATAACCTTCGGGTAACCTTTGCTCACACTGTGTACAAACTGCGTGGGCTAGCCAATTACATATGACAACTTTTAATATCCTCTACTTACGCAAAATAAGTAGATATTTGATAAGTGTTAGCTATTATTTGTGCGTTTAAAGACAAGCCAGGCAACTTGCTAAATGCTTCATGTGAATCATTTCATTTAATGGAGAGGATAAATGAGATTTCTGTCAGCATTGCAGTTTTACATTAGAGGAAACCAATGCTTAAGTGACTTGGCTAAAGTCACATGGTCTAAATGACACCTGAGATTCAAATCAAAGTCCTGCATAAATCCAAAGACCTTGCTGTTAATACTTTGGCCTCTAACTGTTCTACCTTTCAGTGCTGCTTCTCAAATTTCACTTTCCGTCCTTAAGATCACATCCAATAGTGTCTCAACTTGCATCTTGGAGTTTGTATAGGAAGGAAGTGATGGGAAATGCAGCAGATTGGACTGGATTATAAAATCCAGTAAGGCTTTGAACAACAGGAAAGGAATGAAACTAATATGCCTCGTATTTCTATACACCACTTCTTCTAGTCCTTACAGCTACTCCCTAGGGTAGGTATCACCCTCACTAATGCCCTTGGCTGAGAGTACGTGGCTAATAAGTGGTGGAACCTGTCCGTGAACCCAGCTTTGTCTCACTTCCAAACCTGAATGTATTTTATCCCATGTCTTCAAAATGGTTTGAACTTCTCTGGTGGATTAATGACTTCTAATTTGTGGGCTCTGGGGGCAGCTGTGGGATTATTTTAGGGAGATAACTTGAACCCCTGTGTGCACCAAGCTTTGTAACCCAAAGATGCCTGCCTTCATACATGTTATATTTCAAGTATGTAGGCGCTTTTATAATAAGATACAGATTTATTTAAAAGATAGTAAATTCTAAGTACTTTTAAATCACATTTTCTCAGTCAACCAGTATTAAAAGTAGAATTTATGAATTTAAAGGGCCTTCCTGTCTTCAAAAAGGCTGAGAACCACTGTTGTAAATTGATTTTATCTGTATTTGATCTGTTTCTTAGGTGGGGCTTGGCAGCCATTTAACTTTCTCAAAAGAAGGGGATATCCCAAAACAATGCAAGTATTAAAGATACGGCAAGGGGCTTCCCTGGTGGCGCAGTGGTTGAGAGTCCGCCTGCCGATGCAGGGATCACGGGTTCGTGCCCCGATCCGGGAAGATCCCACATGCCGCGGAGCGGCTGGGCCCGTGAGCCATGGCCGCTGAGCCTGCGCATCCGGAGCCTGTGCTCCGCAACAGGAGAGGCCCGTGTACCGCAAAAAAAAAAAAAAGATACGGCAAGGATAACTGCAAACTTTAAATTTTTGTTCTTTAGATGAAGACTTATGTAAAAAAAAAAAAAAAAAAAAAAAGTTACTAGTTACCTATATAGGCAAATCCATAAAAATAGTTCAAATAAATTGTAAGTAGGAGAAAATTTAAATTGTTACGAAATTATAGCCCTTGCTCTTATAAATTAGGATTTTTTGAAAATAAACTGAAAGGATCCAATTACTTCTTTTAAATTATGAAACAAAAGGTATGTAGTATGCTATTACATAGGATTTTAAAAAAACAACTCTTACAGATGATGGTTTTAAAGGAGAAGTCCAAATTTAAGTAGCAGTTTTATTCTAGCACATAGAGAAACATTGAGAGTGAGGGCATACCAATACATTCAAGTTGTAAATAGGCTGGAATTTGATTCTGTAGTTTTAGAATTTATATCATTAGACTTCTGATGTTGGTAGTAGTCTCTGCAAATTTGTTTTTGCATGTTTTCTCAGCCTCTATGGGGTTAACTGTGGCTTGGCAAGCCAAGAAAAGGAGTTCTGTGCTGTTTTCAGACTGCAGAATCCTGTTGCTATGCAACAAACGTTGTCAGTCAGCATAAGGTATAGTAAATTGGTATTCTCTGTCCCTTTTCACCACATGCTCATTTTGTAATCTGAGAACTGGTTTTGGGCTATTTTGCAAGGTTTTATTTTAAAACAGGCATTTAAAGATTTTTGTTGCTTTTTGTAATTGGGTACGTTTAAGGTCTGTGAAGTCTTTCTGTTCTTGTGTAGTAGATACACTAAAATGCTTGTGTTCAAAGAAAGGGTTTTATAGATCTGTTTCCGAGTAGTTTCAGGTTAGAGCAGTATTTTTGTTCTGGTACTGTAAGAGGGATGATACTGCTACTTCCAATGAGTAAATTTTTGCTTGAAAATTCAAGTTAAATAATTTGAACATCAGAACTTTACCATAGCACAACATATTATTTTATAATTTATTTTTGAAAAGTATGGACCCAGAAGTTGGTATCAGCATCCCTTAATTGATAAAGTATTTTTATAGGAATCCTAAACTTGTATAGCATCTCCTGTAGAATCTGATAGTTTATTTTCTTCCAGGGGAAATTAAAATGTTTTAATAGCATATGGGTAATTGATTATAGCCTTTTCCTAAAAAAGGGGGTAAAGTATACAAAACATAAAATTCACTATATTAATCATTTTTAAGTGTACAGTTTCATGGCATTAGGTACATTCACATAGTTGTACAAACCATCATGTCTCCATCTCTGGAACTGAATAATAGCCTTTTGCATCCGTTTAGTAACTTAATCCAGGCCCTCTTCTAAATGCTTTAGATAAATTAACTCAGTTAATCTTTATAACAACCCTATAAAGTAAGTATTTTTTTTATGTTCCAGATGAGAAGACTGAGGCACAGAGAAGAGCACACACTAGTCATGAGTGGAGCTGGAATTCAGATCCCAGCAGTCTAGCTCTTCTGTGCTCTCAGCCACTGTGCTGTGTTGTCCTCTTTTGGAATTATTTTCATTTCTGTTTAGTGGTGGGAGCAATGATTTTTTTTAAAAAATTACTTTTTGTAGTTTATTCAAGTAAAGTTAACATACTTTAACAGCGTTACGGACTATTAATGAATTTAGTTTGGCCATATTTTAGGCTTTTTTCCTAAATATTTAAAAAGGATGTAGTTTGTATTGTATTATGGTTAATTGCATATAAAATTATGTATGTTTTGGTTAATCATATAGAAAAGATTTAATTCCCTTTTTCAGCTTGTTCCTGGACCACTTGCCATGCTGTTCCTTCCAGTAGAGTGTATGGAGTATGCAGATTATTTTCTGATAGTTTAATACCAACATAAAGGAAGGTACATTGTTATTAAAAAATTCTAATGTGATGCCATTTAAAACCTAAAGCCAGTTGGTGTTGGATCATCTACTTCTTAGTATTTTCTAAATTCATGCTGGTTTTTTTTCATGGATAATCTGGAGTTAATTATGTATTGGCAGAGTAAAGAGCAATGGGCAAGAGTGAAAAGGGAGAAAAGCAGTGCAAGGTGTCATTTGAACTTCTGGTTGATGCAAAGGGATGGAATTGTTTGAACTCCGCTGCTTTCTGCTTGGTGCTCTATGTCTCTTTTCATTCTTTAACTGAAGAACTTACCTTTCCCCTCTGACCCCGCACTACCCCGCTCCCCCGTTCCAGTAGATCTTCTGCCTTGAGAACCCTTGACCTTGATCTTCCCTGATTTATATGGTCTCATCCTGCTCTAACAGATTTACTCTATAATCAGTTTTCTTTTCATTTCTCTTCACAGTTGCACCATCTTAAAAAAAATTTTTCCTCCTTTTATTTTTGTGCATTTCTATATATGTTTGATTATGCATTTTTTAATTTGTTCACTTGATATGTTTTGCATTCTCTATGCTTTTTTAAAACTCAGAATTTTATTAGTTGCGTATTTCACTGTAATTTACCTATTTCCTTTTTTGTTTTTAATTAATTTATTTTATTTATTTTTGGCTGCACGCAGGCTTTCTCTAGTTGTGGCGAGCAGGGGCTGCTCTTTGTTGCGGTGCAAGGGCTTCTCATTGCAGTGGCTTCTCGTTGCGGAGCACAAGCTCTAGGCGTGCAGGCTTCAGTGGCAGGTGGGCTCAGTAGTTGTGGCGCACGGGCTTAGTTGCTCGGCGGCATGTGGGATCTTCCTGGACCAGGGCTGGAACCCGTGTCCCCTGCGTTGGCTGGCGGATTCTTAACCACTGCGCCACCAGGGAAGCCCTACCTGTTTCCTTTTAAATGGCTGTTTGTATGGTTTAAAGTGATTTTGTATAATGAATAATGCTTTCATGAACCCAGAGGGTTTTTTCCCTCCTAATTACAGACTAATTCCTTAAGATAGATTTCCAGAAATAGTATTAGATCTCTGAATAAATAGAAACAGTTTTAAAAGCTCTTGAATCATATTGCCAAATGCTTTCCAAAAGTGTTGTGCCAGTTTTCATGCCAGCCTGCAAATATATGGAGTGTCCATTTCAGCACAACCAGCAGCAGCAGAGAATGTTTTCATGCTGACCTTTAAATCTAAGAAGAATTGACTTAACAGCTCAGCTGGGCCTTTATCCTAAATTACACCTAGAATTATAATTGTGGTGGGATTGGATTTGAGAGAATTAAGGCCTGGCTACCAGTTTCTGCTCCTTAGACTGCTTTTTAAGTTCTGTTTTGATGCAGTCACTGCCCAGATAAGGTTTCATTTAACGCTGTATGCTTTTGGATGTGTGAAGTGACTAATTTTTTTCTGCTTTTCAATCCCTTAATTATTTTGATATGTTGGATGGTATGGGACAAAGTGGTGTGTGTTTCAGATGACATTTCCTTTGGGAGCCAGGGCAGGCATAGGTTTGGCTCTCTCCTTCACCCTTCAGGGGGCTCTGGTGGCAGCAGAAGCATCTGAGATCAGGTTCAGTGGCCACCTTGTCCAGGGGGTGCTTCTTGGATATAGCCTGAGTTACTGTTACTTGTTTAGCCAGAAAATAATTAACAACTCTGGAGTTAAAGTGGCTTTTCCCTAAAAATTTGTTACAGAATTCAGAAAAATTAAGTACTGTTAGAATGTTTTCCCTGAGTAGAAGAAAGGTCGAGGGAAAAGCATTCCTGAAAGTTGATAATGTGGAAGCCGCCTCTGGCCTCGTAACAGCATTCAGCACAGTTGACCCTCCTGGCCTTGAACCACTTTGACTCAGGTGACTTTAAGTTCTCTTGGTTCTCTCCTTATCTCATTGGCTGCATCTCTTGGTCCTCTTCTCCCTTTCTCTTCTCACCCTGGACTTCCATTCCTCCGCAGTCTTATTCAGCCCCTGGACTTTACCCCGTGTTTGCCGATTCCCAGATTCAAGTTTCTGGCTGGCTCTCTCTTGTGAGTTCCAGATAAGAAGCTCACAAATAGTTCATTTTGTATAACTAATAGGCACCTTAAACATCACGTGTCCAAATCAGAGTGTGTGATATGTACATACAAATTTTCACTTACTGATAAATAGGTATTTCAGTGACAGTTTTCCCTCAGACTTTCAACCATAACAATAACATGAGGGGCTAAATTATAAATAACATCAATATAAGACTTGTAATATTGAAATGGATGCCTTCCACACTGATTTTGTAAGCTTTAGATCCCATGATTTTTTTTCTGGTAAGCCAGAAGAAAGTTTACCTATTTTCTTCTGAATGTGTGAACAAAGAAAGGTATTTATTAAAGGATTTTTCTTACGTGAGCTTTCATATGCTATGTACCTGTACCATTAAACACCATTCCTTTTTCTCAGTTTAGTATTTCATATGTCAAGCTGACAAACAATAATTTGAACTGTTGTGTGGTGGTACAGCTTGCTTACTCTACAGTTCAATTTTGTCGGTATCAGTGCCTTTGTAGATTATTGTTATACATTTATTTATTGTATTTTTATATGCATTTATTTATTATACTATTATTTTTTGCCCTCATAAAAATGAGGGGTGGGGCTTCCCTGGTGGTGCAGTGGTTGAGAATCCGCCTGCCAACGTAGGGGACATGGGTTCAAGCCCTGGTCTGGGAAGATCCCACATGCCATGGAGCAACTAAGCCCGTGTGCCACAAATACTGAGCCTGCGCTCTAGAGCCTGCGAACCACAGCTACTGAGCCTGCGTGCCACAGCTACTGAAGCCCTCATTCCTAGAGCCCATGCTCCACAACAAGAGAAGCCACCGCAATGAGAAGCCTGCACACCGCAACTAGAGAAAGACCACACGCGGCCACAAAGACCCAACACAGCCAAAAATAAATAAATAAAATAAGTAAATTCATTTAAAAAAAAATGAGGGGGGAAGTAGTAAAAAACAAAATGTTAGTAACACCACTGAGATAAATATGGAAGTCACTAGGTATTCCGAAAGTGGTAATTCTTCAGCCTCAGTGGGACTGGTCCCTATTTGTACTTAAGCTGGTTGTCTGCGTCTGTATATCGTATATGGTAATTTTGACACTGATGGAAACTCAAGTTAGCTGAAGAAGGACCCTAGTATAGTTTACAGCATCAAAGTGAGAGCGGCTGGAGCCAGGGCCGCTCTCAGACCTCAGGGATGAGAACAGAGCTAGCAATTTTGGTTGACTAGCAGTTACTTGCTCTCTTTGCTAGGCTTTATTCTTTGCCCCTGTAGTCTTTCTTCACATGGTTTCTCCAGATTCCCATATTCCATCCAGCTTTTGTAAGTTGAGTCGAAGAATGTTTCTTGTAATCTTTAGGTAGAAAAATCCTGGATGAAGACAGGTGACAAGCCCTGTCTAGGTCACTGTCTCGTCTTCTCTAGTAGGGGTTAGGATGCTGTGATGAGCACCAGTGGTAGTGGGGAATGAGCTTTTCTAAAGTGAGAGAAGGAATCCTGGCAACAGATAATCCATTATGATATTCAACTAAGAAAAAGACAATGGCAAAAGTCAGTTATATATAAAAAAACAACGGAAACATGTCTCAAAGGTGAAGCCTTAGATGATGGAAGAAATTGGAGATTAATGTTAGTGATCTGTTAGATATACAGCGTTATAGAGCTTTTTGAAGAATGTAGCTTGCAACACTCCTTTTCCTTTATAATAAAAGAAAGTTGGGGGGGACTTCCCTGCCGGTCCAGTGGTTAAGACTCCACACTTCCAATGCAGGGGACACAGGTTTGATCCCTGGTTGGGAAACTAAGATTCTACCAAAAAAAAAAAAAAGAAAAAGAAAGAAAAAAGGAAGGGTTTCCTAAGACAAAGTTTAAAGAAAATTGGTTAGATAACATTTCATTTCTTTTTTTAAAAAATATTTACTCATTTATTTTATTTGTTTTGACTGTGTTGGGTCTTAGTTGTGGCACGAGGGATCTTTCGTTGCGGTGTGCGGGCTTCTCTCTAGTTGTAGTGCGGGCTCTAGAGTGTGCGGGCTCAGTAGTTGCGGCGTGCGGTCTCTGTAGTTGTGGCACGTGGGCTCTGTAGTTGCAGCATGCGGGCTTAGATGCTCCTCAGCATGTGGGATCTTAGTTCCATGACCAGGCATGGAACCCACGTCACCTGCATTGGAAGGCGGATTCTTAACCATGGGACCACCAGGGAAGTCTCAACATCTCATTTCTTTTAAAGTCCCTGAGCAACTGAAAAAAAAAATCACTTCTGTCTACTAAATAGTGCTTTAGGTAAGCCAAGAAACCAGAAATTTGAGGTGAGAATTATTTAGACAATTAATTTTATCTATTTTTTTATTCATTTAAGTGATTGCTTGTACCTTAGTTTTTAAAACTAAACATCCATCTGCTAACTAGGGATTTCCTATCTTTCGACTCTTGGAATGAAAACTCATTTTAAAATTAAAACTATTGCTTAGCTCTTAGACATCCTGCTTTCAGGAATGGGTGATGTCTGAGAGAGTAGGGATACTGGAATTCCATGTCCACTTTGTTGACCCTGGTACTCCACCATAAGAAAGCAGACCCAGGGAGGAGGCACTGCACATCCCAGCAGGGCAGGGGGGTCCTTACTCCTTAGCTTTCCCATTTATTTGTATCCACCATGTAAGATTGTGGCCCAGAAAGAACTCACCCTGTGACAGGTATAAGGATCAGCATCCTGGGGTATTTCCCCTCCAGGGGATCTTCATCTTGGCTTCTTCTTCCCCTGTAGCTAGAGTCCAGATGTTGAGGAAAACAGATCATCCTTTCATTGTCTAGAACAGATTGTCTAACCTCCACTAAATCATGAAGCTTTTAACATTTAAAGCTTGTCTGTTTTCCAAGAGATTTGTTAATGGAAGTATCATGGTACTTTGGATTTATAAGTGACATTATGGGTTTTTCCTGCAGATAAAAAGACTTGTTAGTTATTTCCTTTCTTTTTTTCTCAGTCACCAGGTGTTTTTTAAGAAAAGCACCAACACAAAAGAGTTACTAACCTCTAATCTCAGAGCCCTTGGGGAATTATTTTACTAATATTAAGCAAAACAGAAGAATTGGGGGAAAACAGTTTAGAAAACAAATCAAAGGGACTAACTTGCTAATTAATAGATACAATGCAAAGAACAGAACAACAGAATATAAAAGCTAAACGCAAGAAGCATGTATCCTTCTTTGTTTCATCTTGTTCCTTTCTTTCTCTAAGCCTGTTTTTTCCAGAGATATCTTGAGTCCATGGTAAGAACTCTAGTGTCTTGAAAGTTCCTGGCTGCCTTTCTTTGGGATCTTAGTGTAATCCAGAATCTTTTCTGCAATACAAAAGTTTTTCTACTTCTGGAACTTTAACTTGAAAGTTTTTTGCTTCAAGTTGAGAAGTCTTCTGTAAACCGGCCGGCCACGTGTGTGGGGTTTCTATTTAGAAGCGTATCTCTCCCCCACCCCGCCCCCCGTTTGTAGTTTCTTCCTTTTGCAATTCACCCTTTGAGTGACCTTATGAAGCATGTAGGGTCCTCCACCCTTCAGCCTTTTCCTATAAGCTATCTTTACGTGTATAAGGCTTGCAGTTCTGTCATTCTGCCATAGTTTCATAAATGTTTAATACAACTTAGACATTTTAACAGCTTTGTTGAGGTATAATTGACATAAACTAAATGTCACATTTAAAAGGTACACCTGGGTAAGTTTTCATATGTCTGTACCCATGAAACCATCACCACAGTCAACTTGGTGAACCTGTCCATCACCCCCAGTTTAAAAGGTAATGTAAGCATGTCAACAAAAATTTGGAGAAAAGGGGAAAAAAAGCGAAGTCACTCATAAACCCTAACACTTAATTTGCATGACCTTTGGTGTCTTTTTACATTTACCACAGTATCGATAACACTTTTCCCCTTTGTTACTTGGTCTTAATAGTGGCAAGACTTTAAAGAGTTGGCCAGTGACATGTTAAAACACCCTTTTTACACATCTGACACGATAGTACACAGAATGTTTCATGTTGGGGGTAGAGACAGATTTTCAGCTGCTTTTGGAGGAAGAGATAAGAAGAAGGAGGCAAAGAGAGAGTAAAAGAGCAAAAGCAGATCTGATGGTCCCCTCTCTTCCTTCCAAAGTGAGTACTCTTGTCTCCAAGGGCTGTGAGAGGTACAGGTATGCTACAGAGAGCTTGTATGTTTTAACTAAACGAAACTGAAGCTGTGGGCTGAGGCGGGTGGTAAATGAGAGTGCCTAGTTGGGATGTATTCAGTTGTTAAAGGCCCATGAAGCACATGGCAAGAGTTCGAATTTGAAATATTTAATTTAGGGAAAACCCGCGAAGAATTTGGTAGGTGGAATGACAGGATCCTCATGGTGTGAATGTAAAATAATATTAATGGTTGATTAAGAGGTAGGTTTGTTTCTTTATTTACACACGTTCATTTCCTTTTTTCCCCAGCTATGTTGAGATGACATGTAACATTGTTGACATATAGCATATGTAAATTTAAGGTGATACATGTTATGAAATGAATACCAATAAGGTTAGCTAACACCTCCATCCCCTCACATAATTAATTTTTTTGTGTATGGTGAGAATAAGATCTATTCTCTTAACAACTGTCAAGTACAGTTGACCATTGAACAATGTGGGTTTGAACTTTGAGGGTCCACTTATATACAGATACTTTCCAGTAGTAAATACTACGGTACCACATGGTCCCTGGTTGGTTGAATCTGGATGCGGAGGAACCTTGGATACAAAGGGGCACCTCTAGATTATACTCGGATTAACCGCCGCGTTGTTCAAGGGTCAACTGTATATGTACAGTACTGTTAATATAGTCACTCTGCTGTACATTAGATCCCCAGAATTTATTCATTTTATAACTGGAGGTTTGTACTCTTTGACTGATATCTCCCCATTTCCCCCACCCCCAGCCCTTGGCACCCATCAATCTGTTCTTTGTTTTGTGAGTTCGGCTTTTTTTAGATTCCTCATATAAGCAAGAATATACAGTATTTGTCTTTCTCTGGCTTACTCGTTTAGCGCAATGCCAAGAGGTAGGTTTAAAGAGGTAATTCTCACAGCCCTACTGAGTGGGTCAGGAGGGTGATAATGTTACCAAACCAAACTTGAGTCCGCTCGCCGCTCCGTAAAGGCAATCTGCTGACACCGGATTGTGGTGAAGAAACGTGCAGCGTTTACTGTAAGGTGTCATACAAGTAGTCCGGGATAGCTAGCACTCAGAAAGCCCAAGCTCCCCGATGGGTTCCCCCCGCTCCTCCCCGATGGGTTTCAGGAAAGCATTTTTAAAGGCCAGGTGGAGAATTCCCTGGCAGTTCAGTGGTTACGACTCTGCTTTCACTGCTGTAGGCCTGGGTTCTATCCCTGGTCAGGAACTAAGCCACAAAGCCACGAGGTATGGTCAAAAAAAAAAAAAAAAGGACCAGGTGAGGGAGGAGGGGTTCAAAGGGTATGTGTCAGCTCAGGTGCAGTTCTCTGATTTGTTAATGGTGAGTACATACTGTTATCTAGGTACTTCAGAAAGGAGCTAAAGCAGAGGATATGGGAGAGGGGTCTGTCCCCTGAAGGTCCCATAGGGTCCTGCTCAGTTACAGTAAGTATCAAGATGATGAGAATGGTTGCTGGGACAACTTTAGATTATTGGTAGGAATATGAAGGAATGTTTGGGAAGATTTTTTTTGTGGAGAAAATAGCATTGATATACCAGTGACTCCAGTGAGATAAAGATCGTGAGGTGTGAAAGGATAGCCACACCTTTGGAATTGGTAATAGGTAGGATGATAGCATTGTCACTCCTCAAAAGATTTTAGGCAAGTTGAAAGCAGGCAAGGATTTTCTGGAGAAGATTTGTTCTAATTCAGGACACATTTTATTGTTTTGAATAGTACAAGACTCTGCAAAGAAGTGGATTTTTAAAGATTAAAAAGGATTGTCTCTACCATTGAGGAGCTTATTATGATCTATTGGTTTGAACTGAACATACTTTCAGAAAATCAGATAGGGCTGATAGAAGTGGCGGGCAGAGGTTGAGGCTCCAGATTTGGTAATTGTGTGAAAACAAGAATGAACCATGGGAAAGTACTAAGCTTTTAATAGAGGAGAAGCCAGTAATGGTCATATTGCAGAAGCATTCAGAGGGACTTCCCTGGTGATCCAGTGGTTAAGAATCTGCCTTCCAATGTAGGGGATGCAGGTTCTATGCCTGGTTGGGGAACTAAGATCCCACATGCCACGGGGCAACTAAGCCTGCGTGCTCTAGAGCCCGCTTGCTGCAATGAAAGATCCTGGGTGCCTCAACTAAGACCCGATGCAGCCAAATAATAAATAGATAAATATTAAAAATATATAAATATATAAAAACTTAAAAAAAAGCATTCAGAGCTATTAAATCACATCACAGCTTAATTTCAGATAGTCTCAGCTTTTGAAATCAATTGTTTGGTAGGAATTTAGCACATGTCTTTCTGTGGAAACTATGTTGTAATGAGGGGTGATTAGGTCCTTAATCCTCAGGCTGTTTAATTCATCATGTCTTTGATGTATTACACTATTAGGTCAAAAAGTGTCAGATATTGGCAATTGAATATGGTTCAACCCAGTACATTTCATTATCACCAGACATTTTTGATGTCTATAATTTATTTATTTGTCAAACCCTGGGACTACAAAATTGACCTGACAGACATGTCTTAAAACATCTCTCTGGGACCATCCATTCAGAGTTTCAGATTGAGATGCCCAAGATCGAAGGTTCCCCACTCCCCTTGATGTTGCTCCCTCTCGGTCTGGGAGCAGGGATTCTCCTTGGTCTTGAGGTTCTCATGGGTCTTCTCTCTAGTAGTCATCTTTTCTTTCTCTGTCCCTAAAATAAGATGAGGGAGTGGGAAGGGAGGAGGGGTAAGAGGAGAGTGTTTTAGGATGCTGATCTTCAAACTGGGTGTTTTAACAGTATTTATCAAAATTGAAACAATAGAACATGTCAGAATACATTGCATATGGTAATGGCAAGTATTATTCCATGAAAATGTTTCAGTTCTCTTTGTATGTATGTACTAGGTCGTAGTACGTACTGTGTATTTATCACCGGCTTCAAAAATTTGATGCTGTTTTGGGAGATGAATCGCTATGGGTTGGGCATCTCGGGGTTTCAGGTATGCCATTGTAGGGTCCTGGGACTTCCTTAACTTCCTTTCTAC
Organism: Aethalodelphis obliquidens; assembly: GCF_003676395.1. Classification (NCBI taxonomy): domain Eukaryota; kingdom Metazoa; phylum Chordata; class Mammalia; order Artiodactyla; family Delphinidae; genus Aethalodelphis; species Aethalodelphis obliquidens. Next base: position 18,301,941 of record NW_020837968.1, on the reverse strand, counting down.
TGTGGGTTTAAATGTTAGGCCTTCTTTCCTTTCACTGGGTACCACCAAGCTGCTCTAAACTCCGGCTTATGTCCTATTCTTTACCTGCTACGTAATGAAATATAGTCTTATACAGGGTGGAATCCTTTGGGAGTCTTTTTTTTTAAGGGGCTTCCTAGTAGTTGCTGGCATAAAGGTAGTTAAAAGCAGAAAGCCTAAGGCACAGAAGTGCCTTTCTCCTTTTTCATTTCAGTGTTGTAAGTAGAATGTAAAACTTCCTAGTTGAGGGACTTCGCTGGTGGTCCAGTGGTTAAGACCCTGTGCTTCCACTGCAGGGGGCATGGGTTAGGTCCCTGGTCGGGGGGGGGGGGGGGGGTAAGATCCCATGTGGCGCGGCCCAAAACAAAAAACCTTCCTAGTTGAGTTCTGTACAGAAATCACTAAGGATTCATCTGTGATTCAGAGGAAAACAAGATAGAATAGGACATTTAGTAGGCACTCAAAAAATATTTGTAGACTGGTTGAGTGATTGGAGAGAGTCTGAGCACTTGTCTGGCATCATTGAACTACTTATTAGTGAATGATGAAGCACAAGTGAACAGAGGCGATTATCTTTCCCTTATTTTTATGCTGTACTCTGAAGGAGAGAGATAAGGAGAAAGAAATCCCAGATGGGCAACTGGTTGGTTAAAAGCGGTCCCTGTGGCCAGTTTTGTATCTGGATGGCCATTCTTTTTTTTAAGAGAGATGGATAAACCATTCATACAAAGAGCTGCTGGTGGTTTTAGTTTTGAGGGCTATTGGCCCACAGTTCACTTTTTCTTTTCTCCCCAGTTATTGGAAAAGTTGATTGTTAGGAAGGCCGATTGCTTTCAGGGAGTTGCCATTTTCCTCCAGGGGAACGTTTGAATGAGAATGGAGTCTGTTTGGGGATTAGGTGCAAGTTGGTATGTAGTTGAAATCTGCCTCCTGGTTCCTGAAATTATGTTCCTTTGCCTCAAGGATAAATGTTTTTCTCCTTACTCCAGTTAGGTTCATTTAGTTCTGGCTGGTAATGTTTCTAACTGATAACCTTTCTCTTTAAGGGAGCTTCCTTGATGGAGTATTTGACAGCTCCTTACTATGAAGGAATTAAAAATGTTGCTTCTGTCTTCCCTTAGTTTTTACTCAGAATTTAATCACAAGTTGGCGGTAGCAGAACGTTTGAATTAAAAAATTAGCTGTATATTACTTGACCATTTTGGTAATGGTAGAGACTTAAGATGCCTTTTGATCCTGTGGATGTCAGTATCAAACAAGATTTACCCATATTTTGTGTTGGAATTTAAATTCTAATAACCTTTAGAAGCGTTAGTAATAGAATTTGCTTAGGTGGTTGAAGCTGAAGCTTGCTAGTAAGTTGGGGTTGCATACATGGGGCATATTTCTGACCAGTTCTCATGGTACTAATTATGTCAAGAGTTTACAAAAGAGGCTAAATTAATTGCCAGCCTATTGCCCATTGCTCATTTAGCACTGTTCTGTTAAGATCCTTTTGATTATCTGAGTAAATGCTTTTTTAATACCGTAGAGATAAGAATCTGCTGTAGGTGCATTAATTGGGGTGTATGCTGACTTCTGTATATCAAACAATGTGTCTGAATATCCTGAGCCAGTGTCTTAATAACCCCGGTCTCTGTTGAGGCCTGGCCTACAAGTTGTCAGTCAGTAAGCTGGAAAGTCTTTTGTGGTATCTCTGAGCCTGGAAAGGTAAGATACAAGGATTTGGAGGTATATTTGCATATTTAGTTTGGTTGTATCTTTGTGAGTAGAACTTAATTCACTTTTTTAGAATTGATGGTACAGTTGTCAGTGGGCAGGTAGATTTTATCTAACTTCAGAATGAGAGGTGGAAATGTCCTTTTCATTCTGATGTCCAAGGTTGCATTTGTTGGCCTGAGCTCAGTGGATTTTCAGGACTTAAGCCTGGTGTCCTCACACCTTGATTTAGTGGGTGGACTCAGTTTTCTAATCACTAGTAGAAACTCAGTGACAGTAAATTTTGAATGCTTGTATTTTATTGGAGTCTGGAATTACTCCCTCTAAAGGGTGGTTTCACTTTGATTCTTGAACATCTCAACTAGCTCTTCTCTTCAAAAAAGGATATTTTTCTCTTCAATTTTTATATATGGATACAATATAAATATAGTTGCAAATACTACATATAGTTAGGTTCTTGTGAAACTGCATTTCAACTACGGATCATTACTACAGAAGAATAAATGTAGTTAGGCTGTTTTTCTAGTATATTTTAATTTGAAATTCACTTATATGAGTAAAATTAAATTTATTTAATTTTTTTCTCAACATTATTTAATATTGGCATATTGGCTCCAGTGAGTTCTGAAATAATTCTCATGCCTCAGATGTGACTCTATTAAAATATTACTCAGAGGGTTTGTGTGTGTGTGGGGGGCGGGCATTGGGATGGTGGGCATAAGATTGGTGTTGGGGGAAAGGTTATTATAAGTACCTTGTGGAATCAGAGATTTGACGTAGGTCTCTAAATTTCTGAAAATTGGTCAGATATGCTATGACGTGTACTACAGCATTATCCTTTATTAGGAAGAATATGTAATGAGTGATTTTGTTGTTATGACTGAAAACTAGACCCTTGCCTTGTCCTTAGGGAATATCCACAAAGTTATGTTTTCTTTGGCTTGGTAAGTGTTACTTGCCCGCTGAAGTATTTTATATTTAAAAATAAGACTAAAGGGAATTCCCTGGCGGTCCAGTGGTTAGGCCTCCGCGCTTTCACTGCCGAGGGCCCAGGTTCTATCCCTGGTTGGGGAGATAAAATCCCACAAGCCGTGCCACCTGGCCAAAAACCGCCAGCAAAACAAAACAAAAGATTAAAAATATAAGAACAGTATGTGCTATTATAGAAAATCAACAAAGTATGGAAAAGAGCAGGTTAATCAGTCAACTAGTATTATTGATTAGCTTCACAAATATTCATTATTACTGTCAGGTTCAGTTCTCTGGCCTGGATATATACAGATAAATAAGAGTCCCGAGGAGTCTCTCAGGATGGCGGAGTGGAAGGACCTTGAGTTTACCTCCTCTCACGAACACACCAAAATCACAACTAACGTCTGAACAACCATCGATAAAAAAGACTGGGACCTACAGAAGAAGATCTTCTACATCTAAAGGCATAAGGAAGAAAGCACAGCGAGACGGTAGGAGGGGTGCACTCGAAATATAATCAAATCCTTATCCTCCAGCCCTCCACTCCCACCCCCTGCCTTGGGTGACCTTGCAGAGGCTGTGCCACAGGAGTGAGAGTTCTGAGGCCCACATCAGGCTTCCCAGCCCAGGGTCTGGCATCGGGAAGAGGTGCCCCCCCAGAGCATTTGGATTTGAAGGCCAGTGGGGCTTAATTGCAGGAGCTGCACAGGACTCGGGGAAACAGAGACTTAACTCTTAAAGGGATTGCACAAAATCTCACGTGCACCGGGACCAAGGGCAAAAGCAGTAACCTCATAGGAGCCTGGGCCAGACCCACTTGCTGGTTTTGGATGGTCTCCTGGGGAGGCGGGGTGTGGGGGGGTGGCTGTGGCTCCTGCTGGGGCCATAAAAGCTGGTGGCAGATATACTGGGGATTATTCATCTGCATGAACTCTCCTTGAGGCAGACACCTTGCTTGGGTCATTAGCACCAAGACCCATTGGGCCCCACCCAACAGCCTGTAGGCTTCAGTGCCGGATGCCTCAGGCCAGACACCTAACCGGGTGGGATTACAGCCCCACAGCCCCATGCATTAGCAGACAGGTTGCCTAAAGACTTCTTGATCACACAGCCCTGCCCACCAGAGGGCCAGGACCCAGCTCCACCCACCAGTGGGCAGGCATCAGCCCTTACTGCCAGGAAGCCTACACAAGCTTCTAGACCAGCCTCACCCACCAGGGGGCCAGAAATCAGAAGGAAGAAAACTGTGATCCAGTAGCCTGTAGTCTGCAAACGCAGGCCAGACACTACCCTGGGACCGCTGGTCCCTGGCCCTTGGGTGAGTGCACTGCTGGGACCCATAGGACGTCTCCTACAGAAGGCTACTTCTCCAAAGTTGAGAAACGCAATTAACCCCAAATGAGGTGGCAGAGGAATGTGTTTCAGATGAAGGAACAAGGTAGAACTCCAGAAGAGCTAAGTGATGTGGAGATAGGCAATCTACCCGAGAAAGGGTTCAGAGTAACGACTGTAAGGGTGATCCGAGAACTTGGGAGAAAAATGGATAAGTTAGAAGGATTTTTAAACAGAGAAAATATAAAGAACAACCACAGTTGAACAATATAATAACTGAAGTGAAAAACAGACTGGAAGGAATCAATAGTAGAGTAAATGAAGCAGAATGGATCAGTGAGCTGGAAGACAGAGTAGGGGAAATCACTACTGTGGAGCAGAACAAAGAGAAAAGAATGAAAAGAAATGAGGACAGTGCAAGAGACCTCTGGAAGAACATTAAGCGCACTAACATTCACAGTATAGGGGTCCCAGAAGAAGAGAGAGAGAAAGGGCCTGAGAACATATTTGAAGAGATAATAGCTGAAAACTTCCTTAACCTGGGAAAGGAAACAATCATCTAAGTCCAGGAAGCATGGAGAGTTCCATACAGGTTAAACCCACAGAGGAATAGACCACGACACATTGTAATCAAAATGACAAAAATTAAAGGTAAAGAGAAAATATTAAAAGCAGCAAGAGAAAAGCAACAAATAACATTCAAGGGAACTCTCATAAGGTTATCAGCTGAGTTTTCAGCAGAAACTCTGCAGACCAGAAGGGTGTGGCATGATACATTTAAAATAATAAGGTAAGAGTCCCTGTACTCAGGGGGCCTACATTCTAGTAGGGGATGGAGGAGAAAGATGAATATACCAATAAATCAGTAATCCAGTTATTCTCATGTCGTAATAAGTGCAAAGAGGAAGATAAAATGTGGTGGGAAAAGGTGGGGGGAAGAGGCTGCACCAAGGCTTGACTTGATTGGAGTGATTAGGGAAGGCCTTTCTTAGGGGGTGAAGTTTGAGTTGACTTGAAAGATGAGGGAGACAGTCATGCAGAGATCAGGAGGAAGATATAGTAGGTCCAAAGGCCTTGAGATGAGAATAAGCTTGCTTTGTTCCCAGGGGCAGAAAGCAGAAAGAAAATAGTGTCCGTAGCAAACCCATAGTAAACATCCTTTGAGTCTTTTTTGATGTATAGTTTGGCTTGTATTTATAGAATTTGTATTCTGCTTTTATCACATTTGCTTCATAATATAACATTCCCCCATTTCACGATGAATGCTTTTAGTAAACATTTTTAGTTTTGGCACGATTAATTTTGTAAATGCATCGTGATTTTCTCACCTATTTCCTGATAATTGGACATTTAGTTTTCTTCCCTCCCTCCCTCCCTCCCTTCCTCCCTTCCTCCCTTCCTTCCCTCCCTTTTTTCTTTCTTTCTTTCTTTCTGTCTGTCACTATTAGAAATGTTACATGAGTGCTTTCGGATTGAAAGCTTTTTTGTTTCTTAGGATTGGTTCTCAGGAGAAATATGAACTGGGGCAAAGATATGAATTACTTATTGCCAAATACTTTGCGGTTACTATTGTATGAGAGTTCTTAACTATATCCTGGCTTGCATTATTATCTTTTTTAAAAAAATTTTTAAAATTGTGATTACGTATTTATAGCATAAAATTTACCACAGTAACCATTTTAAAGTTACAGTTCATTGGCATTGAGTACATTCACCATGTTGTGCAACAATTACTACTATTTAGTTTCAGAAGTTTTTCATCACCCCAAACGGAAGCCCTGTACCCACTGAGATTGAGCAGTCACTTTGCAACACCACCTCCCCCTCCCCAGTCCCTGACAACCACTAATATGCTTTCTTTTTTATTATTATTATTTATTTATTTATTTTTATTTTTTGGTTGCGTTGGGTCTTGCGCAGGCTTCTCATTGCGGTGGCTTCTCTTGTTGCAGAGCACGGGCTCTAGGTGCACGCGCTTCAGTAGTTGTGGCACACGGGCATCAGTAGTTGTGGCACACGGGCTCAGGAGTTGTGACACGCGAGCTCTAGAGCTCAGGCTCAGTAGTTGTGGCACTCGGGCTCAGTAGTTGTGGCACATGGGCTTAGTTGCTCCGTGGCATGTGGCGTCTTCCCGGAACAGGGCTTGAACCCGTGTCCCCTGCATTGGCAGGCAGATTCTTTTTTTTTTTGCGGTACGCGGGCCTCTCACTGTTGTGGCCTCTCCCGTTGCGGAGCACAGGCTCCGGACGCTCAGGCTCAGCGGTCGTGGCTCATGGGCCCAGCCGCTCCGCGGCACGCGGGATCCTCCCGGACCGGGGCACGAACCCGTGTCCCCTGCGTCGGCAGGCGGACTCTCAACCACTGCGCCACCAGGGAAGCCCGGCAGGCAGATTCTTAACCACTGTGCCACCAGGGAAGCCCCTAATATGCTTTCTATCTCTATGGATTTGCTTATTCTGGGCATTTCATATAAATGAAGTCATAGAATATGTGGCCTTTTGTGTCTGGCTTCTTTTATTTAGCTGAGGTTTCAAGGTTTATTATGCCATAGCAAGTGCTAGTGCTTTATTCCTTTTGATTCCCTTGTTTGGTACGTGTTTGGGTATGTGTTTGGATATACTGCATTTTGATTCTCCATTCATCTGTAAATAGACAATTGGGTTATTTCTACCTTATAGCTATTGTGAGTAGGTAGAGTTGCTATGAACATTCATGTACAAGTATTTGTTTGAGTATCCATTTTCAGTTTCTTTGGGCATATACCTAGGAGTGGAATTGCTGGGTCAAATGGTAATTCCACTTTTAATCTAATGAGGATCAGCCAAACTGGTTTCCACAGCTGTACCATTTTACATTCCCACCAGCAGTGTATGAAGGTTCCACTTTCTCCACATCCTCTGCCAACACTTGATATTTTTGCTTTTTATTATGGCCGTCCTAGTGAGTGTGAGTGAAGTGGTATCTTGCTGTGATTTTTGATTTGTGTTTCTCTAATGACTAATGATGTTGACTATCTTTTCATGTGCTTGTTGGCCATTGAAATTTTCCAATTGAAAATTTTTATTGATGGTATAACATGTGTAACACATACAGAAGTATACCTATCATTAGTGTTGTCCATGTAACCAACACCCAGATCAAGAAACAGCTCCCCTCATGCCCTCTTACAGTTAAATGTCTTCCCAAAGGGTAACCACTCTGACTTGTAACAACATAGATTAGTTTTGCCTGTTTTTGTACTTCCATAAATGGAATCATACAGTATGTATTCTGTGTCTGTCTTCTTTGGCTTAACTTTGTTTGACCCATTCATTCATATTGTTCATTTTATTCCATTGTGTGAAATACTAGTTTGTTTATCCATTCTACTGTTGATGAACATTTGCATTTGTAGTTTCTAGTTTTGTGATATTGTGATGTTCTGAGCATTCTGGTGTTTGTTATTTTTCTTGAGGCTGTGTGTGCCGACTATATTTGGCTTCTATAGTGGTTGCACTAGCTTCAGGTTTAGTATTATTTTTGCAGTGTTGCCATTGGTATAAGTATTTCCTCTACTTTGTTGGTTGGCTTTTTTTTTTGTTTGTCTAATTTTAGTTCTTTTTTGGACATAGGGAAGTTTTTAGTGGTTTCCTTTTTTCATTTCTTTGGTTAATGCTAAATTTAGAAAGTGACCACTCCATCTAGAGTTTTGATATGGAGAGTCAGCTCTGAGTCAGATAATCTTGGTATGAAGTTGAAGACGGATCAGATGTAAGCATACTTGAAAAAAAAATGAATATTTTCTGACCTGGGGACCTGGCATTGTTTTGTTTTCTGATTAGATTTTGAGTGTCCTCCAGTATTTTTTACAGTAATTATAAAAAACACATTTATTTTTAACCCCACAGTGGGATCTAAGTGACTTACTGAGGCAGGAATAAATATTACTGTAATTCTTTGTTCTTTGAGCTCTATTAACCTTCTACTCCTTAAAAGTATTTTATTTTAAAATTAGAAAATAATGCATATGTGATATAGAAAACTTGAAAAATACAGAAAAGCTTTCATAAAAGGAAAGTAATACTGCTCCTCTAGAAAAAAACCACTTTTGGTGTGTATACTTCCTATTATTTTAATGCAATATTAGTTTTCTGTTGAACATAATGTTCTATAATGATTTCCCCGTTAATAATGTACTGTGAATACGTTGCTCTGTAATTAAATATTATTCTTTTTTTAACATTTTGGTCATGAGTATCTTTATTTTTTATTTTTTTTGAATTTTATATTATTTTTTTATACATCAGGTTCTTATTAGTTATCCATTTTATACATATCAGTGTATATATGTCAATCCCAATCTCCCAATTCATCCCCCCCGCCCCTGGGCCACTTTCCCCCCTTGGTGTCCATACGTTTGTTCTCTACATCTGTGTCTCAATTTCTGCCTGCAAACCAGTTCATCTGTACCATTTTTCTACGTTCCGCATATATGCATTAATATACGATATTTGTTTTTCTCTTTCTGACTTACTTCACTCTGTATGAAAGTTTCTAGATCCATCCACGTCTCTACAAATGACCCAGTTTTGTTCCTTTTTATGGCTGAGTAATACTCCATTGTATATATGTACCACATCTTCTTTAACCATTCATCTGTCAATGGGCATTTGGGTTGCTTCCATGACCTGGCTATTGTAAATAGTGCTGCAATAAACATTGGGATGCATGTGTCTTTTTGAATGATGGTTTTCTCTGGGTATATGCTCAGGAGTGGAATTGCTGGGTCATATGGTAATTCTATTTTTAGTTTTTTAAGGAACCACCATGCTGTTCTCCGTAGTGGCTGTATCAATTTACATTCCCACCAACAGTGCAGGAGGGTTCCCTTTTCTCCACACCCTCTCCAGCATTTGTTGTTTGTAGATTTTCTGATGATGCCCATTCTAACTGGTGTGAGGTGATACCTCATTGTAGTTTTGATTTGCATTTCTCTAATAATTAGTGATGTTGAGCAGCTTTTCATGTGCTTCTTGGCCATCTGTATGTCTTCTTTGGAGAAACGTCTATTTAGGTCTTCTCAGTTTTGGATTGGGTTTGTTTTTTTAATATTGCGCTGCATGAGCTGTTTATATATTTTGGAGATTAATCCTTTGTCTGTTGATTCATTTGCAAATATTTTCTCCAGTTCTGAGGGTTGTCTTTTTGTCTTGTTTATAAGTTTGCTTTGCTTTGCAAAAGCTTTTAAGTTTCATTAGGTCCCATTTGTTTATTTTTGTTTTTATTTCCATCACTCTAGAAGGTGGGTCAAAAAAGATCTTGCTGTGATTTATGTCAAAGAATGTTCTTCCTATGTTTTCCTCTAAGAGTTTTATAGTGTCAGGTCTTACATTTAGGTCTTTAATCCATTTTGAGTTTATTTTTGTTATGGTGTTAGGGAGTGTTCTAATTTCATTCTTTTACATGTAGCTGTCCAGTTTTCCCAGCACCACTTATTGAAGAGGCTGTCTTTTCTCCATTGTATATCCTTGTCTCCTTTGTCATAAATTAGTTGACCATAGGTGCATGGGTTTATCTCTTTGCTTAAATATTATTCTAAATGATGATTTTTAAAAATAAAAGCATGATATAAAGTTTAGTTTTTATCAAAGTAGTACATACGGTCAAATAGTTCTACAAGGCTTAGACTTGGTAGGGGGGGAGAAGTCCCTAGCTTTTTTTTTCCCCTCTAGAATCCAGCTCTCCAGAGGAATGACTGCTGTCTTTTACTTGTTTCCTCTACGGTTTTTTGGTATTTCCAGGTAACATGCTTAAACCAACATTTCTTAACTTGCTCCAGTTTTAGAATTTATTTCTTGTCTTCCCACTGTGGAAGATAGGAGTTTAGTTTTTAAACATTGCCTCCCTCCCCACGATGTGTACTTCCCTTATTCTAGATACGGTTATATGACAAATTTTGGTTAACTAAGTTTGCTTTATTATGATTACATAATATTTACATCTGCGCCATGTTGTGTATGCTCTGGTTACATTTTCTTTTGAAGCAACGTTTTGTTTTATCCAGATTTAATGAATCTTTGTGTTCATTTACTTAGTTTTACATGCATTCATCACTTATTCAGCTCCAAACTCTCCTTCTGATGTTTAACTCTCCTTTCAGTATAATCAAACACATCAGGTAATCTTTCATTGTTTTTTAGTTTTTTTCTTGGATACCTTTAACCTTCTGTTCCAGTTTGGACTGGCCGCTTCCTTGGCTGGCTTCTTGTAGTGGAACTTTTCTTCACCATCATCATGGGAATTCTCTTTGCCTTTTTTCTGTGTGCTTATTACTACTAGTAGCTCCCTTATTACTGAAGCATGGGAAGCAAATTCTTTGAGACCTGGACTATTTAAGAATATGTTTTTTGGAGCCTCTTCTGACCAATAATTTGGCTGTAGTTAGAAGTCAGAGTTGGAAATTATTTTTCCTCAGAATTTTGAAGGCATTGCTCGAAGTGTCTTCTAGTTTCCAGTGTTCCTGTGAAAAATCTGATGTCATTCTGATTCCCAGTCCTTTGTAAGAAACCTCCTTTTTCTTTCTGGGAGCCTTTAGTATCTTCTCTTTATTCCTGATGCTCTGAAACTTTTTAGTGATGAGTCTTAGTGTGATTCTGTAAAAAAAAAAAAAAAACAAACAAAAAACCCCCAACTCATTGTGCTAGACTTTTTTTTTTGCGGTACGCAGGCCTCTCACTCTTGTGGCTTCTCCCGTTGTGGAGCACAGGCTCCGGACGCGCAGGCTCAGCGGCATGTGGGATCTTCCCGGACCGGGGCACGAACCCGTGTCCCCTGCATCAGCAGGCGGACTCTCAACCACTGCGCCACCAGGGAAGCCCTGTGCTAGACCTTTTTAATCTAGAAACATATTTGCTTCAATGCTAAGAAATTTATTATTTCTTTGGTAATGGGCTCTGAAAAGGAAGAACTCCTGTTACGGGGTTTTTGGGCCTTCTGAACCAATTATTATTTTTTTTAATTTATTTTTTTTTAACTTCTCTTTTTTTTTTCCGTTTACTGTCTTTGTTGTTGCTGTTCTTTTCTTTATATTCCAACTCTTATTGAATTTAAAATTTTTAGGGTCCTTTTTTAATTTCAAAAGTTTTTTTGTTTTGTTTTATGAATGTTCCTTTTAACAACATTCTTTTAAAAAATATTTATTTATTTATTTATTGCTGCGTTGGGTCTTTGTTGCTGCATGCAGGCTTTCTCTAGTTGCAGCGAGCGGGGGCTACTCTTCGTTGCAGTGCATGGGCTTCTCACTGCGGTGGCTCCTGTTGTGGAGCATGGGCTCTAGGTGCGTGGGCTTCAGAAATTGTGGCACGAGGCCTCAGTAGTTGTGGCTCGCGGGCTCTAGAGCACAGGCTCAGTAGCTGTGATGCTTGGGCTTAGTTCTTCCACAGTATGTGGGATTTTCCTGGACCAGGGCTCAAACCTGAGTCCCCTGCATTGGCAGGAGGATTCTTAACCACTGTGCCACCAGGGAAGTCCCAATATACATTCTCATTTCACCAATGAATATGTTTTTCTCCATCTGAGGATATTAATCTCACATAGTTTGAAATTTTTCCTGTTCCCTGCTTTAATGTATTTGTTTTTGTATTAAAATTTCTTTTCCTCTCCTTCTGTTTTGCTTCTTACTTTTCAAGTTAAAGGCTTTCTTAAATGTTTGATGGTCATTGGCTGTCTCTTCAGATTTATATGTGAGACTTTTTTTTTTTTTTTTTTTTTACTTTTAAAGTGAAAGGGATTTCCCTGGTGGCGCAGTGGTTAAGAGTCCACCTGCCAGTTCAGGGGACACAGGTTCGAGCCCTGGTCTTGGAAGATCCTACATGCCATGGAGCAACTAAGCCTGTGCGCCACAGCTACTGAGCCTGCGTTCTAGAGCCCGTGAGCTACAACTACTGAGCCCTCATGCCACAACTACTGAAGCCCACGTGCCTAGAGCCGGTGCTCTTCTAGTGAGAAGCCCGTACACCACAACGAAGAGTAACCCCTGCTCACCGCAACTAGAGAAAGCCCATGTGCAGCCAAGACCCAACACAGCCAAAAATTAAAAAAAAAAAAAAGTTTTTGTCAAGGTTATTAAAAAAGTAAAAATGATGAATGGGATTGTGTTGGGTAGAAAGAAGGGAAAGACATAGGTCTAAAATGTACAGCAGAGGTGAAGAGTATAAAGGGTCCAGGGACCTATGAAGAAGTAATAAAAAAAAGAAAAAGTAAAAGGGAAGGTGTATTTTCATGGGCACAGCTTATAGGATAATGTTCCTCTTTGAAGGGTAAACTAGTGGATCTGGTTTTCTTTGTGAGATCTTCATTTGCCAGTGTTGGTAGGTCTTTTTTCTTTTAGGCATTTGTTTTCCACAGAGAGATTTTCCTGCCTAAGAGAATAAATTTGACTGCCAATATTCTGTGGCTGCATTGGGGAAGAGGAGGGTAGTAGGTGGTTGGTAGTTACCATTCAGTATTTAGACTTGCACTTCATTCCCATTATCCCTTCCTTCAGAAATGGCCTTTGTTTGTAGTGTCCCTAGTGTAAACTTTCCAGAGTGAAGGACTGAGTGTGTGATTGGGATTCTTGGGTTATGGGGTCTGGGAGTTGCTCCTTGTATAGTGTGTTGACCAGTTCTTTTCAGCCTACACCACTCCTGATTCCTGAACTTTTCTAGGCTTTTTTTCTGGGCACTTACCCTCAACACTTCACTAGACAATTTCCGTTTTCTTCATCCATTTACTTTCCAGCTTCCAAAATTGTAGTTTGCTACAATTAGTAGTATGTATGTGTGTATATATAGTTTACTATAGTTCTCTTTCTTCTTTTGTTTGTGTGTGGTCTCTGCCTTGAAAAAAATTATTTATTATTTAGTGTTGGACTTGAAAGAAATGCCACTGTTCCATTCTGCCAAGGAGAGGATGAGGTGTTTGGGTGAGGCATTCTCTGGTCTTTGTGTCGGGGCTGTCCACTGCATTACTCAGGACCTTCATGTATGCTTATTTTGTTGGATAAACGTTGGGCTAGTTTTGTGATTGGTTAAGTTATTAAAGTTTACTTTTGAATGGACTGTGAATGCTTTTCAACTAATTTATTAAAATATGGTAATTCTAGTAGGTTAAACTTAGATATAATGTATTTTTTTAAATGATCTAATATTAGAAGGATTTATAAAACATTCTCTTTTGGTACTTTATGGATAATCTAAAAGGAGCGTATTCTTTAGTACAAGGGGGATATGAGGTTTAGGTTTTTAAGATGTTCAGTACTTTCAGGGTAAGAGTATTAAATAGTTTGCTAGTGCTGCCATAACAAAATACCGCTGACTGGGTGGCTTAAACAACAGAAATGCATTTTCTCACAATTCTGGAGGCTAGATCTAACACTGAGGTGTTGGCAGGTTTGGTTTCTTCTGTGGGCCTCTCTCCTTAGCTTGTAGGTGGCACCTTGCTGTGTCCTCACATGGTCTTCCCTTAGTCTGTGTCCTGCTCCCCTCGTGTACGGATACCAGTCATATTGGATCAGGGCCCACGTATATGACCTCATTTTACCTTAATTGTCTCTTTAAAGATCCTAACTCCGCATACAGTTACATTCTGAAGTACTAGCCATTAGGACTTCAACATATGAATTTGGGCTGGGAGTGTGGGGAGATTAATAAAATTCAGCCATTAAAAAATATTTTTATTGTCTCTCATGCTTTGAAAGCAGTATTGTTTCAAATACACTTGAGAAAGGAATGTATTTGTGTAGCCCAGTGGAAATAGTATGGGCTTTGTAGTCAGATATATAGGCCTGGTTCGAATCTTAGCCTTGCCTCTTAGTAGTTCCCTAAATTATTTAACCTCTGTAAGACTTGCTCCCAAATCGGTGAACTGAGAATGACAGTATATCACAGGGTGATTGTATGAAATTAAAGACTATGTCTGTTAAAGTGCCTGGACATGTAGTTGCCTCTCAAATATTCGCTATTGGTCTTTCTTCTTTCCTAAAATACCGTGTTTTGTGTATCCTTTTTTTTTCCTTATTTAATATCAAGAAATGTCAATTTCAAATATAGACATATATTATTTTTAAAATTACCATATGCTTTTCTATTCACAAGTGATTTTCAATACTGGCAGTTTCATAAGTTTCAACCTAAAAATGTATTTACACAGTCTGTCCCTTGGTGAAATTTCCCATCATCACAAATTGTTGGTTTAGCATTCTTATACATACGTAATACTCTTACTTAAGTGAAACCTACGGAAATGTAATCTGCTTGATTAGTGCATATCTACATTTCAAAGACTTTTGATGTTTAAGGACAAACAGCTTTTCAAAATGCTTATTTCACCTTTATCAACAAGATATGATCGTGCCCTTTTCCCATTCTGACATTATCGAAGTTTGAAAGGATATCTTGTTTTAACTTGGGTTTCTTTGTCTAGTGAGCCTCAGTATTTTCCGTATCTTTATCAGGCTTCTCTAAATGTTTTGTGAATTGTCCATTTTTATATTGGGGTATTTGGGTTCTTAATTTTTTAAAGATATCTTTTCCATTGCTTCTAGATTTGTCTTGTGTAAAAGTTGAAAATTCTGTTATTGTTTTCCCATATGTTGATTAAACTAAAGAGAATAGAACCTTTTATTTCCTGGATGAAGAAGCTAAAACCTAAAAGACCACATCCATACACACTTGGTAGTTAAGGGAAGGGTTCTCTGTTCAGATTGCTCAAGTTTGAACCCTGATTTTATGGTTTAGTACCTTTATAATCTTAGGCAAGCTCTTTAACTTCTAAGCCTCAATTTCTTCACCTGCAAAATGGGAATAACAACAGACAGTATATATTTCATGATTATTGTGAGAATTAAATGAGACAGTGGTTGCAAAGCTCCTATCCAGTGCAGGTCACATAGTAAGTAAGTACCGTGTGGAGTGTTAGCTGTGAGCGATAAGATTAGTTAATGGTTGTGGGAGTAGAATCCTTGATTCCAGTGCCCTTTGTTTATTGGCATTCCTAACCTTTTCACTAGAAACCCCCTCAGCGTTTAATACAGAGTAGTATTTATTTTAAATAGTATTTATCATTTTTCATTTCAAGACAGAGTATTTGTTACCAGCTAATTGTAATTAGTCTTAAAACAGTTTCTTGGGTACATCTATTTAGTTGCTTTTGCTTTTTCTAATTTTGTGATCATAATTTAAAAACAGAATAAAACTAACACGGCATTGTAACTCAACAATACTTTAATAAAAACAAAATACCCCATATTTAAGAGGGATTCCTGTTGTAACTCACCATTGGTTTTTAGTAGCAGTCAGTAACTGACCCATGTTTATGATGGTTTTGCTTTGGACCTGGTTTTGTTACAACACAGGCTCACAGGCACAGTAGGCACACCCCAGGATGTATCTTGATTGTTGGGAAAGTTAAGGCTTGCAAATTACAGGAACTGTGACGGAAGGCTGGTAGATCTTGCTTGGTTAAATACTAAAAAAAACTGGTGACTTTTCTTTTTTTCCCCAGTAAAATTTAAAAGTTAGATCTTTGTATCCAGTCTGTTTTAAAATTAGATTATAATTTATTCACTGTTTAGCCATCATTAGTAGTACTTTTTGTGGTATAGCAGGACTGTTTGAAGGGCAGATGTAACACTTTGTTTTACATTTCAAGCTTTATTTTGTAATGTTCTTGTTGTCTTTTCAAAGTAATAAGTTACGCTATTAACAAGTTGTGTGTGTGTTAGATTTTTAATTTAGTATTTCCTATTTGCATTTCAGAGATTAACAAGCAGTTTGACTGCTCCAGGTTCATGTTTTTGGAATTGTTTTTCTGTTGTTCAGATTTTCTTTCATTAGCCCTGTGAGCAATCAACACTATATACTGACATCATCCCTATTGTGTATAAACTGTGTAACCCTTCACAGTCCCTACTGTGATGTCTCGTTAATGTTGATTAAAGTATATGCTTGCAGCCATTTTGTAATCTTTTCTCTTAGGGCTTATCTAAATAATGCAAATTATGCTTATTTTCAGATCTTGGTTTTTCTCCATTTCCAAGTATTTGTTGCTTTTTTGAGCTAATAAGCTGAATTTAAAAAAAGGATTTATACTGTTTGGTCTATTATATTCTGTTATTACTATATTCCAGTGTTCTATGTTAACACATATAATTTATTTTGGTTGTTGTTTTTCTTTTTTATTGAAATATAGTTGATTTACAAGGTTGTGATAGTTTCAAGTGTACAGCAAAGTGATTTAGTTATACATATCTATCTATTCTTTTTCAGATTCTTTTCCATTATAAGTTATACAAGATATTGAATATAGTTCCCTGTGCTATACAGTAAATCTTGTTGCTTATCTGTTTTATATGTAGTAGTGTGTATCTGTTAATCCCAAACTCCTCTAATTTATCCCCCCCTCTTTTCCCCTTTGGTAACCATAAGTTTGTTTTCTAACACATATAATTTTTAAACATTGGTATTTATTGCTTGTGGAGAAGTCGCTTGGTAAGCAGCCTTCCTTTGTTTAATAGCCATCCAGTGCACCCGCCCTCCCTTGTATTTAAGCCTTATTTCCCAATTCTCTTATTTGCCCATTCTCTCACAAGTTATTGACATTATCCGAAGAAAAAGTAACAGTAGTAACTTCACTGGCCAAAAATGGTGAAAGAGCGTGGACTTTAATTAGGCCTGGATTGCCCCCTAAGAGTTGGCTGTTTTCAAAATGGAAGTGACAAGGAATTCTGGTTTTCATGTCTACCACTAAAAATAGCTTATGTTTCTGTTTATTTAGTGTAACGATAGTGTTATTATTTTTACTCATACTGTGTACTGTTACTTAAGATTTTTTGACATATATGCAAGTTTTTGCTTATTAGAAGTTTCTAACAGACACAGTACCCACAAAATGTTTTACATTGTATTATTGTATGTAGTTGAATAAATAAGATTTAGAATAAGGTTGACCCCTTAAAACCTGATCTTTTAAAGGCTATTGGGTAGTACTTTCATGTTTTACATAATAAATTTCTGATTTTTACAGTCTTTTTCTTTACAATCCTAAGTGATCGCATTTTAAATTTTGACTGTTTAAACCCATAGCCATATGCTACTTAAATTTGTGAAATTTTATGTTAAGTGATTTGTTTTTACCATTTTGTATATTGGCTAATGCTCTGAGTTTTAAAACTTTATGTTTGGAAAATACTAATGTTTTTCTTAATGTACTTTTTCACAGTCCTTCTGATTGACATTCCCTGAGTGTTATCTTTGAAAAATAAACATGACTCATAGCACTTAAGTAGCCAGGCATGCCTATAATGAATGCCTCTATGTACATTTTGAGGCTGAGGTAGAATAAACATAGCAAGCAATCCCTTTTCTTTTTGAAAATGAACTTGATAGTAGTGTTAAATTTAAAGGTGAACAGAATTTCAGTTTTGGAGAAAGAGAAAAGCAAAGGTTTCTATTGGAAGACATACTTTTTTCAATATTCTCTAATTTAATATAGAATATTCATGTATAATTAAAAATAATTTTGTAAGAGCTGAAGATTGCCATCTCTTAAATAACTCATTTCAGGGGTTATTCTTCACTAGCTCTTAAACATGTACTTTGAACTCTAATAAAGAAGTGTATATGTAGTTTAAAAAATCCTTTAGAAGTTTTAAGGAGTTTCATATCTAATTTTAAATGTTTGTTTTGTCAAATTTTTAATTTATTTTTACTTCGAGAAAATGACTCTTAAGGTAGAGTCCTCATTTTGGATGGTCAAGAGCCGTTGATTAAACAATCCATTTTTTGGGCCACTGATTTGTGGTGCACTTTCACCCTTTATTAAATTGTCATTTAATTTTTGGTGTCATGGAGTAAGTTCTTATTCAGTTCTGTTTGGCCATTTATTCTTGTGCTCATACCTTAATGTTCTTAATATTGTGGCTATAACTTAAACAGTATGTCTTAATGTCTGATCCTGCAAGCTTATTTTTTTAAAAGTTGATTTAGTTGTTGGTTAACCTTTTATTTTTGTATAGACCTTTTAGGTTAAGTTTTCAGTTCCTTAAGGAATCCAACTAGAATTTGAGATTGCATTAAATTTATAGATTAATTTTGTAGAGAAATGATGTTCTGATATTTGTGGATTGTATTGGTTCTTTTAGATAGGTGATGTCACTGGCAACAGTGCCAGTTTTCTCTCTTCCCTTCTAAAAGTTTCCTTTTCTTTTTCCTTTCTCTCAGTGTTGGTCAGGGCCTTCAGCACTCTGCAAGTCAGCATGGTAGTTATCTTTTGACTTAAGGAAAATGCATATGAAGTTTGTCTGTTTTATATTTGTTTTAGTATTTGGTGTATATATAACCTTTACCAGTTAAGGAAACTTTCTTCTATACCTGGTTTGCTAAGATAAAAATTATTAAACAGATGCTGATTTCTTGAAGTTTTTCTGCTTCTGTTGAGATAATCATATATTTTTTCTTTCAACTTTTAATATGGAGAATCTTGTTTTTTTTAAGTACACTATTGGATTTGGTTAGTCAATATTTTATTTAGGATTTTTTTACACCTACTTTTGTAAGTGAATTGGCCTGTAACTTTAGAGTGTTATCTGGTTTTAGAATCAAGATTACCAGCCTGATAAAATGAGTGAGGCAGCTTTTGCTCTTTTTTACTTTCTGAAAAAACTTACTTTAGATGAGGATAAACTGTTTCTTAAAATTTACCTAATAAAACAATCTCAACCAGAAATTTTTTTGGAGAGGAGCATTGCCATTTTAATTACCTTAATCTTTTAAAAATAGATATTTATTTATTTTATTTTTTTAAGTTTATTTGGCTGTGCCAGATCTTCGTTGCTGCTTGTGGTATCTTTTAGTTGTGGCATGCCAGATCTAGTTCCCTGACCAGGGGTTCAAACCCATGCCCCCTGCATTGGGAGCCTGGGGTCTTAACCACTTAATTTTTCCTTAGTCTTTTTCTTTTAATTCATTAATTAATTTTTACTTTTGGCTGCGTTGGGCCTTCATTGTTGTGCGCAGGCTTTCTGCAGTTGTGGCGAGCAGGGGCTACTTTTCTCTGTGGTGCGCGGGTTTCTCACTGCGGTGGCTTCTCTTGCTGTGGAGCACAGGCTCTAGGCGCGCGGGCTTCAGTAGTTGTGGCTCGGGGGCTTTACAGCGCAGGCTCAGTAGTTGTAGCGCACGGACTTAGTTGCTCCGAGGCATGTGAGATCTTCCCTGAACAGGGCTCGAACCTGAACCCATGTGCCCCGCGTTGGCAGGCAGATTCTTAACCACTGCGCCACCAGGGAAGCCCTCCTTAATCTTTTGATCTGTTTTTCAATCAGTTTTTCTTCCAGTCTATTCAGATTCTCTGTATTTTCCTGTGATAATTTTGGCATTTCATTTAGATTACACATTCATCAGGGTTTAGTTACCCTTGTTAGAAAAAGTCTGTCTAGTTATTTCTCTTCTCTTAGGTCTTCTTTTTCTTTTTTTTGGTCAGTTTTACTAGAGTTTTTATCTGGGTTATTAATATTTACCAAAACAGCTTTTGGTTTTGTTAATCTTCTCAGTTGTTCTTTTAGTGTAGATTTTCATTGATTTTTGCCCTTGTCTTTGATAGTTCCTTCCTTTTTATTCTTTTGGCTTTTTTTCTCTGTTGGTTTTAAAATTTGTAACCTTTTCTATTTCCTGATAAATGTGTTTAAAGCTATGTATTTTTCTATTAAGTTCTGCCTTTGCCTTTTCTGTATATAGAAAAACATGTTTTCTAAATGTTACTTAATTTTTATTGATTTCCTTTTTAACATAAAGTATTTAATTATACTTTAGGAGTTTCTTATAGTTATTTTCTACTTTCTGCTTTCTCATTTTATTGCAATTATTATCAGAACATAACCATAAGATAGATTCTTTGGAATTTAATGAGGCTTCGTTTACTCCCAATACATGGTTATTTATATAAATGTTTTAGATATGCTAGAAAAAATACGTGCTTTCTCTTACATTGGGGCAGAGTTCTGTGTATTTCTGATTTGAGCCTTCTAATTAGATTGTTTAGGACTTCAATATTTTTGCTTATATTTTGTCTGCTTGATCTATCAGTTCTGAACAGAGTAGCTTAAAGAATAATTGATTTTTCTCCTACAGTTCTGTTAGTTGTTAGGTATATTTTGAGGCATATATATGAGTGAGTTTCCTTATGGTGGATAGATTTTATTCTCTTGTTTTCTTACTGTATAACTTCTTTCTATATTTTAAAATTCCTTTCAATTTAATTTTTGGGGAAAATTTCATACCTTTAGGAAAGTTACAAGAATATTACAAAGAAAATTAATGTATTTTTCATGTAGATTCACCAGTTAATATTTTTTCATACTTGCTTTCTTACTAATTTTTCTTTGTATATTCATGTATTTGGCGCACTGTATGAGAGTCTCACCCAACACTTTACCCCTGAATATAAGCATGGGCGCTCTCCTATGAAATCACAATACAGTTATCTTGTTCTAGGTGTTTAGCATGGATAGTAGTATTATCTGATACGCTGTCTACCCTCAGGTTTTCTTAAATTCCCCAGTAATGTTCTTTATTGCTCTTCTCCCCTTCTCTCCATTTATCAGTTACATTTAATAAAACTGTCTCTTTAGTCTCCTTTGATCTAGATTCTAGAACATTTCTTCAGCCTTTTTATTTCTTGATACTGCCATTTTGAGGAGGCCAAGTCAGTTGCTTTGTAAGATATCCATTATTTTGATTATGTTTGTTTCTTCGTGAGTATATTCAGGCTAAACATTTTGGTACAGGAGTATTATATTACATAGTGAGGTTGTATTCTTTTCAGTCCGTCAGCTGGAGGCCCATGATGGCATTTTTCCTGGATACTGGGATGTTAAGTTTGATTGCTTTGTTAAGATGGTGTCCACCAGATCTCTCCATTTTAAAGGCATCCTTGTCTCTTTATAATTATTAAATGATCTGCAGGATGATAGATACTTTGAGACTGAGTGAATATCCAACAACTTCTGCTCCAGTGTTTAGCATCCGTAATACTGATTTTTGCTTGAATCAAATATTATTATAGTAGTTTAAAATGGTGATTTTCCTGTTTCTCTTATTCTGTTAACTGCCATTCCTCTATAATTTTGCCTTTTTATTGGGTATTAATATTGCTCTTCCATTGTAAAGCAACTATACTCCAATAAAAATTTAAAAACAAACAACAAAAAAGCAAAAAAGATTGCTCTTCCAGCTTTCTTATGTCTTTATATCTTTTACCATCCTTTTATTCTTCCTTACCTCTTCCTGCTTTCCACTGGATAGATGGAATTTTCTTTTCTTTTTTTATTTTCTTTATTTATTTTTGGCTGCGTTGGGTCTTCGTTGCTGCATGCAGGCTTTCTCTAGTTGCAGCGAGCGGGGGCTACTCTTCGTTGCAGTGAGCGGGCTTCTCACTGTGGTGGCTTCTCTCGTTGTGGAGCACGGGCTCTAGGCGCGTGGGCTTCAGTAGTTGCAGCACGTGGGCTCAGTAGTTGTGGCTCATGGACTCTAGAGCGCAGGCTCAGTAGTTGTGGCACACGGGCTTAGTTGCTCCGCGCCATGTGGGATCTTCCTGGACCAGGGATCGAACCTGTGTCCCCTGCATTGGCAGGCGGATTCTCAACCACTGCGCCACCAGGGAAGCCCTGGAATTTTCTTCTGTTGGTTTAAAAGGTATATTTTCATTTTGTGTGTGTGTCTTAACCATTTGCTCTTAACTTAAAACATAGTTCTGTTTATATACTTTTTTTTTTTTTTTGGCTGCATTGGGTCTTCATTGCTGTTTGCGGGCTTTCTCTAGTTGCGGCAGGCAGGGGCTACTCCTTGTTGCGGTGCACAGGCTTCTCATTGCAGTGGCTTCTCGTTGCAGAGCGCGGGCTCTAGGCGTTTTGGCTTCAGTAGTTGCAGCCTACAGCCTCAGTAATTGTGGCACGTGGGCCCTAGAGCATAAGGGCTTCAGTAGTTGCGGTGCGCAGGCTCTAGGGCACATGGGCTTCCGTAGCTGTGGCACACGTGCTCAGTAGTTGTGGCTCGTGGGCTCTAGAGTGCAGGCTCAGTAGTTGTGGCGCACTGGCTTAGTTGCTCTGCGGCAGGTGGGATATTCCTGGACCAGGGATTGAACCTGTGTCCGCTTCATTGGCCGGTGGATTGTTAATCACTGCGCGCTACCAGGGAAGTCCCTGTTTATGTACTTCTGTTGGTTTCTTAAAAATTACCAACATCTGTACCTTCTCCAATAAGACAAGTATTTTAATATACTTTCATGTTCTTGGGTGAGGTTTACCCTCACCCAATTAAGTGGATATTATTTAGGATTTTTAGTTCTTATAATTATGAGTATACTTTGTCTTTCCCTTTCTTTTTCTTTTTTTCCTTTTTCTTTCTTTCTCCCTCCTTTTCTTCCTTCATTTCTTTCTTCTCTCTTGCTCGTTCAAGTTTTGAAACTCATATGTAAAAGTATATGAATAACTCTTGTACATGGAACAACTTCATTTTCTTTTAACTTTACCACATGAGACGTTACTGTGTTAAATAAACATCTTTGTAAAGGGGCTTTTGGTCCTACTGGGTGCTCTGAGGGAGGTTCCTTCAGTTCTTTGCAGCTGTTACCTTATCTTTATTTTTATTTTATTTTATTTTTTTGCTGTACGCAGGCCTCTCACTGTTGTGGCCTCTCCCGTTGCGGAGCACAGGCTCCGGATGCGCAGGCTCAGCGGCCATGGCTCACGGGCCCAGCCGCTCCACGGCATGTGGGATCTTCGCGGACCGGGGCACACACCCGTGTCCCCCTGCATTGGCAGGCGGACTCTCAACCACTGTGCCACCAGGGAAGCCCTGTTACCTTATCTTTAAAAAGGAATTAAGAATACTGACCTTGCAGAGGTTTTGTGAAGATTGAGGTCATATAGAAGCATATAACTAAATAATAATATTAATAATTTTAAAAAAAACAGTAAGCAGAGGTAAACTCTTAATACCACTGATTAAGAAGCAAACATTTAAATTAAAACGTTAAACAGGTTGATTTCAGATTTGGATCTCATTAGAATGTGATATTAGAATATACCTAGTAGGCCTCATGCATTATTTTTTCATATTTTGTTCAGTTTTAGTATAGCAAAAGAAAACAAAGAAGTGTATTTTTTTTCTGGTTCAGGATTCAGTTCAGGTGGCATGTTGGGTTTTGTTGTCATGTCTCTTTTAATATGGAATATTCTTCAGTCTTTCTTAAGCTTGACCTTTTTGATGAGTAAAGGTTATTTGTATAATGTCCTCCAAAATGTCCTCTAATTTCAGTTATTTTTTGTTTCAGTATCTACGTTGTTCCAAAGCACTACCATTACAAAACCTGGAGTCCCTATGGGTAATGATTTAAAATGGTTTTAATGTTTAAATTGTTATACTTCACCACTGGTAGAATATTCATTTCTTGGCAGAACAGAAACATAAATAATGGGTTACTTTGGGTATATGTCCCGCATATAGGAATGGTGTCCACTACTTGACTGGAGAGCTTTTATTATCTTTTTCAAGAGAGTCTCAGAAAGGAGGGGAGAGATGAGAGGGGGATTTAATTAAGTCTCCTGACCTAGACGTCTCATCAGAATGAGAGAAACAGTGCAGCTAGCAGCTGTGGCCACTTGTTCAACTTATGTACCATATTTATGTCACTGGTCAAATGTTTTATTTTAATTTTCATTTAAATATCTAGAGAAGAACTGAAGTTTTAAGGTGGCAGCTGTGTGTGAGGAATAGCCTATGGAACTGCAAGATAAACAGTAATTTTTAACCCTTTGCTTCCCAATTTACATCTGTATCACCTGATTATGATGTGATTTTTATCACCTCATTTTATCACCTGTGATTTTTATCACCTCATTTTATTCTTTAACTTTTGAAATGAAATGTTTATCTGTATGATCAAGTTTTCAACTGTTTTCTTAGACCAAATAAGTCAAATTTCCTAGAAACTGTTAAAACTGATTCAGAGCAACATACATAAGCTAAATCTCTCCTTTTAGGCTTAATAATTAGAGAATAATTGTGGTCTTTTTTTTTGTTATTGTATGTTTTAAGTGTTATTTGATGAATAGTTAAACTTTTTGAAAAGTACTTTCTGAAACCAGCCCTCCCCTGCACCCCAACCCAAGCTTCACCAAGGCTATATGTGGTCTTCCTAGTTTGGTAATATGGCTTTTGGGTAATTTCAGGGACCATTTTACTTTAGAGATCAGGAAATTGAAGATCCAGGAGGGCTGAACTCAGCTTGAGTCCTCCAGAGTCTGCTGACCAGGTGCCAGGTCTGATTGGCAGAGGGATCAGTTAGGTGGGTTTCCCTGGCATGCTTAGCATAAGTTAAGTCCCTATTGTGATTGTTGCTAAGGAAAGAAAAGTATCTGAAAATTGGGTTTTCCAGTGAGGAGTACTTTGTGCTAGACATAGCTGTTCTGTCTCACTAACAGTGGGACTTCTGGAAAAGCGTATTAAAAGATAGCATGAGCCTTTTGCAGCTAAGTGGCTTATGAGGTCAGTCAAGGAAAGACAAAATAAGCCAGCTTCCAAAAAGTCTTTTTCAATTAAAGTTGTGGGAGGGAATAAGGACTGTGTCAAGATACTGAGAAAACTATAGTTTTCTAAATTTTTAGCCAAATAGAATATCCTCTTTAGTAGCAGGGAAATAATAATAAAAAGAATACTTGAAGTTTAGTTGCAGGCATTACATATCTTGAGGAAAAAAGAGGACACTTCTAAAATTAAAATGTAGCCCATAAACATTTTTAATTTTTGTGAATTGAATTACTCATCGTTTTGAATGTTGCCTTCTGCTAAATTACTCCTTTAACATGAATTGAGTTTGACTATTTTGTTCAGTCATTCCTAAATGTTAGATGAAATTCCTTTAATGTTTTGAACTTTATATTTTTAGATGTACTCTAAGAATTACACAGCTGTTCCTTGGAGAGATGTATGTGAATTACTGTGAGAAATAGGATCATGATTTAGGTCCTATGCCAGCTGATAGTCAGCTGCCATAAAATTAAAAGATTAAGCTAACACATGAGAATATGGGTATAAAGTCATGCTTTAGAATGTTCTGAATATGCCTACCTTGTTTTAGGTACCTAGTAGTCATGACAAAGTCATGCATTTCGTGATTGGAACACTGGCTTTAGGTTTTCTATTCAAAAGCTGGGAGTATTTCCCCCTCATTTTGTTAAGAATTAGAGTTAAGTGTGACCAGCTAACTACTCATGTCAAGATATATTTCATTAAGTCAACTTCAGTTTTGGACTTCATCTGATTAAAATTAATTGATTAGGAGAAATATTTAGTTTGAATCTTTTGCCATGATTAATTTGGTGGTTTTAAGATTGAGTTGCTCCCAAGGTTCAATTAAATAGATCTGACACTGTATGTTGTTTTCTAGATGCCCATTTTCCCTCAACTGTATCAATTCCGTATGTTTATTTAGTGCATAAATAAATACGTATACAGAATTTAGAAGGTTAGGTTCTAACCTTCACTGACTATGCTTTAGCAAAGGTGTCTATAAAGTAAGAGAAGTTTACCATTTACTTCAAATACAAAATTGCATATTATTTCTTTGGGAGATGATTGCTAATAAAAAAAAGTTTAAAATCATGGTTGTCCGTGTTTCATGCTGGGCAATGTAATCCGTTTGCTCACTTGACATTCAGCAAATACTTGAATATACTTCAGGTATTAACACTGTAGATAAAGGTGATGCTGTTCTCTATACCAGGATGTGCACTGCCTAATGAATTGTTATAATACAGTAAGAATCATGCTGTAATAGGAGGACTCCTGGAGTTCTGTGGTGCTTGCAGACTTACTTGAGGGGTGGTGTGGAAAGGAGCCAGTCCAAGAAGAATACTTTGATGTGACCTGTAAGGTATGGATTGAGCAGTAACAATTAATTAACAAGATGGTGAGGGCAAAGAAGGCTTTTGAACATTCAGGAATAGCCTGATTAAAGGAATGGAGAGAAGAGAGACCATGCCCCAGTGGAGCAGCAAGATCTAGGAGATTATAATGATGTCGTTTCACTGAAGCAATCCCAGAAACAGACTTTGCGCTGCTTGAAGATGTCCTCACTCAAATTGGAAAAAATAAAGAATATTGCATGTGCTTATGACTTTGCACAACCATTTAAGAACAAATGCCCTTGAACTCTGAATCTAGTGATGTTCCAGTGAAGCCCTGTAGTTGGTTCCCAAGATAAAATAATCTCTGCATTTCTAGCCTCACCTCAACATTTATTATTGCATGCACATTCATTTCAGCTGCTTCTTATGGTAGACTGAAAAGAGAATTTTACAGCTGATACTATGTAAGAATAGCAGGTATATCCTCAAGGCACATTAGTTTGGCTACTTCTTCAGCAGGTTCCAGCGGACAGTCTTCACTGCAAGCAGCTATTGATTGTTATTAACTCTACTTTGTTGGTATTATTAGAAAAGCACAGCACTAAGGCCTTCTCGTCAGGCAACTTAAAAATAAAATGTAGCAGTTACCATTACACCTTGTTTGAACATTTTGTAGAAGTACAGAACAAGAAATTCAAAATTTCTTAAATGTCATGCAGTTTGTGTTTGGCTGAAGACCAGTGATAAAAGTGGGGCTGCTGGTTTTCAGATTACGGCCAGTCATTCTCTTTGATCACGCTGTGCTATAATTACTTTCAGAACACACTGACAGAGTGTGTGACAAAACATCATATGCTAGTGATTCCTAAATCCCTGTTAGCGTTTATCATGTTTATTCTGTTGTCAGTGTCAATCTCGTGACTCCTGACTTTCCATCTATGTATTTTCCTCCACTTCCCAGCGCCTGCATGAAGTTTTGGTATTCATCTTGCAGTTCAGGCTTCCTCTTGTAGCGCTGGCAGCACTCTTTGGTACTTCCATCTTCTCACACTGCTGGGTTACTTGTCTCCCTCCCCAGGGCATGCTGCAGTGTGCTCGTGTATGGAGCAGACCATAAGACAAACATGGCCTCTCCACCTGGAGCGTCAATTTTGCTGAAAGATTTCTGTGGAGAACATCCTATTGAAATAGGCTCTGTAGTAGAGTGAATTGCAAAATATTCACTATATTTTAGTTTGAAACTTCCAAGAAATTTGTTTGCTGTAGGCTCTGCAGGGCTCCTAGACTTCTTTAGGGTATGTGTGTTGAAAGCCTGCTGTGTGCCATCTCCTGTAATCTTCAGATACTTTTTCTGGAATATTTGTTTTATGATAGTCATCATAGTCTAGTCCTCAGAACTAAAGTATGCTGACCTTGTTTGATTTAGCTAATATGTGCCAAGGGTGATATGTCATTTAAGGGCTGAATTCCTTGTCTGTGTGGAAGAACTATATATGGAGAAAGAGGAGAGAAGTATGCTTTCCCAGCTGTAGTGGACAGAGTGTTTTTCAGGGCAGAATTTCACCGCTTATAAAAAGTAGTTTTGAGCAACATTTGGCAGCTGGTGAGTGTTGAATGTGTTTGCCAAATTATATAAATATCTGGTCTGGAACCATGAATGTCCAAGCAATACTCTTGGGAAATTAAGGGTTTCCTTAGGGTAATAGGAAAACCAGGTGCGCTCCTTAGGCGGTTATTTTTAAGCCTGAGAAGCATTGTTTATAATTGACCTAGTGTGACTAAGTATCCTATGTACCTGAATATCCTATTCATATTTGTCTTATTTTAAGTTGACTTGTAAATCAAATATTAAAAATTAACAAAAAGCAACTTCTTACGACTTGAAGAGTCCATAATCCTTATCAAGTCACATGCGGTAGCAGTTAACTTGAAACATGAAGCTAGAATTGTATTGCAGTCCCATAGAGATGTGCTAAGCAGCAGCCATTTGCGGCAGTACGCTTGTGACATTTCAAGGCTATTAGGAACTCCCAGATCCATAAATAACCACTGTAGCCTGTAAGAGCCACCAAATTAAATAGGTACCCAGGGATGAGTAGAAATGAAGAAAGCCTCATTGGCATGCAGGTGATAGAAAGTTCATCAAACTCACTGTCCGTGCGCCAGACTGGCAGAGTGGGAAGTTCCGATTCTTTTATTGCTTGAAGGATGACTCCATGCACGCCACGGATCTTTAGGTTTGTTTGTCAGGACATCAAATGTTAAGGGTGCACTGTAGTTCTTTGGTAGTGTTGCCATCACTTGTGATCCTGGAATCCCATTTATTTGCTGTCCTCATTTACCGAAGTGCTCTTGCTGCTGATACAGATAATGGCTGACATTATTGCGTGCCCGTCACGTGCCAGATACTGGAGGTGCTCTATGTACATGGTTTTATTCTCACGGCAGTTCTGCGATATAGGAACTCTTACATTCCACTTTAGAAATCAGGAGGCTTAGGCTAAATAGCAACTTGTTTAAGGTCACGTATATGTGTGCACGGAAATGTCAGAGCTGAAATTGAAATTGATTCAGGTTCAACTCCAGATTCTCCGCTCTTAACTCCCATGCTCCAGCACTTTTAAAGATACCCACTCTGTGCCCTGTAGAATCTAGTACTGATGACATAGATCTCAGAAAGAAATTTGAAACCTTGTTGAAGTACAGGCTGTTTTGGGGGGAGGGAGGGAAGTATAGTCCATGTATCAATGATTTTGATAATTTGTATATGCTTAGCGACAGTTCTGTGGTGAAATCTAAGATCGTCACTGTCACCTGGTCTTAACTATAAAAGTGATGTGGTAATGTGAATAAACTGTCTTTATCAGTTTACGCTGAAAAGGAGATTAGTGGAGCAATCAGAAATGTAAGTCTATTTTGTAAAAGGTCCTAATTAAAATATTCTTAACTGGAGTCTCTTATGCAGAGATAGTAGGACATCATATTTTCTAGGTACTGTTAAGATGCTTATCTCTGTTCAGAAAGTGCTGATTATCCGGCTTCTACCCGGAGAGGGTGTAGGTAGGAATGCTATTTTGGAGGGCCCTGTAGTAATTCGGGAAATAATGCATTAAAGCAGTGACAGTGGGACAGAGGGAGGGGGTATTAGTAGAGACTTAGATGGTGGAGTTGACAGGGCTTGGTGACTGATGTGGGGTCGATAGCGGAGGAGCAGTCTGGAGTGGCACTTGGGTTTCTAGCTGGGGCCAGACAGTAGGGCTTTTGGTATCCTTCACCTGGGATTGGAAATAGGAGCAGATAGGGTGAGGGAGGGAAGTAGGTTGCATTTTGAGGTATGCTTGTGGTCTGTAGATAGAAATACATACTAGGCAGTTTTCTATATAGGTTTAGAGCTTAGAAGAGAAGTATCAGCTGGAAATAACTTTTTTGGCACTTTTTAACAGGTATTAGTTGAAACTGTGGGTGTGGACTCTGATCTAAGCCGTGGTGGTGTGGTGGTTGTGTGTGTGTATTTTGAGCGAGAGGGGGAGGGGATTAGTCACTAGACTACTTGCCAAACTGATTATTTTCATCTACACATTGTTTTTCAACCCATTCAATTAAAAAATTTTAGAGTTCTTACTTGAATGAACATGGAGAAATAAAACATGCCAGTCTTTTGTCTTTCCTTTTTATTACTGAAAATAAAAAATGTACTGTATTATATAATCATAATTTTTATTATAGGTATTGAGTCTGTGCATAATTAGCTCCTTTACAGAGAACGTTACACAGGAATGAACGTTTGGTTAATTTACCCCCCAACCCCTAATAGTTTATTATGAAAAATTTTATACACACAGAACAATTGAAACGGTGAAAATCTACATACCCACCATCTAGATTCTACCATTAACATTTTATAATACTTTATCACTTATCCATCTAGCCATATATATATATATATATAAAACTTTTATGAATTTCAAAAAAGAGTCATCAGTGCACTATTTCCTAAGTATTTCAGTATGTACATCATTAACTAGAATTCCATAATACAACTTTTTTCCTTTTGTGGTAAAATATATACAGTGAAATGCACAGACCGTTGGGTGAGTTTTGACAGATGCATGCACCTGTGTAACCCAATCTTTTTCAAGGTACAGAACATCCTGAGGTGATGGCAGAGTTCCCTAAAGCCCCTTCGCATGTCATCCTCATTTTCACTGCCCGCCCCCCCCGCCCAAACAACCGCTGTTCTGATTTATTTCCACTGTAGATTAGTATTTCCTGATCCTGAACTTCATCTATTAGGAATCATAAAATACACATTCTTGTATAAGGTTTCCCTCACAGTATGTTTTTGCTATTCATCTGTGTTATTGCATGTATCTGTTGTTTGTTTTTCTTGCTTTGTCATATACCATTGTGTAAATATACAATTTATCCATTCTATTTGTGGATACCTGGGCTGTTTCTAGTTTTTGGCAATATCTAGCATTGCAGTTGAAGGGTCAGAGGGTAAGTTCTATTTGAAAAAAGTACCAAATCATCTTTGAAAGTTGTTTAACAATTTTATATTTCCGTTAGCAGTGTATGGGAGTTACAGTTGCACCACGTTCTAACTCTTTTGGTGGATGGGTAGTGACATTTCATTGTGATTTAATTTGTATTTCTCTGATGGTTAATGATGTTTAGCACTTTTACATGGATTTACTGACCGTTTGTATATCACATTTTGTGACACTTGTTCACATTGTTTGCCCAATATTTTATTGGTTGTCTTTTAATTGTTTAGTTGAATTTTAAAAATGCATCCTGGATACCTTTCAGATTTATGTTTTGCAAGTATTTTTTTCTCATCTGTGCCTTGCCTATATGGAAATTCCCTCTCGGCCTTAATTCCCTCCTTCCCTACTTTCCTTCCTTTCTGTAGCAGCTTTATTAAGATATAATTCATATACCATACATATGCATTTTTTAAAGGTCATTTTTAATGAGAGAAAATTTTAACCTTCCTACTTTTTTCTTCTATGATTATTGGTGAAACCTTTGCCTACCCTCAACTCATGAAGATATTCTATGTATCCTTCTAAAAGTTTTGAGTCTAGCTTTTATGTTTAAGTCTGTGATAATCTTGAATTAATTTTTTTGTATGGTGTGAGGTCTGGGTTGAGATGTATATATTCATTGTTCCAGTACTACTTACTGAAAAGACTATCTTTTCTCCACTAATATGCCTTTGTATCTTTGTAAAAAAAAAAAAAAATCAGTCCATATTTCTGGACTCTATTTTGTTTCATTGATATATTTGTCTATCTTGAAGCCAATACCATACTCTCTTGTTTGCTATAGCCTTGTGTCTTGAAATCAGATTGTGTTAGCCTTCTAACATTATTCTTCTTTTTCAAAGTTGTTTTGGATATTCTGTGTTCTTTGCATTTCCATATGAATTTTAGACTCAGTTAATTTCTACAAAAATGCTTCCTGGGATTTTCATTGGATTGTATTTAATTCATAGATTAATTTGAGGGAGTCTTTATATCATAACAATATTGAGTCTTCCAATGTATGAACGTGGTATATCTTTTTATTTAGGTTGTTTTTAATTTCTCTGACCAATGTTTTATAATGTTCAGTGTAGAGATTTTGCACATCTGATATTAAATTTATTCCTAAGTCAAATACTTGAATCCTGCAACCTTGCTAAATTCACTTATTAGTTACAGTAGCTGCTTTGTGGATTTGCTAGGATTTTTTTTCTTTTTTAATTAATTAATTAATTTTTAGCTACCTTGGGTTTTTGTTGATGAGCGTGGGCTTTTCTCTAGTTGCAGCGAGCGGGGGCTACTCTTTGTTGTGGTGCGCAGGCTTCTCATTGGGTGGCTTCTCTTGTTGCGGAGCACATGCTCTAGGCATGCAGGCTTCAGTAGTTGTGGCTCGCGGGCTTAGTTGCTCCGTGGCATGTGGGATCTTCCCTGAGCAGGGCTCGAACCCATGTCTCCTGCATTGGCAGGCACATTCTTAACCACTGTGCCACCAGGGAAGCCTGCTAGGATTTTTTATATAAATATTTTTTATCTGCAATTAGAGGGCATTACTTTTTATGATCTTTTATTTATTTATTTGCGTTGGTGCAAAGGCTGGGAGTGCCACTATAGTGTTGAATAGAAATGGTGAGAAGGGCATTCTTGCCTTGTTCCTGATCTCGGGGAAGGAGTTCAGTGTTTTACAATTAAGTATAATGTTAGTTATAGCTATTTCTGTAGATGCTCTTTATCACATTAAGGAAATTCCCTTCTGTTCCCAGTTTGCTGAGAGCTCTTATGACAGATAATCCATTTTATCCAGTGCTTTTTCTGCATCTTTTTTAATGCACAGCTTTTCTCCTTTATTCTGTTAATGTAGTGAATTACTTTGGCTTTCAAATGTTAAATCACCCTTGCATTCCTGGGATAAACAATATTTAATTATTCTTTAAATATATTGCTAATTTTGATAATATTTTGTTAATTTTCACATCTGTATTATGGAAGGACAGTGTCATTTTATTTGTAATGTCTGTCAGGTTTTGGTATTAGAGTCATGCTGACATCATCAAACTGGAAATGATTTCTATTTTCTGAGAGTCTATAAAATTGATGCTGTGTTTTCCTTAGATATTTGATACACTTCACTAGAGCAACCATGTGTGTGGAGTTTTATTTGTGGGAAGCTCTATAATTTCTTTAATAGATAAAGTAATTTAGATTTTTTCTCATGTCAGTTTGCTTTTCAGGAATTTTTCCAGTTTCGTCTAATTTGTCAGATGTGGTGACATAATGCTGTTCATCAAATTCCCTTAGTATTATTTTTAACATTTGTAGAATCTGTAGTGATAAGGCCTCTTTCATTCCTGATAATAGGTAATTTGTGTTCTCTCCTTTTCTTGATCAGTTTAGCTAGAAATTTTAATTTTTCTTACTGTTTTCTGTTTTCTTTATTACCTTTGGGTTTTCTTTGTTCTTTTCTAACTTCTCAATTGAGGGAAGCTTAGATATTTGGTTTTAGACCTTTCTTTTCTAATATAAGCATTTACAACTCTAAATTAACCACTAAGCACTGCTTTAGCTGCATCTCATGATTTTTGTCATCTTTTCATAATGATTTAATTGGAAATATTCTCTGATTTTCCTGTGTTTTCTTCTCTGACCCATGAATCACTTAGAAGTGTGTTTTACCACCCCTCCCCCCAAATTGTTTTTAGGTATCCTAGTATGGTTAACTTCAAATTTAATTCCATTGTGGTCAGAGGATATCCTTTGCATGCTTTCAGTTATTTTAAATTTATTGAGAATTTTTTGATGGTCTAGTATATCATCTGTGTTGGTGATCATACTGTGTGTACTTGAAAAGAATGTATATTCTGCAGTTGTTGGGTGTAATGCTTTTTAAATGTCAGTTAAGTCATAGTAGTTAATAGTTTTCAGATTTTCTGTGTGTTCAGTATTTTTAAAATAAATTTATTTATTTTTGGCTGCGTTGGGTCTTTGTTGCTGCACACGGGCTTTCTCTAGTTGTAGTGAGTAGGGGCTACTGTTCGTTGTGGTGCACGGGCTTCTCATTGTGGTGGCTTCTCTTGTTGCGGAGCACAGGCTCTAGGTGCGCGGGCTTCAGTAGTTGTGGCGAGCGGGCTCTAGAGTGCAGGGTCAGTAGTTGTGGCGCACGGGCTTAGTTGCTCCGGGGCATGTGGGATCTTCCCAGACCACGGCTTGAACCCGTTTCCCCTGCATTGGCAGGCGGATTCTTAGCCACTGTGCCACCAGGGAAGCCCAAGTGTTCAGTATTTTTTAATGTACTTTATGAATTATTGTCTAGTTTTATCAGTTAACTGAGAGGTGGTGTTAAAATTTGCAACTAATGTTGTGGAAGCGTTGTTCTCTCTTTAATTCTGTCAGTTTTTTCCCCCAGTTTTATTGAGATAAACTTGACATATAAGATTGTCTAAGGGGCTTCCCGGGTGGCACAGTGGTTAAGAATCCACCTGCCGATGCAGGGGACTCGGGTTCGAGCCCTGGTCCGGGAAGATCCCACATGCCGCAGAGCAACTAAGCCCGTGCGCCACAACTACTGAAGCCTGCGCGCCTAGAGCCCATGCTCCACAACAAAAGCCGCGACAATGAGAAGCCCGCGCACTACAACGAAGAGTAGCCCCCGCTCACTGCAACTAGAGAAAACCTGCGCACAACAACGAAGACCCAACACAGCCCCCCCACCCAAATAATAAAAAAAAATAAATAAATTTTAAAAAAGATTGTGGAAGTGTAAGGTGTTGATTTGATGCAATGATATATTGCAAAATAATAATTCAGTTTTTGCTTCATGTGTTTTGAAACTAATTAGATACCTTGCACATTTATGATTGTTGTATCTTTCTGGTGAATCGAACCTTTTATAGTTTTTACAACCTGATGAAAATAATGTGAGGCAGAAAACTTCAGGAAACAGGTGAAATCTCTAATCAGTTGCTTCAATTCTTGTTAATGGGGGGATTTGCTAGGTTAGGGAAGGTACATGTTGCCAAGTGAAGTGTTTACCCGTATTTTTCCTTCTGTCACTGACCATTTCTAAATATACTTACTTTTGTGAGCTATCATGCTGTTAATGAGGGTTTAAGTTTGCTGGTGCACTGGGAGTTAATCTTTGAAAACTTCAGATCAATTTAAAAAAAAGATAAGTGTGTAGATACAAGATATGAGCCTGTTGATTGTGTGCTGTTTATTGTGTGCTAAGTGCTATGTGGCATGTGAAATAGAGATTGTCTTGGCTTTTAAGTTTACATAAAACACTGTATTGTATATTTGAGGGTTGCTGAGAGAGGTCTTAAAAGTTCTCATCACAAGAAAAAAATTGTAAGTGTGTGGTGATGGACTTACTGTGGTGTTCATCTTGCTATATACACACACACACAAATATCAAATCATTATGTTGTATACCTGGAACTAACATACTGGGGGAAGAAAGAAATTTAAGATCTTGGGGGACAGGCAAGAGGATGTGTGGAGGTGCTGTATTGGTTATTTATGGCAACACAATAAAATTAAAGCAATATTTAGTGGCTTAAAACAACGCACGTTTATTATCACACAGTTTCTGTAGATTAGGAATTTGAGTACAGCTTAACTGGGTCCTTTGGCTCAGGGTTTCTCAACAATTGCTGTCAAGATGTTGGCCAAAGTCATCACGGGGGTGGGTGGGGTGGAGGGAGGATCTTCTAAGCTCATTTACATAGTTATTGATTGAATTTAGTTGCAGGCAGTTGGACCGAGGGCCTCAGTTCCTCCCCACAGTTGGCCTGTCACGCCAGCCTTTCCCACAGGATGGAGGCCACAGTCTTTTTGTAAATGAACCCTGCAACTGACATTCCATAACTTTTGCCATGGAATAGAAGCAAGTTGATGGGTGTAGCCCACACACAGGGGAAAGAGATTACACAACGGCATGAATACCAGGTGGTGGAGATCATTGGGAACCATCTTTTTTGTTGTGGTTGGGAGGAAGGAAGAAGATGCAAATTATTTCTTATAATTATACTTGTAATAGGAGCCAGAAACAGCAGGGAGAAATTATAAACCAAAGTTTATAACTAGGAAGCTAATGGTTGTCAGTGCAGCCCAAAGAGTTGTCTTATAAAAAGAAATAAGAGTAGCAAGGCATCTCAAATAACAAGACATACCAAAACTTTAAATATTCGTTGTAACACGTTGGATTAATTCTAGACAATGTTACTGTTTGTGTTTTCCTTATTAACATAAAAATTTTGACTTGTATTAAGACATAACCTTCAACCAAATGCAAGTGGGATTAATAAATACAGTCTTATTGCTTGACAGACAAAAATACTTTTTTACATTTTCATGTTTTCTTAATATTTAAAGCTATTATATATTTTTTAAATTGTGGTAAAATATATAATACAAAGTTTATGTATTTTCACCATGTGTAATCACAGTTCAGTGGCCTTAAGTACATTCACATTGTTGTGTAACTATCACCACCAACCATCTCTAGAACTTTTTAATCTTCCCAAACTGAAACTGTACCCGTTAAATAGTCACTCCCCCTCCTTCCCTCCCCACAGCCCGTGAAAACAACCATTCTACCTTCTGTCTCTATTAGTTTGACTACTGTATGTCCTTTGTATAAGTGGAATCATACAGTATTTGTTCTTTGGTGTCTGGCTTATTTTAACTTAGCATTATGTCTTCATCGTGTTATAGCACTTGTCAGGATTTTTTCCTTTCTAAGTCTGAATAATATTTTATTGTATGTATATACCACATTTTATTTATCCATTAACCTGTTGATGGACATTGGTGTTTACCTTTTGGCTGAATAGTGCTGCTGTGAATATTGGTGTACAAATATCTGTTCAAGTCTCTGCTTTGGGAGCTGTCTCAGAAGCTGCTTAGCACAGGTGGGCATGGAAAGGAATTAGCTTTAAGTTTAATTCTGATGAAAAAGAGATCTATAGCGGACAAGAGAGGTTTCTACTAGTTAAAAAATACAAGTGATAGATACCTAAGTAAGTTGTTTCATTAAACTTTACCAAGTTACAAATGGTGTTAACAGGTCTTTTTGTGAAAGACTGAGCTTTTCATAAAGTTGTCATAAAAAGTTTCATCGAAAAAACCAAAAACAAAACCGTTTCATAAAAGTTTCGTTTTGGGGACTTCCCTGGTGGTTGCAGTGGTTAAGAATCTGCCTGCCAATGCAGGGCACACGGGTTCGAGCCCTGGTCTGGGAAGATCCCACATGCCGAGGAGCAACTAAGCCTGTGAGCCACAACTACTGAGCCTGAGCTCTAGAGCCCTCGAGCCACAACTGCTGAGCCCGAGTGCCACAACTACTGAAGCCCGCGTGCCTAGAGCCCGTGCTCCGCAGCAAGAGAAGCCACAACAATGAGAAGCTGCACACTGCAACGAAGAGTAGCCCCCGCTCGCCATAACTAGAGAAAGCCGGCGTGCAGCAACGAAGACCCAACACAGCCAAAAATAAATAATAAATAAATTTATTTTTTAAAAAAAGAAAAAGTTTCATTTTGTTTTAATGACTGGTTTAAAGAATAATTAACTCTATGCACTTACTGTAATTTAAGATGATGATGTTTATGGTATTTTAGAAAATAAACTACCACACCAGATGTCACTAGGTCTGCTGACCATTCACATTTTCTACAATAATTTTGGATTCAGATTATAATTCAGGTGTGCCCAATTTTAGGAAAGTCAGCGACAGTAAATTAGCCACTTACCTAAGGTGAGATTTCTGGCAACTTTAACCGTCTGGAACTCAGCCATAAAATGGAGCTTTCTTATACTGTACTTCTTTTTTTTTTTTAATTATCACTTCATCCTGCACCACGTCTTTGATTCAGCAGAAATTTAGTGAGCTCCTGAGTAGGGGCTAAACACCAGCTACTGTTAAATATATCAGTAAAACACAGTCCCTCCCCTCCCAATCTAGTTGGGAAGACATTAGTAAATGGTTATAGTGTTACCCCTAGTTCAGTCTGTATTCATATTCAGTCCTCTTCTTTGTTTTCATTTATCTGAAAGGATCTTTTTTCTGTAGTTTTAGGTTGAAATTTTATCTTAATTTTCTAGTCAGTACTATACTAACTTGGATGAAAATAACTAAAGTTTCTTGTATTATTTCATTTTACCTATTCTTTTTGAAAAATGAGAGTGGTATTCCTCATATTAGCTGGTGTATTTTAGAGTTCACGTACTCTAATGCTAAATTGTTACATTGTAGAGTAACAAAATCAGGGTAGTTAAAGATAATGGAATGGTGGGTGCTGTTCTACCATATGACTTGTCTTAAAAATCATGTTATATTTATATATTCTTCATTTGTGTGCATGCGTGTGTGTGTGTCTAGTTTGATGTCTAAAAGGCTTCCCACAGATTTTGCCTTCATGTAATTCTTTGAAGAATGTTGAGGTTCAATTGGAAGGAAACTTTCCCTGAAGTATTAATTTTATGCATATGTTTTGTACTATCTTTAAAAAAAGTCTGTGATAGTCTAGATATGTTTTCGTAGTAGTATAAGGTATAATTTTCTCTAGTGAAGTCTTCAAAAGAATCCTGGTTTATTTCTACAAGAACATCAATTTCAGCAAATATACAAATTCCCTTCCTTTAACTTCAACAAATATAACATGAAGTATAATGCAGAAATGATAGAAAACTTCTGAGGAGTTAATTTTATTGAACTAATATAATTGGTAGGTAGGCAGACTCTAACTCTCTTATTCAAGTAGAATGATCGAAAGTCCAGACTCTGAAGCAGACTGCTGCTTTGAAGCCCATTTCTGTCACTTCCTACAGTATGTTGTTTGGTCAAATTAATTCACTTCTCTGTCTCAATTTCCTATCTGTAGAATGGGAATATTAACAAGTATCTACCAAATAAAATTGTTGAATAAATAAATGAATTAATAAAGGCAAAGTACATAGAACAGTGTGTGGATCTTCTTAAGTATTATATTCATATTAGTATTTGTTTTTATTATTAGTATCATTATTATCATCACGACCCTGACTCAGTAATTAATTATATATGTCACTTATTTGTCTCTGGGTTTTAGATCTTTATTAATGTAAGGAGATTTCTTTACGACTGCAACTGGAGATATGTCAGTCTATACTAAAATACTATAGATAGTCAAAAATTAATAGATTTTCCCTCACTGATTTTGTTATGATTTTTGTGCTTGCGGTTAAGCAATACTTTGAAACATAGGCTCTGAAAATATTTATCTGTGGATAGTTGTAGAGTACGGTCTCCTGAAACAGTTGGTTTTAATTTTTTTAAAATAGTGTTTTGCTTTTTTGTTGTTAACTAGTCTTCTGTATCACAGGAAAGGCAGGAGGGCTTGACTTACCTGGGCTGCTTCTCGGCAGCAGGCCAGGTTTCCTTCAGTACGTGCCCAGCCAGTTGCATGCAGAGACAGGTTTCCATCCAAGATTTTCTGTCGTAGTAGTTTCTTAATTCTCTTTTTACTTCCTGCCCAATATGATTTCATTTTCTTTTCTCTCTACAAACCCTTATAAATTCCATCCTCGTTTTCTCCTCTCTTGTGGTTCTAAGAATATCAAAATAGTCGCATTTTCATTTTCTGTATTATTCCTCTCTCTCCAGGTATATTGTTGGCAGAGGCAGGTTCTTTTTGGCCAAGTCACATTTATAGGATTTTTCATGTTCTGTACTTATTCAAATAAGAGGTATTCATAGTTAAAGTCAAATAGTACCATAAAGATTTTTTTAAAAGCTTACTCTTCTTCCTAAACATGCATAACTGCATGTAGGAAGTGCCTCCTTTCAGGTACTTTTTCTACATAGTATTTTACCTACTGATTTCTCCTTTTTTTTAAGAGACTTTTTCATGCTATGGGATAACCCAACAGATTTGCTGAAATGTTTTCTAAAACATGCTATCTTGCTTTAGATATATTGGTCATTTTCTGTGGCGACTGTGGATCCGTTATATGTTAGATTACAGTTGTACTTTGTGCATGAATATAGATGTTATGGGATGAAGAGTTAAGTAGTGACATTGATCTTTTCACCTTTTAAAAAAAACCTTTTAGAGGTAGACATAGAGAACGGACTTGGTGACGTGGGGTGGGAGGGCGAAGCTGGGGCGAAGTGAGAGTAGCATCAACATACACACACTACCGAATGTAAAATAGTTGGCTGGTGGGAAGCAGCAGCATAGCACAGGGAGATCAGCTCCGTGCTTTGGGGCGGCCTAGAGGGATGGGATAGGGAGGGTGGGAGGGAGACGCAAGAGGGAGGGGATATGAGGACATGTGTATGCATATGGCTGATTCACTTTGTTGTACAACAGAAACTAACACAGTATTGTGAAGCAATTATACTCCAATAAAGTGCTATTAAAAATAACCCAACCTTTTAGTATTTCTTAGAGAGATGAATGGTATACAACTCTGTGGTCTTTAGTGGAAATTTTGCCTTTCTACGTTATTGGAGCTACTGCCTCACAGATGGTTTTCTTGCCTTGCAGAAAATAAGTTTGTTTGCTGCCTTATTTGTATCTGCTGTTTGTCAGTGGCATTCACAGAGTTTTCCCGTATCCTTCAATCAGGGAGCCAGGACAGCAGCACCTAGCTGTTCTAGCAAGCAGCACCTGCCCCCCGCGCCCCCCACCCCTGCCATTCTTAGCAAGTTTTTTGGTTTATGGATGGAATATGAAAGGAGAAAAGCTAGTTAGTATTTCACAAATGTAGCATATAGTAGAAGCTTTTGTATGTAATGTGATCTGTACGGGTGATGATTGTTGGTTAATTGATCTCAAGCTTGGTATCCTTAAAAATGACATGTACCTTAGAGCATTTTAGTCTACATTATGTTCATTCTGTGACTTTTATTTTTGATAAAGCTTTTAGTGTTAGTCTGGTGATGAGACGTCTACATTGTTTTTCTTTCCTGAAGCATGTCCATGTTTTACCTTCAGAGTTCCAGCTTTGGTTTCTTTAAAGTGGAGAGAGAACTTAAGATATATACAGAGCATTCTCAGTATAGCAGTCTGCTAGACTTGTGTGATTCCCCCGTCTTTTATGTATATCTTACAATTTTTCAGTGACTCATCTTGATAGGAACTTAATTTTCATAGAATTTCTATATATTCACATTGTATCCCTTTATATAATATTTAAATTGCATAATTACAGTACAGGTACACTTGGAATGAATATATTTGGTCACAAACACAGCTGACTTCTTAATAAGTATACAGCCTAACTGGGAGCAGAAGAGTGCGGGGTGATTAGAATAGTTTACTAGCTCAGAGCTGAGTGTTTTGAGTGCTAATGGTATGTTTTATAGATGGAAAGGAGAAGGTCTGAGATTGTCCATTTGGGCATTGGAAGTCAGAAAAGGGAGCTTTCACTGGCATGTTTTGGGGCTCTTACTCAAAGCTTATGGATTTTTACTTTTGACAGTTAATATTGCTCACTACTTTCCAAGTTAGTACTTCAACAAATCTTTCTTAGGAGAGATGAAAAGATACAATGCTGACCCTTCAGGGGTTTAATATGATGTTGTTGGAGACGTGATATGCATAGTGTATTGTGAGAACCCAGAGAGTGAGTTCCTATTACATATTGAGGGAGAGAGGAAAAGCTTTCAAGAGGATGTGACACTTGTGTCTAAATTCTGCAGAACTGTCAGTATTAGGCGAGGAGGAGAGGTGCAGTTAGGTTAGGTACAGGGCATGTGCAAAGGTGTAGATATATGGACAAATACGGCATAATTGTCATTGCTGTAGTGAATACTGATGTGCCCCCAGTGGTGGGATGTGCCACCAGCAGCAGGATGGTAGAATGGTGTCTTGTACACATTTCGTGCTACAAGTATTTGAAAGAAAGTATGAACGTTGAGAAAGACAGAGGCCAAATCACAGTAGACCCCTTGTGCCATGCTATGAAGCCAAAGTTTATCCTGAAATGAGTCTTTAGAGTGTCTTAAGCAGAACAGTGATGTGATGAGATTTGCTTTAGAAAAATTTCCCTCTGGAAGCACTGGGAAGAAGGAGTAAAATTGCAGTCAGGGATACCAGTTAGGAGACTTGAAATAAACCAGATGAGAAACCAGGGACGGCCCAAATTAAAGCTTTTGAGCATTGTGAGCAAAGGGAACTAATGAATTGAGAAGTTTTTAGGAAGTAGAATTGACGGGCCTCGGTGACCGAGTGCCTGGCAGGGTGAAGGGCAGGGAGGATGCTGGTGTGACCCCTAGGTTTGCAGGATGGCTAGAGTCTAGAGTGCTGAACTGAGAGAAAAAGCCTTCTATTTGTGACTCCTCTAGTGCTTAACACAATACAGGGCATGCTATTTATTGCTTACTTTCCTATTTGAAGAAAATACATGTTTATTAGTCCCGATTTGAGTGCATAATCTTTTATAACTCTAGGAGGCCATGGAATGCAGGTGTGAAAAATAATTGTGGAATTGAATTGAAATCAAATTATGTTTAAGCCTCTTTAATGCTTGAAATGTTATAAAATTACAAGCTTGAGCAAAAAAAAATGACATCAGAGAATAAGGTGGAAATACTGTCTTTAAAATTACCAACTTTTTTTAAAAAATTAATTTTATTTATTTATTTTTGGCTGCCTTGGGTCTTCGTTGCTGCGTGCGGGCTTTCTCTAGTTGCGGCCAGCGGAGGCTACTCTTCGTAGCGGTGCGCGGGCTTCTTGTTGTGGTGGCTTCTCTTGTTGCTGAGCACGGGCTCTAGGCGCGCAGGCTTCAGTAGTTGTGGCTCGCGGACTCTAGAGCGCAGGCTCAATAGTTGTGGCGCACGGGCTTGGTTGCTCCGCGGCATGTGGGATCTTCCTGGACCAGGGCTCGAACCCGTGTCCCCTTGCATTGGCAGGCGGATTCTTAACCACCGCGCCACCAGGGAAGCCCTAAAATTCCCAACTTCTTTGTGTAATTTCTTTCTTAATATTTTATCTTCTGAATAACTGACATCTTGATTCACAGAGTGACTAAGTATCATAACAGACAAGATGCTAATTCTCTTTCTTAGAGTAAACTCTCTAAGTCGTTGGTAGTATAGCAGAGGTTATTGTATAGACCTTGATAACTTAGTGCAGACTAGGCTCTGTCATTCGAAGATAAATGACATTCTCCTTTTCAAAGATGATGAATACATTTTTATATGTATGTAAAAATAAATTAATTGGGACCATGACTTCCAGTAGTGACATCCTTTATAGCATGTCGCATACTAATTTGGGAGTATCAGTAAAATGCTAGGTGACATAATTTTTCTCTTGCCTTTGGTGCTTAAAGCCCTCTAGTGGCTTCCCAATGCACTTGGAGTAAAATCCTAACTCCTTCCTGTGGCTCAGATATTACCTCCGCAGAGAGTCCTCCTGGTGGAAAAATTAATGAATGCTATGGGAGGAGGGAGCAATTAATTCTGGCTTTGGGGACTCCACAAAGACTTAACAGAAGGAATGGTATTTGATCCAGATCTTGATGATCCAATTCTTGAGTAGGATTTTGTTAAATGAAATTATGTACTGAACGAGAATGTAAACAATGCCTACTCTGTGCCTAGGCACTGCATATTCATGCTTTCTTTGACAAGTAATGGTTACTTTGAAAGGAAGTTGCTATTTTCAAAGACTTGGCTTTATTGCAATCTCAGTAAACAGCATAGACAAGAATAGCCAAGGGATCCTTACTCTGCTTAAATACCAGGAACCATTTCATTCACAGGTAACCTATAAAAATAAAATTGGGCCAGCATTTTCTACCATCATATATAGCTGTTCAGGAAATTTGACTATATTTAGAAATGAATTTTTACAAATCCACAAAATTGGATTGTAGTGTCATGGTTTTTATTTTTTTTAAAAAAAAATCAGCTGTCTTTAGCCTTCTAATGCCATATTTCATTTTTTAAAAAAACAAAATTAACATCAGGAAAATGAGGTATAATCAATTACATATACCATTTGCATTTGGTCATAAAATGAAATTTTTGTTTATAACTAATTTACTGCCTGATCTTCACAAAAGTACAGCTCAGTAATTTACTAATTTAATCTTTTATGTACTTCCTTTACTGACTCAGAATGTTGAAGGCTTACTAGGTATTCATTTTGAGCCTTGTTATAATTCAGGTAGAATGATAATATAAAGATTATAAAATTTTTGTCTTTTTTGCTGTGCTTGTTTAGATCTTTATTTTCTTTAATTTTTTCCCCTTTTTGACTCTTCAATAGCTGTGGTTCTTAAATCTTGCCTTCCTTCCATGTTACTTTTCCCTGAAAAACTGCACATATGTGAATTTCTGAAATTTCGTCATTTCAGAAATTCTCTCATTGACTTTCTCATCTAAAAATCCTCCTAGATAAAGTTGGAAATTCTTACCAGAAGAACCTCTAGCTGACCTGTCACTGCTCTGGTGCTTGTATAGACACCAACGTACAGGCAGTTCTGTTGTGACTCAGGCCAGTCATATAGTCATACATATAAAGCAGGCAGGCTTATAAGTATTTCACTGGGCCAGGGAGAAATGGAAGAAAAAAAAAAGTGGCCAATGTAGAGAATTGTATGGAAAGCTAATTATTATATTTATAGTATATTACATTGTATTTATTTTGAGATTTTTAAGCTCCAAAATATCTTCATTTTAGTAAGTTATGGTGGTCCCCTACCTTACCCTGAAATCTCCTACCTGGCAAGTAGGCCAAAATACTGTCAACCCTGTTCTGTACTGATTCATCCAGTCGGTCTTTGAAGTATATGGGTTTGTGAAATCCAAAACTGGGTACCACTAGCTTATTTTGTGCATACCTGTAATTTGGAGTTGGTATTTTGAGTGGGAGTTTTCTTCTCAAATCAACAGTCTGTTTGCTCTCTTTTTTTTTTTTTTTTTGCTGTACATGGGCCTCTCACTGTTGTGGCCTCTCCCGTTGTGGAGCACAGGCTCCGGATGCGCAAGCTCAGCGGCCATGGCTCACGGGCCCAGCCGCTCTGCGGCATGTGGGATCTTCCCGGACCGGGGCACGAACCCGTGTCCCCTGCATCAACAGGCGGACTCTCAACCACTGCGCCACCAGGGAAGCCCTGTTCTCTTATTTCTTTGATACAAACTGGGTGTCCAACAATTCAACTGAATTCAAACACTGACTTTCTGGAATTAGTACAAGATGCCATAGGTTGAGGGCTCAGTCCCACAAGACTGCTCCCACTTAGACCTGGCTGCTGTCAACTGAAAAAAAAAAAGTACAACCTGACAGTAGTGAGTTAAGTAGTGAGTAAGTTTTATCTGG
Organism: Aethalodelphis obliquidens; assembly: GCF_003676395.1. NCBI lineage: Eukaryota > Metazoa > Chordata > Mammalia > Artiodactyla > Delphinidae > Aethalodelphis > Aethalodelphis obliquidens. The sequence continues at coordinate 18,257,143 of NW_020837968.1, read as the reverse complement.
GGCCAAATGGGAACTATAGCCTGGGAGACAGCTTCTCAGAAAGCTCTGGGGAACTGTTCGAAAAGATAAGGGGGAGGTCAGTATCTATGTGATTTTGGCGAAGGAGGATCAATCAAGCACACATTTTGGCAGAAGGTTGCTGCTAGTCACGAGGAGCAGATGTCTCTGTTAATGATTTTAGTGCTTTTCTAGATGTGAGAAGATGCAAGAAATTGGGCTCATAAAGTCTTCTGAAAATATCTAACTGTCTGAAGGCCTGTTCTGCCAGTTTTCCCCAGAGCACAGAGCGCCTCATTCCTGATCTCCGCCCCGAACTCCTTTCAGGGGGTATTGAAGGTCAGCGACTCCAGTGGCTTAGTGAGAACCAGATGGGAAGTGACAGTTTTTAGTTGGCACTGCCAGTGGGGTACTTAGGTTACCCACACTTAGGCCCAGCTGACTACAAATTCGGGGGTTCCCAAGACTCCCCTTCAGGCTCAATAATTGTTAAAATGATTCCCAGAGCTCAGGAAGGTGTTTTACTTATCATTACTGGTTTATCATAAAGGATACAACTCAGAAACAGCCAGGTGGAAGAGATGTGTAGGGCAAGGAATAGAGAGCTTCTAGGCCCTCTCTAGGCATGCCACCCAACCAGCACCTGGATGTGAGCTCGATTGGGTGTTTTTACGGAGATTTCATCATGTAGGAATGATTGATTAAATCATTGGCCATTGTGAGTGAGACCAGTCTCCGGCCCTTCTCTCCTCCCCAGAGGTGGGGAAGGGGTGAGACTGAACATTTCTACCCTCTGATCTTGGCTGTGTATGGAAGCCTAGAGTAATCTCATTAGCATACCAAAGACACTCTTACTGCTCAGGAGATGCCAAGGGTTTTAGGAGCTCTGTTCCAGGAACCTGACAAAGACCAGATATATTTTGTTATACCATAGGATGTGTGTCTCTAGTTGAGGAGAGGTCCTCAGGTGTGTGGAAAGGAATGGAAAGACTTGGCTTGGTCGCTAAGAGCCCAGTGGACAGCGCCATTCCTTCCTGGCTGGGCCTTGATGTGGCTTCTCTGAGGGCCGGATGCCTGGTAGAACTACAGGGTTGTTTGGGTCTTAGCTTGTATCTTCACAGTTTGCTGCATAACCCGCGTGGCTCTGACTATACCTCCAGTGACACTTCAGCTCTTACCCACATCTTATGTTTTTCTTCCCTTTAACCTTGACTTCTCTTGGTGCTTCTTGGTTTTGTTTAGAGTTAGATTTGTATCCTTAACATCTCAGTTTGAAGATTTCTTTTCATCTTCATTAGAAAACTAATCAACCAGTTTTTGTATTTTTGGCCTTTCTTGGCTACCTTGATACGTTCATTTAGAGGTGTCTTTGTTTCTGTGGTTATAGGGAAATTGAAGTGACTAGACATTTGCTTGCTGACTAAGTGGTTTATATATATCTTGAATAATTAAGCATTAGTCAGAGCTATTCAGTTAACTCGGTGCTTCAGTAATTTGGAATGTCTCCGGCATCCCACTGTAGAGCAATGAGGAAGAAAAAGGTGGAGGAGAAAGTTGGGACATTTTATTTAACTCTCCTGGTTTTAGATTTCTGGTGTATCTTTTTTTTTTTTTTGAGGCATGGAATAACCTGATTTACAAAATAGGGGTTCAACTATTGCTTTAACTTCTATGATCCCAGTGGAACTTCTTGAAGAGACATTATTTCTTGAACCTTGGGGAAACATCGTGTATGTCCAAAAACATTAATTTTCGAACTGGAAAATACTGTTCTGTATTAATTTACAGATTTGTTTATTGAGTTGTTATTTACAGTTAGTTAGTAAATTTGTTTCTTGGATTGTATGCTGTAAGAGGCACTTTGCCTTAGCTTGTTTCTTTCTATGGGGTTATGTAAATTTTGTCCCTTAACAAGTATTTTTGTTGTGAGCAGTTGAAGAGATTTCAACTGCTGTGCTGACAAAGGCTCTTTAATCAAGCTTTTAAAAATAATTCAAGCTTTAGTCATTGCCTCGTTTTTACTCCCAGAACTAATTTACTAAAAAAAATTCGGTGCAGCATAAAAATTTAGACAGTACCGCTGGGTTTATTTCAGTGTTTGTGCTGCACAGGTATTGTCACAAGTTTTTGTAAGATTTAGCTAATGGAAAATTACAAGCATTTATAACCCCACTGTTCTGGGTGGGTTTATTGCCCGGTGCCGTGACCTCTTTAGGTGTCATCAAGTCACACAACAAGTCTAGTAAAGCACAGACATATACTGTTGAGAGATGGGCCAGAAGTGTGGGTAAGCAGGGAGGGCATGAAAGCGACTGTTTCCCAGGATGTTGGGGAAGGACCCACATGATTTACTGTTTAAAATCTTGAAGGCTAAAATTGGTGGAATGAGCAGTGCTTTCATTAAAAGATGGGGTTGGATGAGCTACTTAGCATCTCCATTAACAGCTGCTTAAGCAAGCATCAAGATAAGTCTTCTATATGGAGATTGAGTCATTTTAATTGGGTTAATAGTCAGCATGGAGTTAATATACCTGTTCCGTAGTTCACTTTTGGTATTTCATTTTAAAAAAATAACATATGGTATAAAATAAAGTAAAATTCCAATCAGTCTTTTTTGCCCAGTATTATTTTGGAATACATTTGAAAGATGAAACTATTGCTTAATATAGAATTAAGATCATCTCTACATTTTATTTATTCATGTATCTCAGTTTCACTTGGTAACAAATAATTGAGATGAAGCTGAGATTTAAAGATTCTATCATGGAGTTGGTCTTCTTTTCTTCAATATTTATTTGTGAAGCTTAGAATTTAACATCTAGAAGAATCCTTAGAAATCATCTTATTTTACTTCTTCATTTTTAAGTGAAGAAATTTGAAACATAAGATGTTATCTTGCCTGAGTGGGGAGTCAGGGACTGACTGTCTCAGTCACCGGGCTGTCCATTGATTGCTAGTGACCACTCCATATCTCAAGGGGCAGAAGAGCCTAGCAGAATTTGTTATATAGACCTTGAAGCAAGCCTGATGATAAAAGTAATTTTGCCAGTAAAGAGAGGTAATCACAAACAGTTCACCAGTATTATAAACATATGTATACAGTTAAATAATGATTAATTTGTATTTGTAGTTATATTCAGTTTAATGAGTGTATTAGATCCTCAGATTTAGAAGAAAATGTTTCTTCTATCTAAGTGCTCTTTGTGGATCCTGATCTCTTTCTGGTCCCTCATTACAGTTCATTTTTTGGTCTATCTTCCCCATCAGACTCTACCCATAAGAGCAGGAAGCCTCTGTCTTGTTCATTGTTTCTGTTTCTAGCACCCAGTAAAGCACTAATTGTTGACCAACTGCTCGGTTACTCGGTTAGCTAACTCTGGTTTATATGGCTATGTGGGAAGCTTAGCATATTTTAAGTCTCTTAAAAGTTTGCTTTTCTTCCCCCCCCCCACCCCAGTGAACAGAGTATCTGTCAGGCAAGAGCTGCTGTGATGGTTTACGATGATGCCAATAAAAAGTGGGTGCCAGCTGGTGGTTCAACCGGGTTCAGCAGAGTTCATATATATCATCATACAGGCAACAACACATTCAGAGTGGTGGGCAGGAAGATTCAGGACCATCAGGTAAGGGTCTATTAAATTCTTAACGTTATCTAGTATTACACAAGGACTTGATACATTCAGTACTTTAAAATTTAGACAAAAAGAGTTTCTATGGGACAAAGGATATAGGTTTGCCTTCCCACCCTCTCCACCTTTTATAAAGCCTGAATTTAGATGAGGATTTAGAACTAATTGTTCAAGAATATAAATCTGAGTTTTTCAGTTATGAATATTCTTTAGATGCTTTGGCCTTCAAACTAGCTGGGTTTTGGAATCCAAAGTAAATTTAAGACAAACTAAAATGTGAAATACACTTAAGTAACAGAGTGTGTTTAAGGAATTCATTTCCCACCAAAGGTATGGGGTTTGGGATTATAGGAAAGAGTTCAAAATGTAAATAGTTTCATAAAATATTGTTAAATTCATATACGATAGAAAAATTGTAGGTATTAAGGTTGCTGGAATAGTTAGGCTTTTGTAATTCATGTCTGCCATGACAACTAAACTTTTACTGATTCCCTGCTCTGGATTTCTTAGAAAGGTGACTGGATTATCTGATTACTCGGAGTTCTTGAGCCTTAACAGATCAGGAGCAGTAGATAGAGGAAAATACAAATAGGGTCTTGCTAGTATTAAGTACATGCTAATAGCAGTGAGGACTTTTATAAAGAACAGATTTACAAAATACTTTTTTTTGGCTCTGGTAAGATGGTAAAATCAACCAATGTTAAACATATGCAGGGAAAGTGTAACACATTTCCAGCTGAGTTCTTACAAGGTAGGTCCCTGCATTTCCACTAGGAGACAGGGTGGTGTAGTGTGGGGTGGCCAGATGCTGCAGCAGCCCTGTGTTTTGGGATGGAGATTATGAACTGGTAGTATCCAGGGACTTAGATTTTGTGGCCTGTGAGAGGCTGGGCTTTGAAACCAGTATCTCTGCATAAAGCTGAGCCTCTTCAAGGGGCTGCACACCATAAAAAGAGGACTTAGAAAAATCCTCCGAATCAGCACAGGTAGGCAAAGGAGTTTGTTTCTGTCTGAGCTGGTTTAGGAGCTCCTCTGAAAAATGGGAACCTCCAACTTCACTTACACAGCTCCAGTCAAGATATTAACCAATACTGGTTGCAGGCCAGTGAAACTCCTAGGGCACCTGGCAAAAACAAATGCATTGCTCCCCTGGAGAGGAACTTCTAAAGACCTGAATCAGTTTGCCGAAAGGCAGGTCACTGAATTTAGCAAGTGTAACTATTAGTACTAACTGTCCCAGCCTGCCCTCTGTCCTCTCAGGCTCCCTTCTCTTTCCTGTGCCCTCGCCCCCTACCCTGTTCTTTCTCCTCCCTAGCCTCCCTCCTTTTGCTCTCTGTGCCTGTTGCTCAGCCCTTCTCTGGTCTCCAGTCTCTGTACCAAGAACCCTCTCTCTCTCCCTGGGGGGTATCCAGGTCGTTCTGAGTACTTTCTCTCCCCTTTGTCTTTCCTCCAGCAAAGTGTCGCAGCGGTGAGTTAGGCCAGAGACAAATTGAATACTTCCTAAGATGCTACTATAGAGAAAAACTGGAAACTGGACGACTAGAACTTTGTAGACATTATCGAACATTTTAAACACAACATTCCAAACTAGTAGCTGTAAAATAAATTTTTGGTAAATTCAGTGAATTGGTCATTTGATAACACTGATGAACAAACCTAAAAGTATCTAAATATTGGCAAAAAATAAAATGAATATTTAAAAATAATTGGATCAAATCATTATTTGCAAACTTGAAATGAATATAATGTTATATGTCAGTTATACCTCAACTGAAAAAAAAATTAGAAATCTGTGTAAGTCAGGCAATTTCCATATGAAATACTGAAATTTTTATTCATAAGAGAAGTAAACTATCCTATGACTTCCAGTTTTGACAAATGGAGTGTTTCTTAAAATACTGGCAATTTAAAAACACACTTCTAAATAATTTGTGACACTAAGATGAAATGATTGTGAAGATTAGAAAATGTTTAAAAATTAAGAAAAACCAACCTGGATCTGAGTGACAAGATATTACCTATAGAAACCTGTGGGATGTCTAAGTTGTCCGTAGATGGACCACCCACCCCCTGTCCCCCCGTTTATTCTCATATCTGCGAATCTTGTTTCTGTTTTGTCATGTTTGTTTGTTTGTTTTGTTTTTTAGATGCCTCATGTAAGTGAAATCATAGCGTATTTGTCTTTCTTTGTCTGACTTTTTCAGCATGATACCCTCTAGGTAGATGGACAAATCTTAATGGTATATAATAAGCAAACCCAAAAAAGCAGAAGGAAATACTAAAAATAAAAGAAAAAATAACTAATAAATAGAACTTATTAACACAAAAGCTGCTTCCCTGAATAAATTGACAGAATCAAACAAAAAAATTAAATTATAAATAAACAATATTAGGGTTGGAAAGAGATATCACTATAGTTATAGTAAGGAAATAAATTATAGTATTATGAACAGCTTTACACTAATAAATGGGCCATTTTGTAGAAAAATATAATTTACCACACCTGGCAGAAAAGTATAGAAACATAATAGACCTCAGTCATAAAATGTATCAGTAGTTAATAACCTACCCCCAAAATTAAGAAAAAAAGGAGGGCATCCAGAGCATTTATAAACAAAATCTAAAAACCTTCAAGCTATTACCTGTTTTATGCAAATGGTTCTAAAGAAGTGTTTTATGAGGCTAGTATAATTTTGATATCTGAGACATAGAAGAGCCATTTGAGAGAGGAAACATATAAGCATGTTTCACTTAAGAACATTGATATAGATATAAAAGTCCTCAATAAGATATTAGCTGACCAAATGCAACAATGTGTATGGGGGAAAAAAAAGACCACCAACTTGACCAAATAGGATTTATCTCTTTATCTCAGTAATGTAAGGATAGTTTAACATTAGATAACCTATTAATTTGCTAGGAGAAAACCTGTAAGAAACAAGAGTCTCAGAAAAAGCATTGATAAAATTAAAATCCATACATAATAATCCTCAGCATGTTTGGCATAAAAATGAGTTTTCTTAAGCTGATAAGGATGAATTATATAATCATATAGCAAACATCTTACAAGATAGTTCAATGTTGGAAGGATTTCCATTAAACTCAGGAATAAGTTTGAGGATTTCAGCTTTAATCATCTTCATTTAGTATTGCAGAAGAGGTAACCTAGTAATATGAAGATGAAGAAATAGAAGCAATAAGGATTGAAAAGGAAGAAACAGAACTGACCTTATTCGCTGATGATATAATTGTCTACATAAAAAATTCCCAAGAGTATCTGCAGATAAAATATTAGAACTAATAAGATTGTTCAGCAAGGTTGCTGGATATAACATCAGTATATAAAAATCAGTAGCATTTGAGCTTCCCTGGTGGCACAGTGGTTGAGAGTCTGCCTGCCAATGCAGGGGACACGGGTTCGAGCCCTGGTATGGGAAGATCCCACATGCCGCAGAGTGACTGGGCCTGTGAGCCACAACTACTGAGCCTGCGCGTCTGGAGCCTGTGCTCCGCAACAAGAGAGGCCACGATAGTGAGAGGCCCGCGCACCGCAATGAAGAGTGGCCCCCACTTGCTGCAACTAGAGAAAGCCCTCGCCCAGAAACGAAAACCCAACACAGCCAAAAATAAATAATAAAAATAAATAAGTTAATAATAAAAAAAATCAGTAGCATTTTTCTAGAACTAACGATAAGCAAATTGAAAATATAATTTTATACAGATACTGCTTAAAGTAACAAAAATGATAAAGTACCTAAGAATAAATCTAATAAATAATTGGTTTCTTTTCATTCCAGAGTACCTTTTTTCATTTCTTAATGGTTATCAGTCTGTTCTTAGTAGAAACATATTAGTATAATTCATTAAACAACATCTAAACTTTCTGTACTAAGAGCCATTAAAAACAATGACCCACCATTTATTTGTAAAATTGAGTATGTACAAATTATATACATATATATGAAAAGCTACCATTTTTCTCCTTAATACTTGAGTGCCTATTATGTTCTAGGCATTGTAGTTAGGTTTTATATAGATAATAATTCCTGACCTTGAAGAACAACGAAGTAAAGAAACGGGATATTATGCATATAAGGAAAACAGCACAGTTAGTTGTTGCATTTATGACAAATCATTGTACAGTGAGGGCGTAAAAGAATGATCACTTTGTTGAGAAGATGGGGAAGAGGGTTGTGGATGACTTCATAGACAAGATAAGCTATTGAGCCACGTCAGAAGGAAGTATAGATGTTTACATGCACGGTTTAATCTGTTATGATCAGGCTAAAAATGGATGGTGTGCGTAGGATGGAAATCACTAATCTAGATGCAAGCTCATTGGGTTTGAAGTATTAGGATTATGAAGAAGTCCAAACCTGATAACATCCTTAGTGGACATCCAATAAACAGTTATTATTAAATGAAGGTATATGCATCCCCCTTGACTTTGAAAGCTTTTTGAGATTATACAGCTTTTTTTTTTGCAGTATCGGGCCTCTTACCGTTGTGGCCTCTCCTGTTGCGGAGCACAGGCTCCGGACGCGCAGGCTCAGCGGCCATGGCTCACGGGTCTAGCCGCTCCGCAGCATGTGGGATCTTTCCGGACCGGGGCACGAACCCGTGTCCCCTGCATCGGCAGGCGTACTCTCAACCACTGCGCTACCAGGGGAGCCCCGAGATTATACAGCTTTGTCAATCCTTGAAAGTTAGAATCGAGTGAAATAATTTGTTCACATTTTAAAATTTCTATATTGGAAAAAGTGAACTAATGATTTAGATAATTCTCTTTTGATTCCAGTAATATTTTCCTCAACTTTTTCTAATATTCCGTCACTGAACAAGTTGAAAAAGTGAACATAACTATCTTTTTTTGCCTGCCCTTTTAATCTATTTGCCAAGCAGGGATATATATAGATTTGCCTTAAAATTTGGTTTATAATTTTCTGGTAATGTTAAATTCTAGCTTTGGGTTTCTGGTAGCTAAGGATTTGTGACCTCCCCACCCCCCAGCCCAATATGTATAGAAATCATATGGTAAGAGGCGATCATATCTTTTTAATTGTAGTAAAAATAACAAAATTTACTGTTTTAACCATTTTTAATGCATAGTTCAGTGACATTAAATACATTCATATTGTTGTGCTGCAACCATCACTGCTATTCATCTCCAGAACGTTTTCATCCTCCCAAACTGAAACTCTGAACCCTTTAAACAATAATTTTCCATTTCCCTCTACCCATAACCCCTGGCAACCTCCATTCTCCATTCTATTTTTATGAATTTTACTGTTCTAGGCATTTCAAATAATTGGAATCATACACTATTTGACCTTTTATATCTGGCTTATTTCACTTAGCATAACATCTTTAAGTGATTATATTTTAAAAATTATTGTCAAGTTTGGGTATTGGTGGATGAGGTAATTTAGATAGAGCCTCTCTCTGTGAACCAAAACAGTTGGACAGAATATTTAAAAGAAAAAAGTCTATTTGGAGAGCTTACATGGCAATGAAGAATTATGGGTCCATGACCTAAAAGCAGAAAGAACCAGAGAAGTGAGCCCAACTTGGGACGTATGTTTACCTGGAACCACATATCAGTTTTGAAAGAGGGGACTGAGTAGCTGAACAGAGCTTTTGGAAGATCCCTGGGACTAGTAGAACAAAAATTATAAGTTAGGGCCTGCTAATGAGGGGAGGGTTGTCTTGGTAATCCCTCAGGCCATGATTTGGGACCCAGAAGCCCCATACCCTGGGGAAGAAGTTTGACTCCTAAGTAGACTGGCATTTACAGGAACTGATACTCAGCCTCTAATGACATTTTAATCACTTTTGGATTAAGGTAATTTGAGATTGTTAGTTTCCCTAGCTGCTTGTCAGAAACAAATGTAAATCTTCCCTGGAAAAATAGAACATCATTGTAGGCCTCAAAATTTCCATATAGTTGTCCATAGACAATGTCTGGCATTCAGTCAAAATGACCAGAATGCGATGAGACAAGAGGAACAGTAATAGAACAGACCCACTGGGAATCCAGTTAATGGGATTACCAGAAATTGACTTTAAAATAACTGTGCTTAGGGCTTCCCTGGTGGCGCAGTGGTTGAGAGTCCGCCTGCCGATGCAGGGGACATGGGTTCATGCTCCGGTCCGGGAGGATCCCACATGCCGCAGAGCGGCTGGGCCTGCGCCTCTGGAGCCTGTGCTCCGCAATGGGAGAGGCCGCAACAGTGAGAGGCCCGCGTACCGCAAAAAAAAAAATAAAATCATGTAACTGTGCTTAATATATTCAAGGAAATAAAAGATAAGATTGAGAATTTCAGTAGAGAACTGGAAACTTTTTTGAAAAAAGAGCCAAATGGAAATGTTGGAATTGAAAAATAAAATAACTGCTATTAACAACTCAGTGATGGGTTCTACAACAAATTAGAACCCACTAAAAAGAATTAGTAAACTGGATATAAGTCAGAAGAAAATATTCAGTCCAAAGCTGTGATGTTCTGAGAGAGAAAAATATGGACATACGAAAAAGCTTAAGAGACATAGGAAATACAGTAAAAAAGTATAAGGTATACACATATGTTATTGGAGTCCCAGGGGAGAGGAGAGAATGGGGCAGGAGCAGTAATTGAAGACATAATAGTGAACAAGAATTTTCAGAAGTGATGAAAGGACATCAACTTAGAAATGCTGTTAATCTTAAATGGAATAAATACAAAGAAAACCACATATAGACCCATCATATTAAAATCACTGTAAACTAAATTCAAGGTGAAACTCTTCAGAGCAGTCAGTGAAAAAAGGACAACTTTAAAGAAGCAACAATAAACTGTCAGCTGACTTCTCGGTAGAAACAGCAAAAACTTAAGAGGCAGTAGATTGCAAAGAACTAAAAGAAAATACGTGGCCACTTAAAGTTCCAAACCTGATACAAATAGTCTTCAAAAATCAAGGTGAGGGCTTCCCTGGTGGCGCAGTGGTTTAGAATCTGCCTGTCAATGCAGGGGACACGGGTTCGTGCCCCGGTCCGGGAAGATCCCACATGCTGCGGAGCGGCTGGGCCCGTGAGCCATGGCCGCTGAGCCTGCGCGTCCAGAGCCTGTGCTCTGCAACGGGAGAGGCCACAACAGTGAGAGGCCTGCGTACCGAGGGGAAAAAAAAAAAAATCAAGGTGAAACAAAGGTATTTTCTTACAAGCCAAAATGGAGATAATTCATCACCAGGAAATCTGCTTCGAATGAAATTCTAAAGGGTGTTCTTCAAGATCAGAAATGGTCCGAACAGAAGCTTGGAGAGGGCAGAAGGAATAAAAAGCAACAGAAAATGTAACTATTGGGTAAATCTTAAATGATCATCAACTGTATAAGACTACTAATAATGTTTTATGGGGTTTAAAATATCAATGGAATTAAAACACCTGATAAAACTAGTGTAGGACTCCTAGGATGGGCATTGGAAGAAAGGGAATGTTATTGGAGATAAAGTATTGTAAGTCCTTGTATTGTTGAGGTAAAGATAAAAATACTAGTTTTTATTTGTCTTTGATAAGTTTAAGGTACCTGTTGTAATCTCTAGGGCAACCACTAAAACAACAGTGAAAACATGTATAACTAGCAAGCTAATAGAGGGGACAATAATAAACAACTCTAAAAGAAGGTATGATAGATTTAGACCCAAATTTATATATAATTTGCATTAAATGTAAATGGACTGAACACTACAATTAAAAGCAGAGACTGGCAGATTGGATAAATAACACAAAATTGATAGTATAAAATTATAGCTGCACACAAAGGACTGAGAACAGCCAAAGCAATATTGAGGAGAACAGCAAAGTAGGAGGACATACTCTAGTGGCTATCAAGACTTACTATAAAACTACAATAATTAAGGCACTGATGTTGGCTCTAAGATAGGCATATTGGCTAGTAGAACAAAATAGAGCCATTTAGTCACTTCATTTATGAAAAAGGTAAACCTGCAGCAAGTTAATAGATAGTGCTGCATCAACTGGACAGCCATATTGAAACAAAAAGGAAACTTGAACCTTATATCATACCATAGGCATAAATCAATTCCAGTTGGATTGGAGACGTAAATATGAAAGTTAATACAATAAAGCTTCTATAAAATAATATGGGGATAACATTTTCATGACTTGGGATTGAGAAACATTTCTTAAACAGGTTACAAAAAAGCATTAACTATAAAGAAAAAGATTGTGAATTTGGACTGAATAAAAGTTAAGAACTCCTGTTCATCAAAAGACACCATTCAGAGAGTGAAAAGGCAAGTCACAAAATGGAAGAAGTATTTGTAACACATAACTGATGATCCCAACAGTGAGATCATCCAGAATATGTAAAGGACTCTTACAAATCAATAAAGAAAAAGATGGACAACTCAGTAGGAAAATGGGCAAGATTTAATTTAAGCAGGCATTCATAAAAGAAGATCTCTAGATAGCCATTAAAACATGAAAAGGTACTAAATCTCAATATTAATCAGAGAAATGCTAACTAGAACCACAACGATGTAGTATTCATACCCAGCAGAATTGCTGAAGTAAAGACTGACTATACCAGTTACAATGTTGTACTGTATGTGCAGGTGTGCAAGCTCTTGTATACTGCTGGGGGAGTGAAAATTGATAGGACCGATTTGGAAAGCTACTTTGAGTTTTCTGCTAAAGTTGAACATATATGTATGGCTTATAACAGTTCCACTCCTGGGTGTGTGCCCAACAGAAATGTGTGCTCATTTGGTGGACATTTGGTAGGATGTTTATAACATTGTTATTTTTAGTAACACCAAGCTGGAAATAATCCAGATGTTCATTAATGGGAAAATGGGTGAATAAACATGATTTGTACAATGGGATACCATAGAGCAATGAAAAAGAATAAACTACAAGTACATGCAACAAATAGATACCTCTCATAAATAATTTTGAGGGAAAGATGGCAGCTAAATTACAATATGTATTGTGTAAGTCCATTTATATAAAATCCCCAAACCTACAAAACTGACCTTTGATGTTAGAGGTAGGACGAATACCTTTTGGGTGGCGGGAGGAGTTGGGGAGGAGGTTTTTGATGTTAATGTCCTATTTCTTGATTAGGGTTTTGGCTACATGGGAGCAATCACTGAGATACATGCTTATGTTTTATATACTTTCTGAATTTATAATACCTCAGTAAACATGTTCAAATATATTTAATGAGGGATATAGATTTTCTTTCTTTTTTCTGATTTACTCTTTTAAGGCCAGCCTGACGTCCATCAGACTGTTACTTCTGCAGACTAATTTTACCCGAGATAATTGTTTTAACCATTTTTTGCCAAGGTGTGTCAGGAGCAGGTTTGAATGAATATGTCCAATCAGGCTTTGTTGACGTTGTTGATTTTGCCAGTTATTAGCTTGACTATAAAAAGAATTACTGTCTTTTAGGTCGTGATAAATTGTGCCATTCCTAAAGGGTTGAAGTACAATCAAGCTACACAGACCTTCCACCAATGGCGGGATGCTAGACAGGTGTATGGTCTTAACTTTGGCAGCAAAGAAGATGCCAATGTCTTCGCAAGTGCCATGATGCATGCCTTAGAAGTGTTGAATTCACAGGAAACAGGTAGGGTGTCCTCTGGTTACTTGTTTTCTTGAACTGAAGTGTCATGTATATATTAAACCAAATCTTTTCTGACCAACTTTAAATCATGTATGTATTCGAAGTGATTCTTGAATTTCTCTTGTTTTCTACAAAAGTGTGAACTTTTGGTTGTTGATGATAAACGTGTTCTATAAAAGGATAATCTTATGAGACTGTTTGTTAGTAATTAGTAATGTTTTAACCTTCTCATTTGAAGTTATTTAGTTTGTTTATTCTGATCTAGAACCTCAACTTTCATTGCAAGGACATGAGACCCAGAGAATATGCAGTGGATTGAATATGCATATTTGTCATCATCTTATTTTTTATGAAAAAAACACATGTTATCTCAAACATCTTTTTTAAGCCACTACTGAACTTCAAGTAGGACTATCTACTTCCTAGTAGATAAAATTCTAAAAGTTGTTTAAAGATTTTTTGGAGTGCCCTCAGGTGGTACAAGCCATGAATTGCATGTCCTCTGACACTGCATTGTGGTCAGAAAGATGTGTAGAAATAATTCACATTATTTTAAAAAAACACAGGATTTAAAACTGTGTATGTATCAGAGGTGAGCTCTGTTTTTATTTTGGCTTAAAAAAATAGGAAAAATATACCAATTTGTGGTTCTCTCTTTGGGGAGATTTTTATAATCAGAAAATTAAGGTTATAATAAAACAACACATATGATTACTCTTGTCTTTGTGTATTTAGTAGCAATCTTATTGATATAAGCATGCCATAAACAAAATTTATATATTTTGAGAGGAAAGACTTTTATAGTTATATTAAAATTTGGTATTTTGTTGAAGGTATAGAATTTCAAAACCTGTTATAGATACTTTAAATTTTATACCTTGCCCTATTCTAAAAAGGATTGAAACATCTAGCCCATGTGTTAGTCTATTTCACATATGAATTTCAGAGTAAGAAGAACCTTTTTAATCTTGCTAAAACTACATTATGCCTATAGGTAGTTTATATTAGATTTTCTTTTGAGGAAATTAGTATCTCTATAAATAATTTGTACATAACTCATATCTTATCTATTTTGAGAAAATAAATCACTGGAACTTCTTTTGGTTTGTCAGTAAGTCCAGAAAATAGCATAGAAAAGTCTGCTCGTATGTACAGTCTTGTATGTAGATCATCTAAGTCATTGTACTTTTCTTTCAGTCATCAGTATTTTATCAACATTCTCCTGTAGGTATAGAATTGCTTTTCTGTTGCCATAGTTTTACCATAAGGAAGCAACTCTAATTGTGGTTCTTAATATCTTAATTAAATAGATCAACTACATAATAAATAATTAAAGGACCAAACTTTAGATCTAAGAGCACATGTATGACAATAATGTTTGGCTTCTCCGTGTTTGGAACAATGTAACATTACTTTTATTTCTGAACCTTCAAAAGAGTATCCATGGATATTGGGAATTAAATGTTACTAATTTAAAGTGGTTAAAATTATTATTGTTCATCTTGTCATCAAATTTTTTTAACCAATTGGAAAAGATTGTTTTTATTGGTGTATAGTCATATAATTTGTTTTCAAAATGCAAATGCTAACTAATGTTTTTTCCTTCTGATCTTGATCTTTTGAAATTAATGAGTCTTAACGTGGAGAGACTCAATTACATTCTCTATTGTAAAATTTCCACATTATAGAAAGTTTAGTAAATGGGAAGATCGCCCATCATCTCATTAGCTACACAAGCATTTTGGTAAGGCAGAAAAATTGAATAGATTCTTCTCAGATAATTTTGAAGCTTTATTCTCTTCTCTGTCACAGTCTCAACTTATCATGGGCTGAGGAAAGAGAGAGAATGGTGGAAGAAGTTGGTCCATCCTAGCCATCTCCTTGCATCATGGCCCCAGTCACTGGCAAAGGAACTTTTGGTTCTGTAGCTTTTTCATCAGAGAAGACAAAGGAAGCATATAAAATGGCTGATGTTCTTTATAATCTGATTTATTTAGAAAGCGTTTTTGTAAATTACTGTAGTTAAACACTGTCTCTGATTTTTGATAGCATTGATTGGCTTGGCAGTGGAGGCATAGGAGGATTTAGATGATATGAATCAGAAGTGTCCTCGGGAAAGGATATAAACTTTTCTGTAGATCTCTGAAGTAGGATAGGTATGTACCCCACCCCAGAGTTATTCAGTGGGCCCCTCCTATCCACCTAAACAAACATACCCAATAATGTCACCTCTCATCTTGAACATCTTTTCGCCTTCCACAGCTGTTTGCTTTGGGTTCATAGCCAATTCCTTGCTAAAACCGTCTATTCTCTTCTTGCCAAAACCAAGTTGGGAAAGCTTAACTCTTGCATGTCCCTCCTTAAGCAAACAGTGTACCCCATAAATCTCTGATCAGAAGTGAAAGAAACAAACTTATTCATAAAGGTAAAGTAACTACAGCTATTAGTCTTTTTTACTTAGTGTTTTATCACTTTTTAAAACCAGTTTTCCATATTGAATGCTTCTGGCTTTTTTGTTTACTAGGTGTTAATGTATTATTCGTTGAATATTGGTTAGTCCTTCTTAGTGGTGTTCAGGCATTTTTAAGTTATGGACACCCTTGTTCAAACAAAATCTTTTTCAGATGCTCAGTTCATATACAGACCCCTCCCCACAAAACAAAAACAAACCTCCAGAGCTTCTCTGATTAATGTAGGAGTTGGAAGACCATAACCACTGGGGCACCCATGTACCCTAGAGCAGGATTTGGAAATTACTTAACCCATCTTCTCTGCCAAAACCAAAAATCGCACAATTCTCCCTTCCTCTTTCCCTTGACCCCCACGTCTCTAAATCCTCAAGCAAAATTTTTAAATTAACAAAAAACAGCTTTTTCTGTAGCTAGTCATACTGACCTTTAAAAGGTGCTCTGTGTACATGTTTAATATTTCCATTTCTTTCATGAAAAGGGTGGGTGGCAGGAATGTTTTCCTTTATTTTGTTTTTAACTTGATGTGCAAGTATCTAATATACTGGAAGGTACAGGAGGTGCTAAATACAGTGAGTTATATTTGGAATTTAAAAAACGCAAGTCACATGTTCTAACATTTTTGAAGAAGAGTTGAATTAGTGCTTTCTTTTATACCAAAAGCTGCAGTTTATCAGTTTCCTTTGTCTAATGGAAATGGACTCAAATAAGTACATTCAAAATGCGTTATCCCACCTGATGTTTTTGATTTCTGTATTATTAAGTACATTTATAGCAGTTTTGCAGATAATAGTTATGGATTATGTAAAATGTAAAGTCAGTCCTTTTCATCATTAGTGGATGTGAACTTGCACAATCTATTTCATTTTGAAAAAGATTGAAGTCATTTGAAAAGGAAATAATTTTTAAATTCCATTTTTTTAAAAGGAAAATCGTATTAGAGTTCAGTAAGATTATTCTACTATTGTTCTACTGAACCAAGATTAAGCATACCTTTATAAGCATACCTTTATAAGCATACCTTTATAAGAGGAAAACCTTAAAATATTTTACCATTAACTAAGACTGCTTTTGCTGGATTTTGTTTTATATCTGTTGAAAGCAAGATATCCTCCTGTTGGAAATTTTCTTTAGACTTGGTAATTAAATATTTATAAAGACTGAGATTCCATTCATTTTTTAACTGTTAATTTGGTCTGATAAACCTTTCACTGTGTGCATTTGTATGAGTTTTATCTTAGCATTTTTTAATCTTTTTGAGATATGTTTTGGAATTAAATGGATTTAAAATATCTCAAAAAGTTTCTAGAAATACTTTATGTGTTTTATAGTGACAGTTATTTTTCATTCTTCCAGAGTGCCAGTATTCATGGGAGCAATATTAAGGTTATATCACAGAAACCATCAAACAGGTTTTGAGCGTAGGTCCTGTGCTAGGCACTGGGAATAAAGCTAACATGATAAGGCCTATCCCTTGCCTTCCAGGATTTCACAGCAAAATTAGAATTCGGTTTGTAAAATGCTGTGAATGAAGTATGCAGAAGAAAATTCTAGGGTAAAGGAAAGTTTTGAAGAGACGGTGATGCTTGAGCTATGTTTTAAAGAATGAGTAGGTGATAGAAGAACGTTCTGGATTGGCTTGGAGCCATGAGAGCCTGGAGCAGTTGGGAAACAAGCAGGTGATGTTGTGGCTTGGGCACGAGAGTTTCTATTGGGGGAGGGAAGTCACAAGAGATGAAACAGGGAAGGGCCTTGTATTCTTGCTGAGGGGTGTGCAACTCATGATGTCGTCTGCCGTATGATCTTTGAAGGGTGCTGAATAAATGTTTGATGTGATCAGGTTTGTGCTTCAGGACAAAAGTGATGGATTGGTGAGCATGTGGTTGCAGGCATGGAGATGGGTTTCGGACGCCGCTGTGATAATATCAGTGAGAACGATGAGGTCTGAAATGACACAGTATAAAGAGGAAAGGAGCAGAGTGAAGAGGAGGTGACAGACTTTATTCAGTGCCTACCGTGCCTGTGAAGACATTGTTCTAGGCCTTCTACTTATGTCCTCATTTAGTCGTTAAAGCAGTTCTGAGGCAAGAATAATAATCTGTTTATTAGGCACCAGCTGTGTGGCAGGTCCTAATTGGGCACGTTTATTACTGATAAACTTTATAACAACACTGCAAAGTTGGTGGCATTATCCTTTAGAGGTGATGTTGGAGCTTTCAGAAGGTCACTGGCCTGGCCCAAGGGCCCACAGCTAGACAGTGGCGTAAGTGGCGTTTGTACCCAGATTTAATTTTAGCATTCAGCCTCTTTCTACTATATCCGTGAGATGTAACGCGGACTGGTCAGGGAGGGGAGGATGGTGTTCTAAGACAATTAACAGATGTGTCAGTTTGGGCAGCTGGTGAAGATGGATTCTAAAGGTGGTCTTGGATAATAGTTTTCACTTCTAGCTTTCCTTAATCAATAATCTTATTGGAGAAGTTAACACTGAAACAGATAAAGCGTTAGCTGCTCATCAGGATTAAATGAGTAACAGGTTTGGGGGTTGGGCGGGTGGGACAGTTTTTTTGTGGGTGCTGCCACGTACTGCTTCCTTCTCTAACTTACCTCTTCACACCCTTCCCCATTTATAAATTCAGTCTCCACAATAATGTGAGATTAATCTGTCACCCCCAATTTCCAATTAGGAAGACTGATATGGAGAGGTGGAACTTTCCTGAGGTCACATATACCTAGAAAGGGAGGCACAACTGGGACTGGGTTTTCCCGACCTCCAGGCCATTTCTTTTTATTGCATTCCTCTGCTTTTCAATTCAAGATCTTCAAAGCATATTTTAAAAGGCTTTTGAGGGAAGTCAGTTTCAGGTGAGAAAACAGGAAAGAGAAGAACTTTCATTTACTTTTTGTTTTATGGTTTTTAGTAGAATTTTGTAGTCTTTCATTTTGATTTGGTGGAAAAGAACTTAAAATTGGAGGTAAAAGACTCCAGTGTTGACTGTCCCTCTGGTGGCAGGTTGCCTTCTCTGAAGCTGTTTCCTTATACTACATGAAAGGATCATGAGAATACCTGTGTTAGGATATCATGGGAATTAAATGAGATAAAGACATTAGTATTTTAAACTATACAGTAGAATGTTATTTTTTAGTGCTAACATTTAAAAATACACAGAAAATTCTACCATGTGGATTAATTTACTTAGAGGAATAAAAGTGGTAGAGAGACTTAGAAGTTTTCTCCAACCTCTTCTTTGTCTTTACTGCCTGGTACAGATATATCATGTTATGTTCCTCCTCCCCTGTAGAAAATTAATTAATTTATCCATCCTTGGATACATGCAAGGGGAAATAAGACTCAAATCTTGCCCTCAAGGATTCTTCTACTCTTGTAGAGGAGATAAGACACAGTCATAATCCAAAAGAGGAAGTCATATCTGAGGTACAGATAAAATCCTGTGTGAGTATGAGAAGGGGAATGAGATTCTTTTCACTGGAACAATTGGGGAAAAGTGTTAATGATGAGATGGCTTTTTGAGCTGATTTTGAAAGATGGATAAAATGTAGGCATAGGGACATGAGTTGGGGGAAAAGGCGTATCCAGCCTAGGAAATAGCGTATGAGTACAAAAGTGGAAAGAATGAGATTGTTTGTAGACCAGGAGTTGTTTGATTGGCCTGGTGGGGATTAAAGTCAGAAAGGTAGGTCTGATCAAGAAGGTCCTTTGAGAACTGTGGGTGATAGAGATTTAGTGTGTTTTTGAGCAAGTGGAATGACGTGAACAAAGCTGTACTTCAGAAGGCCAGCAGTGGTTTGAAAAGGGAGCTGCTGGAGGCCGTGAGACAAGCCTTAAGTTTCTGAGTGGAGGCAGAAATAGTAAGAATAGAGAAGAAAATTCAAATAGGAGAGGGATTACAGTGATAGAAGCAGGTGCGTTTAAACAGGAAATCACTATTGTACGACTGCTTCATCCCCTTAGGTAAATTTTTCTTTAAAAAAGAATTCAGGCTGCCCATTTTCACATGACAACAATAGAGATCTCTGAGAGAGTATCATATCCGTTTGCAGATAATGTGGGACCTAAAATTATTTCTGCTATGTGAAGAAAATCAGTAGTTTGGGAGAAAGAGGTGAAAAATGAAAATGTAGTTCAGCATAAGTTTGAATTTTTCCTGTGAACCTGAGTCCAGGTTTTAGAAAGAATGGTACATGGGCACAGTTTTTGTCTGTAAATAGCTTTTAGAGAACAAATATGTTAAGCCCACAGTTGAGTAATTTATTAACAGAGTTAGCATACACGTTATATATGAATGTCCTTTTCCTTGGGAGATAATTCTGTTTGGGTTAGAACAATGATTTTCAACTTACTACCCACAAAGCTACTACAGAACAACTGATAGAGTTCTGAGATAATTTTCAGTGTTTTGGAAAGCTAACTAAACGATGTACATCATACATTCCAGTGACAGGTTGTACCTCCTAACTCAGATATAAGCTTCTTTGTTTGAGACTAAATTTGCCAGCTCTGTGGAGATGCTTATTTATCTAAAACCAGTAAGTTCTAATTAACTACTGTTGACACTTTGAAGAGCTTGTGATTGTGCCAAGATACTGGTAAGAAGAGTTGCAGTAGTCCCGGTGCCTGAATTGAACACGACCATTTATGTATCTTTGCTTACTTGTGGAAGAACAAAGATTAATGATAAATACAGTTCCTTTGGACAAGCTCACCCTAAACATGGAGTCCAAGGGGATGAGTTAAAATAATAAATGGGTTTCTAGTTGTTGAAAAGGTTGGGAACTACTGAGTTAGGCTTCTGGTTCCTGTGACCTACCCATCATATCTTACAACCTCTCTCCCAGCCTTTCTCAGCCAGCGTTACGTAAGAGAGCTAAGTGCTGATGCAAAGTGATTTGGGTGACTGTTCTAACATATGAATTATTATATATATTCATATGTGACTTTATTTATAATAAAAGAATTTTAAAGTATTTACTTCATGACTTTTAAGCTTCTAGTCACTAACTGTTTGGGAAAGCTGCTTTGGCTTGACCATAACTCAAGTCTGATATTGCATTTTTCATAAGCACAGCTTTAGACTTAGGTTGTGTGACTTAGGATATTGTCCTGCTCCAAAGTGGGATTGATTAAATAACTAAAAGAGACAAGATGTTTTTGATAAATCTGTATTTCATAATCATATAGAAAGTTATTTTAGCCTGAAGTTTGTTGTCAGACAGACACTATTCTGTCTCTCATTCTTGTTTCTCTGCTTCTCTGGTAGTTGGGCATCTTATTGATGTATTGTCTGTTACAGGTCTAGCTGGTGACTTCAGTTCTTCAGGCTTATTTTACAGTAAGCTTGAAATTTAATTAGTGGTGCTGCAGTGAACTGAGGATGTCATCCGTGATTATTTACGTGTTTCCCTGTGTGAGAATAGTAATTTGTATACAGTTACTTTACTTGTTTTCTTGAATTTTAATCGTATTTGTTGCCCATAAATTGGAGAAGCATTTGCTGGCTGTTAAACAGTCGAAAATTCTGATACCTTTTTGTCGGACTTTTTCATCTTTACACGGGGGTGCAGGGAGAAGCTTTGATAGAATAGAATCTGACTTGTCCATTGATGACAAGACATGAATTGCAGGAACCACTTCTACTCTCATGAGACCAATCACAACACACAGTGGCGGCCAAATCTGTGGCCCAATTTTTACAGCCTAATTTTTTTCCAATTGAAGTATAGTATATTACAATATTATATTAGTTTTAGGATCACAGCCTAATTTTGGACATGCTTTCCTCAGTCTGTAAGTGATAGTGTGTACTGTTGGGCTGTCCATGTTTGTATTCAGCAGAGAGCAGATGCACATTGGTTCAGTGCCTCTGAATTAACATTGGGCATTCCTGTTTTTATGATCTAGGCAAGATAGAAAAATTCTAATTAATCTTTTCAAGATGGTATTAAATTGTGGTATTTTGACATCAGCTTTTTATATATAAAGAATATTGTGACATTGTTTATTAACCCATTAAAAATTCCTAAGAGGTAGATGATCTCATCTAAAAGAGGAAAAGCCACAGTAAACTGAATTACTTGTACTCCTAATAAAGGTACTGTGTTGCATGATACTAGGGAAACAAAAATGAGTGATTCAACATTGCTGACCTTAAGGAGCGGTTGTGTAGAGAAGATACACCACGGTCGGAAATATCTGCAAGGCAGTGTCAGTACCATGCATGGTACAGAGCGGTAATTAGGAAGTGGTATAGGCAAACATAGCGTGCTACTCACGTAAAGATACCAGGAATAACTCCTTTAAGGTAGACCTGCTATTTCTGTAGGCTTTTGCAATTTCTGAGATGATTCACGTGAGGAAACAAATGACTGCTGTTTTCTGGAAATTTTCCATGATATTTGGCTATGAAAATGCCATTCATGTAGGAGGAAATGTATTTTTATTGAGGAGTTTCCTATGCAAATATTGTCCTGATCTTTACTGTGATAATACTATTCAATATACTAAAAACAAAGCATTACTTTTTTCTTAATTCAGATTTAAAGTCACTGGTCTCCATGGATTTCACATTTTCTTCAAGTCTTAGAATCATACATCCCCAATTTGAAGATATTGACTGAATGGGTGATGTTAATTCCCGGGAAACAGGTCTCTAGTGTCTTCCGCAGATAATACTAGAGAATGACCGTATGTTCATGGGAGGTAGGGTGGATTTTTGCATACCTCTGTTGTGTGTACCAAATCATCTTGCAGTGGCTTTCCATAGCTCTTAGAATAGAGTACAGGCTTCTTAACAGGACTCTGGGTTCCTTCATGCGCTGGCCCCTCTTGACTCTGCATTAACTAAACGCACTCTCCCCTGCTTCAGGTCCTTGCACCTTCTGTTCCTTCTTTCACCACAATGAGACTTACTGTTTTCAAAAACGCTTTAAAATGTTAATTTCTGGACTGTATAAATAAATTTGGCAGAACCAAAGTTAGTGACGATCCTAATACAGTGACATTTACTAGCAATTTTATTTGCACATAAAGATCAAATTATTCAAAGTGTCTCCTTCTGCCAAAGGCCAAAAGATACATGCATACATACATTTTAAAATGTACCCTACAATCTTATTAATGTGGACTAAGATATATAAACAGCTCTCAAGTACAGTTAATACAGCAGTAGTAATTTATAGTATTATTTACATGAATAGATGTTTGAGTCTCTAGAGTTTTGTTCTTGGGAAGCTATAACTGTTTTTCTTCTCCAATGGGATAACTGTTCTTTTGGGAAATCAGCTTGAATTATATCTTTTCCCTCTTAAGTAGGTACTTTGGCCTCAGTTTGGATAGTACGGTTTTATTTTCAAGTATCATAACCCAGATAAGAGCTAGGTTTTCAGGACTCTCTGATATTTCCACATTGTCGATTAGTCCATTGTCGATTAGTCCAGCAGTTATTTATTTCTCTGCCAATATTTATTTACCCTTTTATTCATTAAAGTATGAATTTGAACAAGTGTCATTTAAAACTTCCTATAAGTATTTCTTGTGCATTTTATCTTCCTGTGAATAGTGATGCTATGGTCCCTGCAGCCGGCCTGTGGAGTCTTGACTTGCTTAAAAACAAATTCAGCATAAGGTCGTTGCCGGAAGAGACACAATCAGACTGCCTTTCTAAAGACACCTCCCTGTTTTCTAGAGTCACCCCTCCCTTTAACAGTTCTCTTGTGCCCTGCCTTCTGATGCTTTTTGGTCATGAGGCTTGGGGAAATAACTTACCTTCACCTGAATTTCTTCACACTGTGAATTGGCTACAGACCAGGCTTTTTCCTTGCTTTTTTTAAAAATTTGTTTTTTGGCTGCGTTGGGTCTTCGTTGCTGCACACGATCTTTCTCTAGTTGTGGCGAGGGGGGCTGCTCTTCGTTGTGGAGCATGGGCTCTAGGAGCACGGGTTTCAGTAGTTGCAGCATGTGGGCTCAGTAGTTGTGGCTCGCAGGCTCAGTAGTTGTGGCGCAGGGGCTTAGTTGCTCCGCGGCATGTGGGATCTTCCCGGACCAGGGCTCGAACCTGTGTCCTCTGTATTGGCAGGCGGATTCTTAACGACTGTGCCACCAGAGAAGTCCCTTCTTTGCTTTTTAAAGAGTTGATTTTTTTTTTTTTCCTGGAAGCTTGTGGGATCCCAACCTTATAGTCCATTAAAAACTTAAGATATAGATTTCCTGCGTGTTCTGGGATTTCTTTATATTATGCTGAACAAGGCTTTATAGGAACCCCCACTTACCCATCCACATAAAGGTGGTTTTGTAGTTGAAGACGGTTTTATTTCCCCTGACTTTTGTTTAAATATTTCTGGTCTTGTATATATCTCCTGCTTCTTTATTATAAAATTATATACAGATTCATGCATTCTCACGTTTATTCTCTCCTTTTTGCGTTATTTAGATGGATTGCTATATGTAAAGGTACTTATAACACATAGTAGACCTTTAGCGAGTTCTGATTAAGTTACATTGATTTGGGCTTCCCTGGTGGCGCAGTGGTTGGGAGCCTGCCTGCCAATGCAGGGGACACGGGTTCGAGCCCTGGTCCGGGAGGATGCCGCATGCCGTGGAGCAACTAAGCCCGTGTGCCGCAACTGCTGAGCCTGTGTTCTGGGGCCCGCGAGCCACAACTACCGAGAACCTCATGCCACACCTGCTGAAGCCCGTGCTCCGCAGCAGGAGAGGCCACCGTGGTGAGAAGCCCGCGCGCCGCAGCGAAGAACGGCCCCCGCTCGCCACAACTAGAGGGAGCCCGCGCGCAGCAACGAAGACCCAACACAGCCAAAAATAAATAAATAAGAATAAAAATAAATAGATAAATAAATAAATTTATTTTTAAAAAAGTTACATTGATTTTGTAAAACTCCTATTTAGTTAAATAATCAGTCACCTGCAATGTGCCAAGTACCATACTGGTTGCTGGTAATGGGAAGCTGAGTATGGCACAGATAGTACCTTTGAGTATCTTGAAGTCTAGTGAGGCAGACAGCTGACTCTAACACAATATAAAGTAGTAACTCACAATAAATTGGAAGGATCTTAGACTCGACCAGTTTTGGTATTTTGCAGTGTGTTTCCTTCTGAGCTCTAGCTGGTATTGAAGTTTTCTTTTTCCCCTCCCCCTGTTTTGTTTTTAAATAACAATGTATCACTGCTGCTTTTGTAGTTCATTTTTAGAGAATGAGTAGTAAAAGACTAAGATTTAATGTGGAAAATGTCTAATGAAGAAAGTAAAGTGACATAGGATACAGGTTGAACTAAAATATTACTAAGAATATCATTTAAAATACAATAATAAGTATTTTGTGCACAGTTTTCCAGAAGAAGTTGTTCTTTATCGGGTAACATCCATGGATTCTTAAGAGTGGGAATATGGCATTCCTAATTTAAAGTTTCCTTGATTGTTATAAGTTTGACCACATAGCTGATGGCTTTTTTCATTTTCTTTGAATATTTGATGTTTCCTCTAAATAACACACCCTCACGTTTGAATTGTCATATCAAATTTAGACCTACTAATTATGAGTCATATATTTTAAAGAGTAGTGAAATAAAGATACATATTGCTATGGATATAATTACATTTCAGAGACTGAAGTTAATGATGTTTAGTTTGTAGAACAAGTTTATTTTTATGTACTTGCTGACAGCCCACACCAATAACTTTATTTACATTTAATTCTATTTCATAAACCCCATGTGAGGTAAACAAACCCAGTTTATCTAATTTATTATATATTCATCAAAACTATTCTTTTAATAAAATTTTACTTATTTTTGAGTTTCCAAAAGTAAATGTGGACATCTTTGTCATTTAAGTGTTAGGGTTGTCTGGGGTTGTTTTAGATAGAAGTTGCTTCTTGCTTTCGTCGATGAAGTATCACGAATTATTGTCCAGAGAAAATGAGAAGGACGAGGGCAGTAGGGTTCCCAGGGAGAAGTAGACAGCTGTCCTGGTTTAACTAGGACAGGCCTGGTTTTCAATGAACCATCCTGAATGGATATGTATTCAGAGTCATGACCTAAGAAATGGCTTTGATTTTTGATTCCTCCTGAAAAATAACACGATGGCAGAGGAACCTTCCCATACCAACTCTAGTGTTTGGAAGGGACACCCAGGTGCTGGCTCTGCAGTCCTTCCAGAAACTTGGGGTCATGCTGGTACTATTAATCGAGTCACTTCTTCAATTGTGTACATCCAGTTCTCTCGTCAGAACCTAGAGCCAGTTGGAGCTCCACCCGACAAGAACTGCTCTGGGCAGTAGAACTCGGTTTTCCAGCACAGCATTTTGTTTTTCTAGCGAAAAAATTTTTTCTGATTAAAAAGTTGTGTGCTTATTATAAAAGTTTAAGCACTACAGAAAATCATAATGAAGAAAGTAAAAATATCTAAAGTCCCACCATCCACACAATGGTTAGGAATCTACCTGCTGCAGGGGACATGGGTTCAAGCCCTGGTCCCGGAAGATCCCACATGCTGTGGAGCGACTAAGCCTGTGCACCACAACTACTGAGTCTGCGTGCCACAACTACTGAAGCCCGCATGCCTAGAGCCCGTGATCTGCAGCAAGAGAAACCGCCGCAGTGAGAAGTCTGCACACCACAAGGAAGAGTAGCCCCCGCTCGCCACAACTAGAGAAAGCCCGTGCGCAGCAACAAAGACCCAACATGGCCATAAATAAATAGATAAATGTATGTTTTTAAAAATGTTTAAAGAAAATCCCACCATCCAGAAGTAATCACCTTTAATATTTTCCATAATAGAAGAGTAACAGGCACTGGGATATTTTTCAACTTTATGTTATAAACAATTCCAAGATGAAGAATACAAGCATGACATGGCACTTTTTCTTTTCCTTAATAGCTTTACTGTACCATACAGTTTACCCATTTAAAGTATACAATTCAGTGGTTCTTAGTATATTCATAGAATTGGGCAGCTATCCCCACAATCAGTTTTAAGAACGTCTTCATCACATGGGAAAGAAACTCTGTGCCCCTAAGTCACTATCACCACCCCTACTCTTACCCCACTCCCATTCCTTCATACCTCCCAGCTCCTGGCAGCCACTAATCTGCTTTCTGTCTCGATGTATTTGCCTGTTCTGTACATTTCATATAAATGGAATCATACAATATGTGATCTTTGATGACTGGCTTCTTAGCGTAATTTTTTCGAGCTTCATGTATTTTGTAGCAGGTATCATGTATGGCAGTTTGAAAAGTAAGTCATTAGAAGAAAGCATGTATTCACGTATCTAGGCATACTCTCTAAGTTTTAACAATTGACCTTCTTATTTTCACAATTGATGTTTGTGTGTTAAAGTTGTAGGAGTATGGTATACAGTGAAAGTAATGACTAATACTTAATATTTTTTTTAAATAAGGAGGTTACAACCAAAGCAGAAAGGCTTCCTCATATTCTTTAGTTTAAAAAACTCAACATTTAAAAACTTGGTAAATTGTGAAAGTAGAATTGTGTAGTAGTTTTCTTTGCCAGATTGAATGTAAATAGAGATGAATGCTTGGCCATTTGTGAAATCTCTGAAGTTTATTCTCTTGGTCCCCAGGCTCAGTTTTCTTGCCCAGCATTGTCCTTCCTTCACTTTTTTCCCACATCCAAGAGCATTACCTTAGAACTGCATACTTTTTTGGTTCTCTTAATTCTTTTTCTCTTACAAAAGGAGGAAAGAACAGACATGGTCTTTGAAAATTTTTGTATTATACTTTTAGAATGAAAACACTTTTTTCTTGGTTAAAAGAATTTCAGCTCTTTACATGTGGATGAGGAAGCAAAATTGCATGGGTTTCCTTAAAAATGATCTGAGGTGGTCTCATCTCATTGGATTGCCCACCACCCCCAAATGAGCCTGGCCCATGGAATTGGGTGCCTTTATCATCCCCCCACCCCAAACTTTCATTTTGTAGGATGTCACACATCTCTTTTATCTGTCTCCCACTTTCCTTCTTGTCTGAATATAAGTTTGTACCACTTTGCCTAATTTTAATGTATGAAAACTTTTCTCCTAAGTCGTTAGACAGATTCTTCATATTTCTTAGAAAATTTGGTATTACCCAATTTTATACTTATTATCTCCTTTCAAATTTTTTGAAGTGGATAACTGGGGAAAAACATATATAATTATAAAACTAGAAATAGGAAATAAGAATTCTGAGTGAAGGAGGGAGAAATAATTATATTAGTTGTCTCTGGGCTAATAGTAACTCCAGTTGAGTGTTGACTGCCAGAAAGTTCTAATTAGTACAAAAAGGAAGCATACTAGGTGACCAAGAAAAGAATATCACAGGCAGAAGGCATGTGGCATGTGTAAAAAAAGCCCTGCAGCGGGAGGAGCATATAGCTCATTTGAAAATTTGGAAGAGCAATGTACCTGCAGTGTAGAGAGAAACAAAGTATGAATGGGATGAGTTAGGCCACAGCCACATCATGGGGAGAAAGCACTGGAGTTTGGTATTTATCTTAAGATCAGTGGGAAGATATTGAAGAGATTTTACTAAGGGAGATGATTTGATCTGGTTTAGTTATTAAAGTATCACCGGCTGCTGTGGGGAACGGGAGAGGTACAGCATCAGAATGGACAGTTTATTTAATAGTCTAGGCTGGTGGTCCCTTAATTTTTGAGCTTATCTCCTAATGCACATGCATTTATAGCTTATGTATATGTTTGGCGTTGACATATGGCATACATTGTAAAACATGAAAAAATAGAACTGTAAAAAGGATGAGAAAAAAATTAACAGAAATGGAAGTACTACTATGTTCTTTCCTACCTACCCTAGGGTATATTTAGCATTCTGGGATATATGAATCCCACTTTGAAAACCAAGAGATCATGGAACATGAAGAGTGACAGTGGAGGTAGTTTGGAGAACAATGAGGAGATTGCATTAACAGGACTTGGAAGTAGGTTAAATAGTAGTAATGGAAGGGCCCTAGATATCTGGTTTGCATAACTGAATAGATAACAGCGCTGGTTAGAGAGTTAACAGATACTCTAGTAATAAGCTAATCATCTTTGTTAATGTGCATTCTACCTGAATGTGGTGTTTTCTCTGAGCATATATGTACTTAATAGTGCCTTAGTAACGAAATAGAAAGGGGTGGGGATGGTGAGGGAATTTGATCTATGCCCATGAGGAAGAAGCAGAGAAATGAATGTGGGACACGGATTACTCTTACCTTTAGAAGTGTTAGGATATGGCAGGATTGGTAAATTATAAACCCCTCAACTTCAGTTTCTCTAGCTGGAGACAGTCACTCATTCCACATCTAAAAATAAATGGCTTACAAAACAGATGTTGGACTGATGCTATTGCCAGTCAAGCCTAATCAATTATCAGCAATTTATCAACTGTTAGCAGCCATTTTCATTCTTGCTTAGAAGGGAATAAAATGCATTTGAGACCCTAAGTTGGGGGAGAACTAAAGAAATGAAGAGGGGCGGGGAAACCCAGTCATATAAATAGTTTTGCTTAAGATTCAGTAATGAAAAAAAAAGAGAGAGCAGTTCTATATGATGGTATTGTTTTCACATGTGGCTATAGATGCATGATACCTCATTTTTTGAGATATATAACGATTTTCCTTTATTAAAAACTGCATATATTTTAAAACAAAATTTGAAATTCTTTTGAAAATGTTTTTAAATGCCACTTTAAAATTATCCTCACTTTGAATAAAATTTACTATTTGTAATTCCCATGTCTTTTAGCACAGTGCCCTGCAAATATGGTACCTTTTTCCTCCCAGTTTTATTGAGGTATAATTGACAAATAAAATGGTAAGATGTTTAAAGTGTACACGATGATGATTTGATACACATGTAAATTGTGACAGGATTTCTTCCATCTGGTCAATTAACACATCTATCACATATTTATCTTTTTTGTTTGGTTGATTGGTTGTTTTGTTTTGGTGAGAACATTTATGTTCTATTCTCTTAGCATATTTCAGTTATATAGTACAGTGTTAGCAACTATGTTATCAACCGTGTTTTACATTAGATCTTCAGTCTTTATTCATTTTGTAACTGAAAATGTGTACCCTTTTACCAGCCTCTCTCTATTTGCCTCACCCCGCAGCCCCTGGCAACCACTTTTCTGTGAGTTTAGCTTTTTTAGGTTCCACATCCAGGTGATTCCGTGCAGTCTTTGTTTTTTCTGTCTGGCTTATTTCATTTAGCATAATGCCCTCAAGGTCTGCTGCTAACAGTATTTTCTTTTTCCTATGGCTGAATAAGATTGCAGTGTGTGTGTGTGTGTGTGTGTGTGTGTGTGTGTGTGTGTACACTGCATCTTCTTTTCTGTTGATGGGCACTTAGGTTGTTTCATATCTTGACTATTGTGAATAATGCTGCACTGAACGTGGGAATGCAGATATTTCTTCAGTATCCTGTTGTCAATTTCTTTGGGTATATACCCAGAAGTGGGATTGATGGATCATATGTTAGTTCTGTTTTTTAATTTTTTGAGGAGTCTCTGTACTGTTTTCCATAGTGGCTGTACCAGTTTATACCCCATGGTACCTATTTTTGAACACAGGCAACCATACCACTGCAGTGTCTTCTTCCATTCTATTCTGTATACCTTAGAACAAACACAAACACATTTGCTTTCATGCCCTCTCAAAAATGGTTATAGTAGAACTTTGCAATCATGAGGATAATACCTGGGGCCCTAATGATGGTCAGAAGTATGATCACTGCTAATTTGCATGCTATGCTGTGCTTAACAGACCAGCTTTCCAGAGAGAACAAATCAAATTAAAACCAGCTGTAAGCAAACATTATCTCTTTTAATCCTCAGAAAAAATGCTGAGCTGGGTAGTTTCCTCGTTACGAATTTCTTTGGGATTAACTCCTGATCGTGGAGACCTCTAATGTTAAAAATGTGAATGCTAAGGGTCTACTATAGTAATTATATATTGCAATAAAATGCAGTAATACTGATCAAATGACAGCCTGTCATTTTCTCCTGCTAATATCTCACCCAAGGTTTGTGTATTTCCCTGCTTGTACAAAATACCTAATGCTAAAGGATGTTAAAAGATGGGGAAAAGCCTGAGGGACAGCTGTTTCACAAACTATATTAGAAATAAATGAACAACCATGACAAGACTATTTCAAGGTCAGAGTGGCTCACAGAGATGGTCTTTTTTCTTTTCTAGAAGTCTAATATAGATGTTAAGTTTTGCTTTTTGATGCATCTTAACTGCTTTAGTTAACCTCTTTAGGTCATGTTTTCCTTTAGGGTGCATCCTTATTTCTGTCAGCCGTAAGCCTATTTTAAAACACTGATTTAAAGAGAAGTGTCTTTTTTTTTTAACTGAATTTACTCAATCTGTACACTGAACATTCTTTTCCCATATTCCACCGTCCTCCCTCAACTGAGTGAAGAAAGAGTTAACAGCATCAGTATTAAGCAGGAAGTGCTGTTAGCCTTATGCACATGATGGAATGAATAATTTAGTATCTTCGGGAAATGCAAACTGCAGTAGAACTCGAGCAACCTTATCAGAATTTAGATAAGTATTTTAGGGATGGTATGAAGTAAAAGTCAGTAGAAAGAATATGTTTAAAGATACCAAGTGCAAGAATGTTGCATAATAGTTTAAACTGGCAAAATTGGGGATTTGGGGTCTTACGTGGTAGTAATGTTTTACCTTAATTCTGACGATTGTCAGATGACTTTTTAACCAAAGTGATCGGTAATGGAATGTGGCAGTTTCTTTGCTGTCAGAGATAATTTCTCAGGTTTTTCCTGTAAGTTTTTAATATTTTCCTTATTTTTTTTCCTCCTTTAAATATGAATGAAAGGAGCTGAAGGGTAAAACCTGAAGACAGGCATGTTTATTTAATAGGGGCTTTATAGAAGTAGTCATTTACAAACATCGGTAAGACAGATTTTTTAAAAAGTTTAAACAAAATATAATTATTGAACATCTTCTAAATGGTTTATCGTCTTTGGCATGATCTGATTAGGCTAGTAGACATTTTATATGTATGCCTGTGGTCTTTTTTATGTCATTACTGTAAATATTGTGCATGCGACTTTAATAATAATTGACGAAGTGGGTGGAAGTACTTAGGAAAGGTGACATTCAACAATCTTATTTTGTGTTTGAAAATATCTGCTGTATTTAATAACTTTAAAACAAGACTTAAACGTAATTGGATTATATTAAATCTAATTTCTAAAAAACAATAAAAAATTCTCTTATTTAAGATTTATTACCATTTTCAGGTGTGCATTCTTTAAATATAAATTGGTTTGGTTTTGATTCTATGCAAACTTTTAGTTAGCATAAATTGTATTATTTAAATAATACAGTTTTAAGGGAAATCTAAATTACTGTCTTGTTTGCCTTTATGTAGTCTTTCTTAAGTCAATATATTTTTAACTTGTTTATTGTTTCTTGATTAATACTAATGGAAAGAGAAAATCTTTCCTATGCTGAAAAGAATTTCTGTAGTATTTTATTTATAGAAAAGTATTGATGTAAAGTTTTGAACGTCACTAATGTAAAACTAAAAGAAATTTTTGTTTTTCCCACCCCAGTTTTGAGTGTCACCTTGCTTTTGTAAAAGCCTTTCCCCTTTTCATAAATTATCATCTCCTTCTCATTGAATTTTTTCACTTAAAGAGAATTTACCTCATTAATACTTAAGGTAAATTTTAGTATAGGCAACCTAAATATTAAGTGGCTTTTTGAGGTGGCCACGCATTTTTTAACAAGATTTTGTCAAATTCGTATGCATATATACATATTGAAGAAAAAAGGAAAATAAAATGTGGCTCGATAAAACAATGAATAGTTTTGCTGTTTTTCAAAGATGAAAAATGAAGATATTCTTATTTGACATCAATGAATATATATCACTTTAATTGCTGGAGGCTGTGTAAAATGGCTTTGGTCTTCAACTAGTAGAGATGAGTTCATCTCACGTTAAGCTAATCTTAAGCATTTCCCTTAAATTTTTTTCAGCTGCAAATTCTTTTAAATGAGCAATACTAAAAGAGGGTAGCTATCATGGAATTAACTAATGGCCATAGATCTGACTTCCTGTATCTCAGGTCCACTTACTTTTTAAGATAATTGTAAAATGCAAATCGATTGCATTCTCTGATTGTATAACTCAGGAAATAATTAAGCTATATATAAGTGCATCATTTGGTCTGTGGCTTATTATAGGGTTTTTTCCACAAATAAGATTACACATAAAAAATTTTAACAAGTTTATGTTATAAAGAGGATACGTTTTTATTAAATTACAGAGTTTCCAGAATGAGGATCTAGCTAGGACGTATGTGTAATACTTTTGAACCTTTCAAAGCACCTTTTAGTTTATGTGAAGTTCTTCAGATGGCCCCGTTGTCCTTTGAAGCTTCTAACACCAAGGTGTCTGTTGCAGCCCAGAGCAAAGTTACTGCTACCCAGGACAGCACTAATTTGCGATGTATTTTCTGTGGTAAGCAACATTATGTTTACATTACTTTTTCAAGCTGTGGTACATACTCCTTGCGCATTTCCATAACTTTTGTTTCCTTAGGCCATGGTCTGGTTTGTGGTATTTGGGATACACAGCAAGCTACTGTTTTATGTTGTGATATTTGTTGTGGTTCATGTAGGTGGTTTGGTCAGCTTTTGAGTTGGCTTCTTAGAAAGGATTTAGTTAGAATTAGGATCTCAGAACTAATTTCTTGTTCACTTCCTCCAACACGAATGAGAGGGGGTTTTGTTTGTTCGTTTTTGTTTTTAACTATTTTCTTTGAGAGCAGTCTTTTAAATTAGAATTTAAGGGCAAAAGTTATATTCATCTTAATATGATTTGGGGAATATAAATGTGATTTATTGGAAGGGAGCTTTTGCTTAACTTGAATTAATTTTCAGGTGTACATGTTGTAAGGCAGATGTGAGCTCTTATTAATAGGTTGGTTTCTGATCGACAGCCTCCTTTATTCAGTAGGTTAGATATCTGTGGCTTAGGAGTGAATTTAGGCTTAAAGAGTGTTTTCTTTCACTCTCACACTCATATACACACGTGTGCACATATATGTGTTGTTTGCATGGACAAACCGGTTATGTCACTTAACCATTCCACATTACAGTTAATCAGGTATATGCATTATATGCATATCCTTCTCCTTACACTAGGATGTATATATATGTTCACATATACACGACACACACACACACGTCTGAATTCTTTTTATTCTCATTTGATCCTAAAACTTTCTGATTTGAAAACCCAAGTTCAAAAAGTGACTTTTAAATCTTAGAGCCTTTTTTTTTTTTTTTTTTAACTCGTATATACGTTTTTGACTACTGTATACCTTGGCTGGCCAGATTATTTTATGAGAGATAAAATGATATATACTACTAAAATTTCATATAAACAATTCAGCTGTGTATATGTACTTTATCCATGTGAATCAGAGTTTTTGATATGATCCTTCAGTATTACTAATACTGTTTCTTGACCTATAAAGAGAATGCTTTAAGATTGATATACTTGCTGGTTTAGGCAAATAAGCATGTGTTAGAAATTTCCAAAAATGAAAATTCTAATGCATTTCTTAATCACCTGAGGTTTTATTTTACGATCTCTCCAGGTGACAGTTACAGCAGTGAGCCTGTTGTGCGGCTCCTTATAAACTCTCCACTCCTTCTCAGGTTCCTTAATTAATCATTACAGATTAAGTGATTAATTAGTAACTTTTAGTTCTGATTTTTCTGCCTCCTCCTGGGGGTTCTTCCAGGCGGTCTTTTGAACTAGCCATGAGTGATTGTTTGTGTTTGTGTTATTAGGACTCTTTTTAGCTCTTTTTGAAAACCTACTTGATGTTCTATACTTCGCTACTTAATATGTGTAGTTCACATGCAGAATAATAGAGTTTACCCAACTGCAGAGAAAAGATTGATTTGGCCTTCATAAAGGTGAATTTTTTAAGTTGTAAAATAATGTGTTAAAAAGCAGTTTCCCCCAGTAGTATGTTTAATTGATTTAACTGTGTACAAACAATATAATTACCACATTGCTAAGTTTAAACTTGATTGTATTGTGTATAATAACACCTATTTGTCTTTTAGTCCTGTGTTTTAAATAGTCTGTGGCTAAGTGTGAAACTAGGTCTGTGAAAATTAAAATGTGACAAT
Source organism: Aethalodelphis obliquidens (assembly GCF_003676395.1). Classification (NCBI taxonomy): domain Eukaryota; kingdom Metazoa; phylum Chordata; class Mammalia; order Artiodactyla; family Delphinidae; genus Aethalodelphis; species Aethalodelphis obliquidens. The sequence continues at coordinate 18,222,200 of NW_020837968.1, read as the reverse complement.
AAGTGAAATATACTTTACCCAAAACTCAGTATTGAAGTCAAGACTGAAATGCCATTCATTCCTGGTTTAGAGAGACATTCTATTCTGATTTCCATCATCTATAAGATACCATATCAGTGACATGGACACATTTTCTTTATTAGAAACATGTGATTTACATACTTTGCCATATGAATTCTAGCCAGGACAAATTAAGACCAACCATTGTCTTTGGCTGTGGTAATAGAACAGAGAAAACTAACCCTCATGTAGCTACTGTTCTTTATGATACAATAGCAGGAACAAAGCAGGTTCACTTGTCACTTCTCCTTTTTTCCCCCAAAAGAGCCGTTAACCACCCTGTGATGCTCATAAAATATTGTTACTTACCCACTGGTTAGGAAAGTACCTTTTTTTGCATTCTGTGAGAACACAGATACTCATGTAGGCATATGACCTATGTGAAGTAACTAATAGTTATATTCCAGAAAATACAGTGGCAGCTGACAGCCTTGCCTAATCTTAATTGCTGCTTCATGTTGTGTGTGGTGCCTTTGGTATAATTTAACAATTGTATAACCCAGTAAAATGTTTGACAAGAATGAAGAATATAATTGAGTACCTGAAGTTCATAATTTACCTAAGACTCTTTGATTTAATGCTCACAGTATATTTATATTATTTCTTAAATGCACATGAATTTCAATGTGCTTGTTATTGTTAGTTGACAATATTGATGCAGAAGAAACAACGAAATAACCAGGCTAGATATGGATGTGAGAAAATGCCAGGGGGAAGGCATCCTCTCTTCTGCCCCCTAGTTAATAACGAAGGTGTTTGGGAAGACAGATAACCCACTATCACCAAGAACCATGTAGAAAAGAATTTTAAGAGTTGTTCAGTTGTTCTTGGATTCCTCCCATTTTAAAAGGATCTTCCTTGTAGTAAACTATTTTTATAATTAATAATATCAGCCAGAAAATATTGCCCACATTTTTAAAACCTCCTTTTAAAACAAGCTTGCTGAGTAAACTTTTAAATTAAAAAAACAATCCAAAATAGTTTTTATAAATTGCTAAAAGAAACCTTTCTCACATTCAGATTTTTTTGTAAGTTGTATCAAACTTTGGACAGTTTAATTTAAAAAAAAAACCTTTAAATAAAATCAGAAGGATTGAGTTGAAATTTTGACATCTTTCTCTTGAATTTATGTATTTGAGTTAAAACTTACGTCGAGATTTTAATTGGTGAGTTTAATCTATTAATATTATTGTTGAGCTACAGTGCTTGATGTAGATGTGAATTAGCAGGATCGAATTCTTTGAGACTGATGCCAAACAAATCTACCTACTGACATTCACTGCTTAATTATTCGAGTAGCATGAAGTTTTAACTTAAATACACAAACATTGTTTTTAAAACTAGTTAAACCATGGTGGTCTTGTGAGTTGCCCATGCTGAATGCTCACATTTAATATTTTTGGATAAATATAACTTTGGAAAATACTACCGCAAATAGTTTTTATTTTCTCACACTTACCCTCCCACCTTGTGTGTCCCCCTCCTCTGCCAGAAGAGACGAGTAAAGTACTAAACCTTAGGGTATGGCTTAATAGGACAGTCTATTTTTATATCATTATGTTAATATCCGAAAGAAGGAAAGAATTCCAGTCTGTCTCCTAGACACATTACATATTTTCATTTATGCAAACATTTAAGTGCATTTTTAATTTTAAAAGCTTTATTTTATTTTATTTTTTTGCTGTTACTGATTACATGGGATTAATATATTTTTATATTTCCTCTATGTGGCTCTTAAAATAGCAGACTCTTTTAGGAAATCTAATGAAATATCACTGCAGTTGTCATCTAATTTGTCTTTAGAGGACAAATTAAATGATTAATGTAAAAACGTGTAAAGAGATGAGGAGAAAAATTAGTAGGTAAGTTCAGATCAAATTATTTGTTTTTCTGCACTTGGGATATAAAAGTACTGTATTATATTCTAGTGAACCTTATCCTTCTCTTTGTGAAATCTTCTCCACTAGTATAAAATAGATACTTTGTGCTTTTAACTCATATAGATTACAAGAGTTTGCTTTAGCACGTAGAAGCATTTATTTATTGACTGTTTTTTATACTAGTGGTCTACAAAACACTTTCAAACTATCTGTTAGGGGCCTTTGCTGGCACACTAGAATTCACAAATATGTGCAGCATATCATTACTCATATATTTCTCTCCAAGAGTGGAAGATAACTACTGTTTCTTTATTCTCTTGTTTACTGGATTAGATTTCAAGATTGTTCTATTGTAACCATAGGCATTGTATGTTAGGTCTAGTATTTTATTTATCTCATTTTATGACACATAATTTTTATATCCAGCGACATTAAAATGTCCCATTATTTAGTGGCCTTCTTTATGAGATGCTAAAAATGGGTCTGCATTTTATATGATGTGGGAATGAATGGTCATTAGTTTCTCATGACAGAACCATGTTGCTTTGAACGCAGTTTTTGTTTTGTTTTGTTTTTACCCCAAATGAAAAGTTATTATAATTACCTGTGTTACATCAAAAATTCAGAGAAGTAGATTAATTATATATGGAAGTTGAGCAAATGTTTGTTTTCACCAGTGCTGGAAATGCCAGGCCATTAAATAAGAATGGCAACTTAAAGTGGGCAAATTTGATAAATGCATTAGCATACATCAGTCTAGTAAAAAGGTTCTCATGCTTTCTCTCTCCTGTTTTTCATTTCCAGTGTTCTATTTAGGTGAGTTTTTGAATTCTGATTTTTCATTTAAGTTCTCCCTCTCCACTTCATGAATGAGTACCCCAAAGAGAATGTCTCATTGTCTTAGAAGCGTCAAGCTTAGGTGCCTATTCAGATGCTCATTGAACACTTGTTTTACTCAAGCTCTTCATATATAAATGTTTATTTTTCTTTTATTGTTGATGTTTTCCATTTGTTTCAAGTAAGCCTTCTGGAGATAATGACAGTATTATGTTGCAGTCTTTCATTTGCTGTGTGTTATATGAAGCTTATATTTTATTTTGCTAAACAAAAAGAAGATACATTTGTAAATATGTTATGGTTTTATGTTATTCTCATGATTTTATCTCCTCTATCCAGTGCAGTATAAAGATAATGTTCATCTATATAATGTTTCCCTCCCTTTTTAGGGCCGACATTGCCTAGACAAAATTCACAACTACCTGCCCAAGTTCAGAATGGCCCATCACAAGAAGAATTGGAAATTCAAAGAAGGTAAATTCACGAGTTATTTGCACCTTTTCTTTCTACTACAGAAGACCAATCTGTGAACATCTGATATTGAAGGTAGATTATGTCTCATCAGCCATTTGGAAGTCTGAACATTTATTGTTATATTAAGTTTTAGAATCGCTGTTAATAATCAAGCAGATTCTTAATAGGCTGGACAAAAGATGTTATAAAATTTCATATATGCTTTTTTGGTAAAAATCATACTCATGAATTTAAAATATTTTAAATACTCTTAACAGCATATAAAATGTGTTTACACTTCAAGCAGTCTTATTTTTATAGCAGTTATAAATTAATCTGATCATTATGCCTGTCACATGACTGGAAAGTTGAAATAGTGTTGGCTCTTTGTACAAGGCATTGAATATTGAACAGGAATAGTAATGGAATACAGAATCATTCTGTTTATGATTAAACTGTGATTGAATGAAATCAATAACGTCTTCATTATCTCAGTGCAGTTTAGAAATACATTTGAAATTATAATACGGCCTCATTTAGGGGTAGTTTTTTCTGAATTAACCCAGAGTCTCTAAATTAGAGACTACTTTATAACAAAATAGCTTTGTAAAATCCAGTCACATTCAGTAACTAAAATTGAGCTAGTCAAACCAGGTGCCCCATTTTCAACAAATTGAAACTTTTTAGAGATGTTGATACTGCTTTTTGTTACTAGTAGGGCACCCCTGTTTTGTTCTGGGGAATTGATAACCATCTTACAGATGGAATTTTCCAGTTGAGAGGCATTTGCTCCATGGCAAGCCAGCAATTTTTCTTGTCACTTTTGATTTGGCCTCATATTTGAAATGTTCTCCATATTCTTTATGTTGTCTTAATATATGTGTCATGTTTCCCTGACAGACAGTCAAAGGAATTTCTTGCTGTGGTTCTGTGTTGTTGCTTTGCTGTGTAACTACTTAGCTCTTGAGGAGCGCCCTCCAGGATCTCTTAAAGTGAATTTCGTTTTTGCCACAGTCTATATGTTTAGTTAGATCACTCTGGAACTAGCCTCCAAATTTGGTGAAACTTTTTCTGCTCTTTAGAGTGATGCTGTAACAGATATAAATAAAATTAAGTTTCTATAGAAATAAGGGAAGTTTAAGGAATATATTCATTTATTTCAGTTCCATATTGAAAATTTTAAACATACTAGAATAATTCCAAGAGTTAGAAATTGTATGCTGTCTCTCACACACCAAACGGAAAAGTAATTCATAAAAAATGATCATAGTTTTATTGAGAGTAACACATTTGTAGAAAACGAGGAAGAACCAGGAGAAAATCCTGAACATAATAGATCATCTCTGGTAATACAGAGTAGGCCAGCAAGTAATCCCAGACACAGTTGCTGGAGTCCAGGGCAGCACAGAATACAAACAGAAGTCTTCTGCTGGTACTGCTGCCTCGTCAAGGGTCACAGGTGGGTCATCTGCTTCACAGAGGGTTGTCAAGAACTTGCAGCGTGCAGTTTTAGTTGAAAACGAGTATTGAGTGAACTTTTAGTAATTGTCATGAGAACGCCATGCCCTCATGTACGTTCTTTCTCATTTCAAAGCGTTCATCTGGACTTGAGGTTTTTCTCTGTGTATGTAAGTAGATACTTAAGGGTTTGAAAATTGAAGGTGTTTATATTACTTATTTGTTTAGTTGAAGACTTTAACTCAGTCATTTTGAAGAGTGGAATCCGAGTTTCTGAAAAATTGGTATGAATTTTAAATTATTTTCTGTCCATAGTCACGCACAGACTCTTCTTTCTTCTTCCACTTGACACCAACCAATTTCCTTCTCTCTCATTATTAATTTCATCTCCATTCCTTTTCTTTACTTTTCACCCCATTTCCTTTTTTTATGTTCTTTTGTTGTTGTTGTTTTGTGGGGTTTTTTGGCTGCCTTAGTCTTCGTTGCTGCGCGCGGGCTTTCTCTAGTAGTGTCGAATGGGGGCTCCTCTTCCTTGCGGTGCGCGGGCTTCTCATTGTGGTGGCTTCTCTTGTTGCGGAGCACGGGCTCTAGGCACGTGGGCTTCAGTAGTTGTGGCATGCAGGCTCAGCAGTTGTGGCTCGCGGTCTCTAGAGCGCAGGCTCAGCAGTTGTGGCTCGCGGTCTCTAGAGCGCAGGCTCAGTAGTTGTGGCACACGGGCTTAGTTGCTTCACAGCATGTGGGATCTTCCCAGGCCAGGGCTCAAACCCTTGTCCCCTGCATTGGCAGGGGGATTCTTAACCACTGTGCCACCAGGGAAGTCCCACCCCATTTCCATTTTAATCTCATGAAATCTGCTTTGTGTTCACAAATCTACTGGATGTGCTGCTACCATCATTGACTTATTCTCGTTTAAATGTCTTCTCTTGGTCTACGTATTCCACTTCTCTCTCTTCCTTTTGATGCTTTAGAGTATCTTTTTTGCTAACTCTTCTCCTTTTCTGTACCTCTTCCTTTTCTTATATAAGCCTTTACACTTAGCTATCTCTTTATTTCTGCACACAGTATAACCTTTGAAAAGTTGATGATTTGGTTGGATCTTATAGTTTTCTTTTAACTTCTGTGCTGATGGCTTCAAAATCTACAGCTCCTGATTATCCAATGGAGAGCCAGACCCATATTTCCAGATAAATGGAGTAGTGTCATGGGTCCTTTTGAGAATTTGGTAGAAGTAGTGAACTACTGTCCTCTTCCATCCAGTCCCCCCACCCCACCCAACCTAACCCTTCAGATATGTGCATGTGATTTTGCACATGTGTGCCCTTACATGGTCCAGAGGATTACAGACCCCCTTAATTCCAACAGTGGATCCTCAATGAGAATTCCTATTTTAGAGCTCATCCATTTGGGTATCCTACCGATGCCTCAGTTTAAACCCTTATGATTTCATTTTTAATGTACATTCCTTCTTCTCTCTAATATTTCTCCCAAAATTTCAGCTTAGAAAGTCTATAATTATCTTCATTCACAATATCTATTCAAGTACATTTTGTTATTTCTTTCTCTAAAAGCCTGTTGGATTTACTGTCCTGACATTCTCATTACTAATAGCTTTCTCCAGTATTTATTTGCTTGTATACTGCTATAGTTTTCTGACTTGCTAGTTTTTCTGTCTTTAAGCTAGATCCCTTTCACTTATTCCTACTTTATTACTGCTAGATTCTTTTTTCTTAAACTTTTTTGCACAGTGCAGGAGGGTCTAAAAGGGGGGGAGGGTGATCTGCTGCACACTTGTGCCCTCCTCTTATATTAATCATGAGACTTAATCACTTTTAACCATTTCTACTTTTAGTACTTTTGATGAGTTCTTCTATAGTAATATATAATGTGTTTATACTTCTGTTTCTTGATTAGTCACATTACAGATAGTACTTATTGACTCTACACTATGAAAAAATGAATTCTTCACTTCTCCTGCCAATCATGAGTAGTTATTGTTTTTAGTTCTTCTAATAACCTTAGTATCTCTTAACTCTTCACTCTGTAAGAGGAATGCAGTAGTTCTGTGCATCTCCCTATCCCCTTTCTTCCATTCTACCACCTAGTTTTGATAGACACGTCATTTTTTTAATTTTATTTTTTTGTTTTTTTATTTCCATGGTTTATACATTTTCAGTCTTTCTATTACTGCCATTAAATCGTTGTCTTTATGTTAGTAGGTGATCTTTTTTCCCCCTTCCTAGAATCCTTTTAAACTTCCTTACTAACCATGGTAGTCTGAGTTTTCACAAAGATGTGATTTGTTTTTGGTTTTGGGGTCCCTCCCCGATTTATTAAGCTCAGTACTTAATGGACTGTTTCCATTTGAAGACTTATCCACAACTCCTAGATTTTTTAAAATTTTATTTCTTTAGCCATTTCCTTCTCTGTTTTGTTCTCTTTTGGGGGAGCTCCTACTGATCAAATGCTGGGCCTCCTGGGTTATTTCCTTATGATGCTTATCTTTTCTCATTTTCTGCCTCTGTTTCTGTGTTCTGTATTCTTGATGATATTTTTAACCATACGTTCTAGACCAGCGTTACCTCGTAGAAATATAAGCTACATAGTTAATTAAAATTTTTCTAGTAGCCATACTAGCAAAAGTAAAAAGAAACAGGTGAAATTAATTTTAATAACATAAAATACGTTGTTAAATAAAATATTTATTATTTATAACCCATTATAACGGAAATATTATCATTTCAAAAAGAAATCAGTATAGAAATTAAGGTATTTTACATTCTGTTTGTCGTACTGAGTCTTCCAAGTTCAGTATGTGTTTCTTACACTTACAGCACGTTTCTGTTCAGGCTGCCCACAGTATGAGTGCTCGAGAGCCACATGTGGCTCATGACCACCTAACTGGACAGCACAGTAGTTGATCTCCTATAATTTAATTTTATTCTCCAAGAGCCTTTTGCGGGGCAGAGGCGGGGGGAGTGATTATTCCTTTTTCAAAACAGCCTGTCCTAAATTCATGATTGTATCTTAAGTCCCTCTTGTTTCTCATCCTTTGTTTGAATGATCTCCTTCCTATAGAGTAGTATTGTTTGCCTTATTGGTTTTACCCAAATATCTGGTAATCTTTAGTGGTCTCTTTATTTCTAAAAAAAGAATCAGTCTGAATGATGTCAGTACTTGGCTTGGGTTTCCTGTTCCATTATGAGGTTTGGGTGTCTATGGACAGCATTCTTCCCTGACCGAGGGCTGCCAAGGGGGTCTGTGCAAGTGGCCAAGCAGGCAGACTGACAGGCTCTCCTTTGGGGTACAAGAGGGGGGAGCCAACAGGCCTCAGCCCCACGAAGCTGAGCCACCTCTAGTTCCACCAGACACGCTAGCTCATCTGAGGCAGCTTCTTCACTTGGTTTAGAGGACAGTCTTCTGTGATAAATGCCATTCCATCCATTGAGCTGAGGTTGGGGAACAGAGGGATGACTGGAGCATTTTCTTCAGACAGTGTGTGTGTTTATTAATCAGCTTGATTTCGGTTGTACTGCCCATTCCCATTCTTTCTACCTGCTGATCTCAAGTTAGGTCTTTCCCAGATTCTTCTCGCGTCTGCTTCAGCCATTCTGAGTCTGTGTTCGGGACCCTGGATGCCTCCACTCTTCAGTCCAGTTACGTTCGAGGCTTAGTGCTTTGTTCTGAGTGCTTACAGTATATCAGGGTGGTGGGTGGCGGACAGAAAGCCTCAACCTAATCAGAGAATAGAGTGAACATGACACAGTGTAGCAGAAGATGGTAAGTGCTATGGGAGGAAAATAGAGCCAAGTGAAGGGAGTATATGCTGCAGAGGGCCAAGGGGAAATGGTTACAACTTTAAATAGGTTGGTCAGAGTAGATCTTATGGAAATGAAAGGAAGGAGTTAGCCGAGTGGATGTCTGGGTGAGTGCATTACAGCAGGGGGAGCAGTCTGTGCAGAGCCTTAAGGCAGGATTGTGCTCGTGTACAGGGAGGAACGAGGAGGCATGGAGGCTGGAGCAGAGAGAACAGGAGCAGAAAAGGAGAGTAGTGGAGGAGTCGTGTCATGCAGGACATTGCAGGCAATTATAAAGAATTTAGCTTTTGGGCTTCCCTGGTGGCGCAGTGGTTGAGAGTCCGCCTGCCGATGCAGGGGACACGGGTTCGTGCCCCGGTCCGGGAGGATCCCACATGCCGCAGAGCGGCTGGGCCCGTGAGCCATGGCTGCTGAGCCTGCGCGTCCGGAGCACCACAACGGGAGAGGCCACAACGGTGAGAGACCCGCGTACCGCAAAAAAAAAAAAAAAAAAAATTTAGCTTTTTTCTGAGAGAAATGAGGGCCCATTGGATGATTTTGATAGGAACGATCTGGCTTAACATTTTAACAGAATTAGTTTGCCTGCTTTGTTGAGACCAGGCTATAGAGAAACACAAATGAAAGCAGGTACAGGGTTGTGATAGCAGCCTAGCAAGAAAACTAGTTAAGAGGCTATTGTGGTAAACTAGGCAGGAAATAATGATGGCTTTCCCCAGGCAGTGGAAGCGGTGCGAAGGCAGATCCTTACATTTCCTGGTGGATTGTATGTGGGGTGTGAGAGAAGGGGAGGAGTTGTGGTTTTTAACGGGAGCTGTGGGAAGGATGGAATTACCATTAACTGAGACGACTGTGAGTGGCAGGTTTTGTGGGGAGAGGTCAGATGAATTTTGAAGATGTTAAGCCGAAATGCTCATTGGACATTCAAGTAGAGATGCTGACTGCTAGGCAGTTGGATGTACTAGTACATAGGAACTGGGAGAGAATTCTAGACATGTAACTCCTCCCTAACCCTTTTTGTCTTCCAGAAATTTGATGATACATTTGGTCTACTAAAGACCACTCAGCTCAATTGTCTACTTTGTAGTGGGTTTATTTATACACATTTTTATTTTTCTGGAATTCCAGTAGAATCTTGGAGTGGGGGAAGACAGTTTGACTGCTCAAATGTACCAACTTGAGTAAGAGGAGTCCAGGAGCTCATGTCACTTCCCGGCTCGCAGTACGGGTGGCCAGCTCACCTCGCATCCAGTTTAATTCTTTGGCCTGACACTTCAGAGCCCACCCCACGATCTCTTTCCTCCCTTATGACTGTCTGTACACCATACTCGGGTTCTCCCTCTGTGCTTCTCTGTAGCATTTACCTCTCTGTCCTGCCCTTCTCGTCCTTTCTGTCTTGTCCTTTTCTGTAGACTGTTTTCCAGGTATATTAATGGTTTTCGTTTCTGAACTCCTGTAACTTAACCACATGCTTTCTTATTGTTTGTTGTTTGCTTTACATATGAGTCTTGTCTCCACAGTGAACATTGTAGGCTACTTGAGAGTAGGGACCTGAATAAAGTTTTGAATAAGAAGCCAAGAAGTTCAGTGGTACTGAATTCATTTATATGTAGGTGTTGGGGCATAACAGGCAGACAGTATGAGTTCATAAGGTTGTTGGGACCATTAAATAAGATAATACGCACTCTTTTCATGCTGCCTGGGCTTTTCTGTCTGTGCTGTTTGGGAGACGGTGGGAGCCGTTCCTGAGGAGATGCTCTTTGAGCTGTGCCTTGAAGGGGAAGTGAACTAGGAGTTTCCAATCATAGAATGGAAAAGCATTCTAGGCGGAAAGAGTCTATGTGTAAGAGCCAAGGGAGTGCACACCACCTGTGTGACGTGAGTACTACCCCTCTTCCTCCGCTCCAGGACTGATGGTGCTATTAAATTAATACGTAAAGGGCCTTTATGCCATGCTAAGACATTGCTTTTTAATATTCTTTCCCTGTTTGTCATATAATAAGAAGGCATCTTGCTTTGTAAAACTTCAGTATTTTCAAGTTATAAGAAAAGTATATGCCATTTTCTTTTGACCTAAATGCCAAACAATCTGTTTTTGCTTATGGTTGAAAGATACTTGGGAAAAGGTACTACAAAACCTAAAAATATCTGCTAAATTTTATATACACAGTGCTGGTCTTCACTTTATCTCAGCCAGCAGCTGTGCATGGCTGGATCTCATTTTGTAGATTAAAAAACACAGTGGCAGAGGGATGTACAGCACACTCTAGTGAGACGTTTGGTTCCCAACAGAAATTATATTTTCAAAATTTATTTTGGGTAGTTATTTACATAAAAATAAATTTTCTTGTGCTTGATTTTATTTTCAGAGGCATGATAAAATACCCTTGGGACAACTTTTATTTCATAAGTTGAAAAAAGTAACTTTATCCTGTTACTTTGGCTATTTAACTGGATCTTTATACGCCGTTACTGGAAAATGTAGTAGAAGAGAATATTAGTTTGCATCATAACATTCACCTGCAATTTTAGTAGTTATATTTTCAGTATCAAGTTCATATTATAATAACGTTACATTTCTGTTACTACTCTTAGGTAAGCTGTTAGTGGGTATCAGTAATTGATTTTTGAAGACTGGTAAATGATTCGTATTTGGTGAGCTAATAATAATGGATGGGTTAGGAGGAAAATGATGTGAGTAGTGTGCTCCTTGGGTGTATGTGTGTATGTGTATGTGTGGTGTGCATAGCAAACTTGATAGGGTTTTTGCTCAGAACCATAAATTATAAATGGATTATTTTAATGAATAGCTAAAAATTCTTATTCTTCAAGTTATTTTTCTTGGCTTCTGACTGTTACAAAAAGGAAATGAATTGCTTAAAGAAAAGTTTAACGACATATTTAGAATCTGGTTTTGTTTGGGACCGTCCATTGCACTTTGAGGAACAGCAGTTGCGCTTTAGGGACATCAGTTGTACAATGTAAAGACAAGAAATGGCCGTCTCCTTTCTGGTTTCTAAAATTTTATTGATGAGTGGTGTTACGGATTGAATAGCGTCTCCCAAGAAAGATACTTGAAGAAGTCCTGGGACTTCCCTGGTGGTCCACTGGTTAAGACTCCACACTCCCAATGCAGGGGGCATGGGTTTGATCCCTTGTCGGAGAACTAAGGTTCCCACACGCCTCATGGCACAGCCAAAGGAAAAAAAAAGAAAAGAAAGATATATTCTAATCTCCACTACCTCAAAATGTAACCTTTTGGAAATAGAGTTGTTAGTTAAGATGAGGTCATACTGGAGTGAGATGGACCCCTTTATCCAACACGACTGATGTCCTTATAAGAAGAGGAGAAAGTTACCGAAGCAAGATGGCCGTGTGAAGACACAGAGACACAGAGAGAACACCATGTAAAGATGGAGGCAGAGGTTATGGTGATGCTTCTACAAGCCAAGGAATTCCAAGAATTACCAGCCTTCCTGCGAAGGAAGAGCAAGGCATGGAACAGATTCTTCCTTAGAGCCTAACTTAGAGGGAACCAACACTGCCAACACCTTGACTTCAGATTTGTCACCTCCCATACTGAGAGAATAAATTTCCGTTGTTTTAAGCCACCTAGTGTATGGTTCTTTATTATGGCGACCACAAAAACTAATACAGGAGGTAACTAGCTTAGTAGACCAGCGAAAGCTAAAGTAAGCCAGGACAGAGAAGAGAAGGGTTGAGTTGCTGTGGTGCCTCTCAGTGGCAAGGCGTTTCATCATGCTACACGTAGGAGGGTTAGGTAAGTCTTTATAAGGAGGGTTTAGCTACCCAGATTTTCCCCACAACACCCAAACGGGAGAATAGAGATTTATTATCTTCTAGAGATGCTCTAGACCAGTGCTGTTCAATGGAAATGTAATGCAAACTACATGTCATTTTAAAGTCTTCTAGTGACCACATTTTTGAAAGTTTTAAAGAAACCAGTGAGATTAATTTTATTAGTATATTTAACCCTATACATCTAAAATATTGTTTCAATAGGTAATTGATAAAAATTTTTGAGGTGTTTTTGCACTCTTTTTTTTCATACTAGGTATGAAAAATCTGGTATGTGTTCCAAAATCTGGTATGTGTTTTTATATTAAAAGCATATCCCAATTCAAACTAGGAGCATTTGAAGTGCTCAATTTGCAAACATACAGCTAATAGCTACCGTTTTGGACAGCATCGCAGTGTAGGCTAGGAGTTGGCAAACTATAGCTCGCTGGCCAAGTCCAGCCCTGTAGGCTGTTTTTGCATAGCTGAGAGCTAAGGAGGGCTTGTACATTTTTGCAGAGTTGTTTTTTTAAAAAGGAAGAAAAAAGAATATGGACAGAGATACTCTCTGGCCCTTTTCAGCAGGTTGGCTGGCTCCTGGTAAAGCCTGAGGTATAGGAGGCACAGCTGTGAAAGTGTGGGTGAGAGGCCATACTGAAGAGAGATGAGTGAAAGTCAGCCAACTTGGTCTCTTTCCTTTGCTCAGCTCCCAGTCATTGGCAGCCAGACCTGTAGAACTCAGGTAAGGAACTTGAAGAGTCCTCCTCCGGAAACTTGGCTCGGCCAAGAGAAAAGACAAAGATATTGACACCCAAGGTCCCTCCCATTGAAGCTCACTTATTTAAGGGCTTCTGATCAGCTTTAGTACCACTTATGAACATGAATGGACAGCCAAGGATCATCATACCTTTAAGGACAACTTTTATAACATGAAGACAGATCAAAACAAACAAAAAATTGAAATTGGAGGAAACACGTAATAACAGGGAACAGAAGAAAACCTAAAAAATGATATAATAGCTTCAGAGAACTAAGAATATATTTTATTCATAAAGCAAATGTTTGTAGTTATTTAAAAAGAATCAGAGTGTAAGAAAATGTACTTAGAATTTTTTTTAAAAGCATTAATTTTAATACTAGGAGGTTTGAGAAATAAGGTTGAGGAAACTGCCCTGAAAATAGCTGTAAAAGATAGATAGTACCTGAGGAAAAAAATAAAAGAAGATCAGATTAGGAGGTCCAACATCACATCTAAATATGAGGAATTTTAGGGGGACAAAACAAAAATGTGAGGAAATGGAATCTGCAAATAAATAAGAAAATTTCCTGGAACTCAGTGACTTGATTGTGGTCAGGGGTGCCGACTTTTTCTGAAAAGGGCCAGACGGTAAAGGTCTTAGACTTTGTGGGCCACGAGGTCTCTGTGACATTTGTTCAGCTCTTCCTTTGTAGCTTTGCCATAGACAATGCGGAAATGATGGGTGTGGCCAGATTTGGGCCATGGACTGTAGTGTGCCAGGTCCCCTGGTCCAGACTGAAAAGATTCACCAAGTGTCCAGCCCAGTAAGTAGGAAAACATAAAAAGATCTACCACCAAGGCATATCACTGGGATTTTAGAATATTAGAAGATTTTAAAAGTGATTCCTGAGAAGTTACTTCCAATCTAAAATTTCCTCCTCCGCACAGTTTCCTAGGAAGCTACTGGAAGATGTATTCTATTAAAATGAGAGAGTAAACCAAGAATGATGATACCATGGGAGGAGCCAGGAAACAAGGAATCCAGTGTAGGAAAGAGATAAGGGAATTCCCGGCTTGACTAAGGCGAAAGCAAAACCTAGGGACCCAGCAGGTCTGAAAGTTATACAAGGGGAATAATAATCCCAGCACCGAAGCGTTGAAAGTGTATAGCCCTACAGTTAACCTTCAGAGGCAGGATGGACCAAAAGTTTCTGGGGGGAAAGAAAAACAATAAGCAAACAAAAAATAGATCACCTGATATACTTGACCCTATTGAGAGGGTTTACAGTTCTGATGGAGAGTTAGGGGTCGGTATAGAGAAAAAGAATCAAATGTAAAAGGTAGCCATTTGTAACACCAGGGTTGAGAAAGGGATTGTTCTGGAAAGTAAATATTGTCAGCCATGAGTAAGTTAGATGGATGCGGATGTATCCAAAGTACTGTCATGATTTTATTGGGAGAATGAAGAAGGAAAGATTTTAGGGTGTTAGAGGGTGTAGGAATTAAGTCATTTGTGTAGTATGAAGTCAGTAGATAACTTCTGAATCTGAAAGACTAAGAAGTATTAGTTCTAAACAGATGAATGTATTTAGTTAGAAACGTGAGATAAGTATCAAAGTGTTGAAAGTAGTTGCTTCTGGGGAAAGAAATCAGAAGTGGTAAGGGTTGAGAAGAGGATTAGTGTTTTGTTATAAACTTTGTAACACTCTTTGACCTTTTAAACTATGTATGTATTTTACAAGTTTAAATTTTAATGAGGATAAAATTGAGTTGATAAAACAAATGTTTACTTTAAGTGTTAAATCTCATTAGTCCAATACTTTTACTATAGTAATACAATGATGGTGTAGTTTAGTTTTCTATTCATATGTTGTGTAGCATTTGTTAATATCAGTTTTTGGTTCTTACTCATATTTATTTGGCTTCCTTGGCTGACTGTGATGAAAAAACATATTCTAAGAAACATGAGTCAGTCCTGTGTCAGTCTCAACATGGAACTTAATGTAGTTAATATCTATAAATAGTTTGCAAATCACCACTATTGCCTGAAAGTTATAAAAGGGGAATAATAACCCCAGCACCGAAGCAGGGAGTTGGAACAATGAGAATGTACAGCCCTCCGATTAGCCTTCAGAGGCAGGATGGACCAAGAGTTGACCGCCTTCTCTTGTAAGTATTGTCTCTTGTCTCAGGAGCTTTGTACTATTAAAACTTAATTATCTTGTTTAGTTTTATCCATTTTTCGTTTGTTTACTGATAGAGAAGTGAAATGCCCACATTTTATTTATGCAGTTTTATTTTCTGACAGATGTCGGTAGCATTAGTGTTACTAAGTGTTATCATCCTGGAACATTTTTCCTAATCTGCCCTCCTACTTCGTTATGTCAAATGTAAATCACTCTTCATTTACCTAACACTATTTTTTTGTTATACGTAAGGCTGAATGAAATGTGTTTCAAATTTTTGTTATACAGGTTTTGCTTGCTTTAAGCAAAGTAAGCCTTTGAGTTAAGATAAACTAAATATGTGTTCAAATATATAAAAAAGCTATTAATCTCATTGTTGGCTGGTGCTTCGTGCATCTCTTTGCATTTGGGGGATAGCTCTTTTGGGTGAGAAATTCAATAGGTATTTTGGTGGTGGGAAGAATTTTTCCTGATATTTTTTAAATGCTCTTGGTTGCTATGATATTAGTCATTTGCACTATATTGTTTTCTGAAAAAAATATGTTTTCTCAGAAGGTTTCAAATTATTGTAAGATGCATATCCTAACTTAAAAGAAAAATTAGTCTTCCAGAATTTTTCCATAATTCAGAATTAGGGCCCTTGTACTTTGAAAAAATCTTCAGATGAAAACAGTCATTTGTAGACAGAACTCTAGTCATGTGCATTTCCAGTATGTGAGTTGGCAGTGGTGTTCTAAGAAAAGCAGAATTTATACATTTGGAAACTGTCCCCCTAAAAAGATATACAGATGTTTTGCTTTAGAAGTCAAAACATGAAAGTCAGAAGATTTATATATACCATCCAATTTAGGTGGAATTCTTCATTCCACTAAAGATTTGTAAGCCTGAGATTTTCTGTTTGACACACAACTTTGGGAAATATGTTTAGATGTGCTTCTTTTTAGTAAACAGGCTAAAAATTAGATAGAGGCTTTGAACAGTTTCCTTTCTTGCATCTTTCTTACTTTCAAATCAAGAAAATACACAGTCATCAGACTCTCCTACAGCTGTATGAACTGCCTACTTCAATCATCTATCGATGAACTTGGGAGATCTCTCTGGCACTGTGCTCTTTCCCTACATCAGTAGATACTCTTTTATTTATAGACTGAAAACCCAGAATATTATGGCGTGTGGAACAATCTTTTAAGTCAGGACACCCTAATTGTAAATGCCGTTATTTAATAATTCTTTCAGATTCACTTTACTCGTACCTGGCCTTCTACTTGTGCTTTAAGCTTACTTTTTGTGTTAAAAGCAATATATGGTCTAGAGAAGCAGCCATTAACTTGGGGGTAAAAAAACGAAGAACTTACAGTACTGTGTGGTTCAGCTGTGAACGATGTTTACATTATCATATTAATAATGTAAACTCTGAATATTGATTTAACCAGAAATCAGTATTCTCCCATGACTATATTGGGAAAAGCCTGTGTGTGGTGAGGGAGTTATAAGAGATATCTTAAAAGCCAGTAGACATGTATAAAGTTAAAATAATCAAAAGAATTGACATATCTAAAGAAACGCCAAAAGAATTGATAGTAATTATCTCCGATATGTTGGAAACTGGGGTGGGAGGGTTGGAACAATGAGCTGCTAATTTTTTTCTTACAAACTTATAAACTATGTGCTTGTATTATTTTGATAAAATAAAATGAAAGAGGTGGCACAGGAATGTAACAGGACCTAATAAATTGGATTTTTAAATCATAGATCTTGGTGCAGCTACATTAAAAGTTAAATACTTTCCCTTAGCTTCTGTTTTCAAATATATTCTAATTAGAATAATATGGGTATATCTTTTGTCTTCTGGACCCGAGAGATTGCTTAGAGTATTATCACATTTCACGTGCTCTTATTTTTTGATGCATGTTGTGTATTTCAAATGTAATATAAGCCCTAGCTGAGTTTATTCATTAGATGCAGGTTATTCAATAATAATAACTTCGTCTAGTTTATTATTAAAAACATTCTTCTGAATATACCTAATTTCTTGCCCTCATCCCTACAGTGATATTGTTATCCCTCAGAAACTTTTGACCCCTAATTTGTCAAATGGTATAATGAAGTCAGTACTGTACCGTAAAAATCAGATTTTATTATTTAGTTGTCAGTATTTTAAGCAACTGTTGGGTTGGCCAAAAAGTTCATTTGGGTTTTTCGGTGACATCTTACAGAAAAACCCGAGCGAACTTTGTGGCCAGCCCATAATCAGCACTACCATAGGTGTCTTCTGTTTTCCTCTTGCACTGATGAAGTACGATGATCTGACCAGAGAGAAGCTTTGTGTTGTTGTCCCAGGAGTGGGACTGGGCTTCTCCTTTGTTTTATAGTCAGTTCAGAAACCATGAAGGGGAGGGATTTCTGGAAAGGTCTTACTGGCTTTTTGGTAGTGTTGGGAGGAGCAAAGGGCAGCACGCGCATTCTGTCATGAAGCTCAGCCTCCAGTCAGAATCCCGCCAGTTTATTAGCCAGTCCAGGGAAAGTCTAAGTTTGAAACCTCCAAATAAATATTACTATAGCTCACATTTATTGAGTTCCTATGCTTCAGGTACTTAGTAAAGAGCTGTCATGGTATTATCTCATTTAATCTTCCCCACAATGCTGTGAAATACTTTATGCGTAAGATGAGTGTAACTTTTTTTAAATCTTAGGGCGAGTTAATTTTTTTTTAATTAATTTATTTATTGGCTGCATTGGGTCTTCGTTGCTGTGCGTGGGCTTTCTCTAGTTGCATTGAGCGGGGGCTACTCTTCTTTGCGGTGCACTGGCCTCTCATTGCAGTGGCTTCTCTGGTTGTGGAGCACAGGCTCTAGGCGTGCGCGCCTCAGCAGTTGTGGCACGCGGGCTCTAAAGTACAGGCTCAGTAGTTGTGGCACACAGGCTTAGTTGCTCCGTGGCATGTGGGATCTTCCCGGACCAGGGCTCGAACCCGTGTCCCCTGCATTGGCAGGTGGATTCTTAACCACTGCGCCACCAGGGAAGTCCCCAGGACAAGTTAATTTTTATAGCAAGATAATTGCTTAAGTCCAGGTGGATACTTGGAGACATTTTCATGCTCTGTTACGTTATATATGAAAGGTAAAAAGCAAACTGTTATAGAGCCACATCCAGGAGGCTTCTGCAGGTTTGTAACATAATCACAAGGAGATTTTTGTAGTCATCATTTGAAGTCCTAGGGTTGAAGAAGATTTTTAAATCTGAGTAAATACTGAGACATTCTATACTTTCTTAGATAAGAAGATAAAAAGATGTGAATGTTTTTCTAGCTGACCTTCAAATTTAATGAAACGTTAATAGAATTGAGAGCATAGGTCTTGGCAGAAAGGGTAAATTTAACAAAGTGATACTAAAATTTACCTAGAAAGAGTTAAATATCTGAGAATCACCTAGAAAAACTCAAAAAGAAGAGTAATAAGGATGGCTTCACCCTACTAAATATTAAAGTATACATCAGATATCAAAGCATCAAGATACTGGTGCCACGCCAGACAAATAGATCTATGCTCCAAAACATTCTGGAACTTCAGTAACAGTCAACACATGTAAAGGTGGCATCTTAAATTAAGTCTATAAACTATTCGATAAAAGGTGCTGTGATGTAGGTCACTACTTCACACGTCAAGCCCAAGATGAGTTTCATATGAACTAAGGATTTTATTGTAAAAAATAAAAGTATGAAAAGAAAGTGTTAATAATTATATAATCTTGCTGTGGGACAGGACTGCCTAAGAAGGATATCAAAAGCAGATCACATAAAGGAATAATATTACTAGATTTTCTAGGTAAAATTAAAAGCCATATTACAAAACAAAACTTTAAAAATCAAAGACATAAAAAAACGTAATAAAAATTAATGCATATGACTAACATGTGACAAAGGGTTATTATCTTTAATATAGAAAAGAACTCTTTCAAATGAATATGGAATATTAACTATCCCAAGAGAAAACTGGTCAAAGAACATGTGCACTTAATACTAACACAAAAATCAGTAAACAGATTGCAAAGTACTTAACCTCAGAAGTAATCAAATAAATGAAAATTGTTATATGATATCAGTCATATTAGCAAAGATTAAAAGCAATGATGGTGTTCAGTATTAGTGAGGGGAAAGGAAAGTGGGCATTCTCATATACTGTTGGGCTTCTGTTCCTGAAGACAGTTTGGAACCGTGTGTCAGAAATGTTGATATTTGTATCTTTTCATTTAGCAAATCTGTGCCTCTGGGGATGATCCTTAAGAAGCAGGTAGAAAACGGTTCAAAGATACATGAAGATAAATGTTTATTGTAGTATCAGTAATAGTATTAGGCAAACTTACATAGTACCATAGGAGACTGCTTAAACTATGGACACCTAAACAATGGAATACTACTCAGTTATGAAAAGTGAAGGTGCAAAACTGTACTTAGTGCCTTAGAATACCTTTTACAATATATTAAGTGGGAGAGAAGAAAACAGATTTCAGAGTGGTAGGGACATATTCTAATTTATTTTGTTTTTAAGGTTTATATGCATATTTTTACATGTGGAAAAGTCTGGAAGTATGAACGCCAAAATGTTAATTATACTGACCTCTGGATATGAGACTTAATATGATTTAAAGTTTATTTCTTCTTAGGTCTGTTTTTCTTTTCCATTCACCAAACATTTATTGAGCTAGTGCTGTGACTAGCCATTGCATTTTCTAAAATGATAAAATATAATTTAAACAGTAAAAATTTGATGTTTTAGGGAGGTAGTTACCATTTAGAGATATTTCCATTAAGTGATTGAAATAATGTCTTGGTCATTAAAGTGGTATGTTCAGTTATTCATTTATTTGCAGCACTTTATTCATGAAAAGTACAGAATAAAATGAGACATTAGTGTAATGTGCTGAAGCAGCCCAAAATGATCCTAATAAGAGAAATTATTTTCATTCATATGAAACATAAGCCATCTCTATCTAACGTAGTCTTTCTTCACGTGGAGAGATGTTGATTGCATGGTCTACACTGCTTTGTATTTAAATCAGAACTAAGGTTCTCATAGGTTCATTGTGAAAAGAATGGGTTTTTAATGGTGAGTAGCCACAGTTGCATATTTTTCATTTCTTAATTTCAGGCAACTACAAGAACAGCAACGACAAAAGGAGCTGGAGCGGGAAAGGCTGGAGAGAGAAAGAATGGAAAGGGAGAGATTGGAGCGGGAGAGGTTAGAAAGGGAAAGGCTGGAGAGGGAGCGACTAGAACAGGAGCAGCTGGAGAGAGAGAGACAAGAAAGGGAACGTCAGGATCGCCTGGAACGGGAGAGACAAGAGCGGGAGAGGCTGGAGAGGCTGGACCGGGAAAGGCAAGAACGAGAGCGGCAAGAGCAGCTAGAAAGGGAGCAGCTGGAATGGGAGCGAGAGCGAAGAATGGCAAATGCCGGTAAGAAGTTGACCGATTGTTCCGTGTTCCTGATGTCTGAGCTTGGATGGCCGTGGCATTTTGTGTATTCGTGTATTAGAAAGAATAGTTCACATTTGAGGTGCTTGGGATTAAGCAATACGATTTGAAATTAGAACAAATATGTGGCTATTGCTGCTTTAACATTTTCTTTTTTTATTTCTATTGCTTTTATTGCTTGGAGACTTAAAGAAAGCTCCAGGAAATTTTTATTCTGGCATTCTAATTCTTCGAACTCCCTATAAATTGGCTATAAAGTGTAAGTGTGTTTTTATGGGAAATTTTTATATTAGATGAACTTGGAATATATTTCCCTTCTGAGAGTGCTTAAATTGTCTTGAATACCGTAGCATTCCAGAAATTTGTTTGATTGTATTCTGAAGTTTTTGAAGGAGGAATTAAAAACAGTAGGTTAAAAAGTATCCTCTCTAGAACTGACTAGTAATTTAAATATATGCAAGTATTGTGAAAAATTAGTAAAAATTACTAAATCTGATGGAATTTTATTGAAAGACATAAGGGTTAAGATATGACTGAAAATTTGAGGTATTTTGACATTCATTAAAATTAACATTTATTATAGGATTTAAGAATTATTATTTTATTCCATATGGCCTATATCTAAAGTTTCAACGTGGGTCGATTAAATACTGGTTGATTGGTTTCTTGTTTGAGTTCATTCATTTGCTTTTGATTGCCTAATTGTTTTCTGGAGTTATAGCCAGCAAAACAAAACTTTTCCACAAATAAACATTGAATTTGGGGGTTTCTAGCCCTTTATGATAAACTTTTTGCTAGTTTCTCTTTTTATTATTTAAAAAAAAACAACTAAGCTTACTCTTCTTTGTGGTCTTATTCATGTAATGTTAATGTCCTTTTAGTGGACGAAATAATGAAATTAAGACTACGATATTTTTCTTGTAAAGAATAAGCTAATCAGTTTAATTTGTCAGTCAACTTGTTAGAGTAAAAGAAAACTTGTCCTCTTTTGGATCTTAGAATGTATTTATAAGTTAAGACATTTTGGAGTGAAATTAGTTATTTGCCCATGTGCTTATTCTCTGGTACTAACTGTAGTCTACATTTGTACATTTTGTCTGAATGCTGGTTTTGTGGCTTTACTAGCTCCCTTTTTCTCTCTCCTTTTTTATCCTGTCTTTCGCCGCTGCTTTCCACCTCTGTCCAGCTCCATCCTCCGACAGCTCCCTGTATCATGCTCCACTTCCTGAGTATGCCAGTTGCCAGCCTCCTTCAGCACCTCCTCCATCATATGCTAAAGTCATCTCAGCTCCAGTGTCAGAGGCCACTCCTGATTACGCTGTAGTGACTGCTTTGCCACCCACTTCCACACCCCCTACACCACCACTTCGACACCCCGCGACACGTTTTGCAACATCTCTAGGTTCAGCCTTCCACCCTGTTCTTCCCCATTATGCTACAGCTCCTCGTCCTCTGAACAAAAACTCTCGACCTTCTTCTCCTGTGAACACACCCTCTCCTCAACCTCCAGCTACGAAGCCCTGTGCCTGGTCTACTTCCAGTTTCTCGCCCCTCCCTCCGTCTCCTCCAGTAATGATTAGCAGCCCCCCAGGCAGAGCTACTGGTCCAAGCCCTGTCCTCCCCGGTTGTGTTTCTTCTCCTGTGCCCCAGAGGCCTCCATCACCAGCGGCCCCCAGCGGGCTGCTCGACTCTGTCACGTGTCCAGTGTCTCCACCGCCTACCTCAGGGCCAGCTGCGCTGCCACCGCCTTCCCTCGCACCACTTTCACACTGTGGATCTCAAGCCTCTCCTCCTCCCAGCACCCCTGTTGCCTCAACTCCCTCATCCAAGCCTAGTGTTCTCCCTTCTCCCTCTGCAGCTGCCCCTGCCTCTGTGGAGACTCCTCTAACCTCTGTGCTGGGAGACTCCTCTGCTTCTGAGCCAGGCTTGCAGGCAGCCTCTCAGCCGGCCGAGACTCCAGCCCAGCAGGGTAAGGCTTCCGTTATTGCGACTAACAGCTAATCACTTGGAAATGTTACACATCCACAGCTTTAATTGCCTAGAAGAATGGGGAGGATGGTTTTTGAAAAAGGCGAAGGTGGGTTCTTTTCTGTTGGATTAATTGCATTTGGAGGATCAGTATGAGGGATTTCCATATTGAACTAGATTTGGATATCTTCTGCAGTGTCATAGTCAGAAGTGTCATTCAGTATTTAAGGGCTTCTGTATGTTTCTTTTCATTTTCACTAGGAAAACATTCCTTGATACATTAATCCACACAATAAATATATTGATATAATCAAACTTGCCTTCCTTTAATTTCTGGGAAACATAGAGATTATATTTAGTGCCCAGCTGTAGTCGTTAGATCTGTCATCCAGGAGTCTCCTCTGGGACAGTTCTGATCTTGGACCCTATTTCGTTTTGGCCTGTCCTGTACGTATTGGGCTTCTCATATCAGACTTCCATGGATGGGTGCCACCCTAAGCCCTGGGGAGCAGCCCAACTTTGCACAAAGGGTGGAGAGGATGGCAGGCTTGATATGTGCCCCAAAGGGTTCCATGGTCCAAAATTCCAAGAAGTAGCAGGCTGAAGGGTTAGTTGGGAGAGGATAGCATCCTCTACAGTTATCCCCCCACTCCCCATGCCTGAACTTTGCTGTCACAGTGACAGGGGAGGGGGGATGTAATCTAAGTATGGATTATTTGTAAGCAGAGAAGGACCTTGTTCTATAAGTAAGTAAGAAGATACTTAACCCGCTCCCTTTTAAAGTAGGATTTAGGGAGGATTACAGGAAGGAATATGACAACAAATTTGTACTTACAAAGGAACGGTGTTCTAGTCTGGATTTGAAACATTTATTTAAAAAAGAAATCTTAGTTCTTAAGGGCTCGTTATTGCTGTGTGTATATTTTTCATGTTGACTTACTGAATTTGCTTAAAGGTTGAGTCACAGCTCTAGTAGGTGCAGTTCCGTATCATTGTGAAAGTGATTCTGGAACAAGAGAGACACAGTTAGCCTGACAGCGTCCAAAGGCCCACCTCCTGTATCCTCAGAGCTCTGGTGACCCCTCATGCAGCCCATCACTATATTCTTCCAGCAATTTATGATTCCAGCTTGTGTAACTGTTCAAAGTTAGCAGTTTCAAAAAACTTACCACCCAGTTTGCAAATACCATTTTATTTGTCCTAAAATACCCCTTTAAGCCTTAAGGAAGGGGGAGGACCTACAGGGTCAGTCTCCTGGTTCCTGTTCTTGTCCACTCCTTTGTGATTTTACAAGATCTGGACATTTCTCTCTTAACCCCTGTCTTCTGTACTTCAAATTCTATGTCTCCTCATTATTTCTGATAGTTGTTTTGAGGTTTTACTTTGTTCTAGTAGATTCCTTTACTTCAACGATTCTCAATTCTCTTTATACATTGCTTTTAAATGTGGAATATTTTTGAGATATTGAAGCCTGGGACCCACCCTTCTTTCATGTTCTCGATTCAGTCACTTTGGAAAGCAAGTAACTATATGCTTTCACTGTTGTAGAATTTATTGTCTCAACTCTTAAGGTTTACCCAGATTATTTTGGTCGGTTATTTTGAACAGCAGCACTAACTGTGCCATCCTATACATTCATTTGTCTTTTCAGGGATGCTGCCTCTGTCCCACATTTTATAAGCATTTATTTTACTTACCAAATGCCCGTGAGCAAAGAAAAACAAAAAAACTAATTTAGATGATCTGTTGCAAAGTTCTATTAATAAAGCTCTAACAGTAAAGGGAGTAGTTATACACTTTGGCCGTAATTGTTAGTATGTTTTTAATACTGATTTGGACTTTAAGTATTATGATAAATTGAACTCATTAATTTGTACTGAATGTTCAAGTTAATTTAGCATGTCATTCTACATGCTTTTCCTCCTAAGATAGTGTCACTTAGCTTGTTGTTGATGGTCTTAACATTTCTTTCTCTCAGGCATTGTCTTGGGACCACCTGCACCTCCACCCCCTCCTCCACTCCCGCCAGGTCCTGCCCAGGCATCAGCCGGACTTCCTCCTCCCCCAGGACCCCCTCCACCCCCTCCACTTCCGTCCTCAGGGCCCCCGCCTCCGCCTCCTCCGCCGCCTCTTCCTAATCAAGTACCCCCTCCTCCCCCCCCACCTCCTGCTCCTCCCCTCCCTGCATCTGGATTTTTTTCGGGATCCATGTCTGAAGACAATCGCCCTTTAACTGGACTTGCAGCTGCAATTGCTGGAGCAAAACTTCGAAAAGTGTCACGGGTAAATGCATCTCCTAATTAATTGTATTTTTTACATCATGTCTTATTCTGTCTCAGTATCTAAAACATCGAATTTATTGTATTCTGATTTTATGAACCCTATGTTATTAACTTCATCGACTAAAAAACATGTGAAATAACTTAAACTTAATTAAAGTTGCAAGAATCATAGTTTCTGTAACATTCACCACTTAACATTTTACCACATTTGCTTTATTATTCTTTGTGTATGTTTCCTTCTGTATAAACAGACACACACACTCTCTTTTTGTCTGAATTGAGAATAAATCAGAGACACCTTGCCCCATTTCCCTAAATACTTACCTCTGTATTTTGTAAGAACAAGGATATTCACCTACATGACCACAGCATGATTATCAAAATCAGGAAATTCAATTGATACAAATCTATGCAAGTTTCATCTATTGTCCAATAGTGTCTTTTATGGCACTTCTTTTTCTACTCCATCACCTGTTATAGTTTGTTGTAATGTCTCTTTACTTTTAATCTGTAGTATTTCCTCAATCTCCTCTTTCATGATATTGACAATTTTGAGGACAACAATATAATTATTTTGTAGATCATCCTTCAGTTTGGTTTATCTGATATTTTCCTAAGATTTGATTCGAGTTATGCATTTTGGGGGGCAGGTTTTACATATTTTACTACCAACGTAACATGTCCTTTTCAATGTATTACACAAGGGGACGTGTGATAGCATTTTATCCCATTATTGGTGATGTTAGCTTTGATAAAACTTCACTGATACATAAAATTACTCCATTGGTCCTTAAAGTTTAAAAAACAATATCTAGGTGTTTTTATTGAAATGAATGCTGATACATCCTTCTGTTTTGAATGTAATATATTAATAAACGTAGGATTGTCCCACATAGGAGTTTATTATGTATGTATATTCTCATGAAGGTGGAGGATGCCTCTTTCCCAAGCGGAGGGAACATTGGTGTGAATTCGGCCTCGTCTAAAACAGATACGGGTCGTGGAAATGGACCCCTTCCATTAGGGGGCAGTGGTTTAATGGAAGAAATGAGTGCCCTGCTGGCCAGGAGGTGAGTGAGAAATTATATGGATGTGTCCAGAATTGAGAGGATTTTGTTACTTTTATTCTAAGTATAATTTAACTAGATGCAGTTCTTCCCTTTTGGCATAATTTTACACTAAGTTACCTGATGTTTTTTTTAAAAAATTGATTTACCTTCTTTCTAGGAGAAGAATTGCTGAAAAGGGATCAACAATAGAAACAGAACAGAAAGAGGACAAAAATGTAAGTTAATAAAAATAGTCTACTACATGGAGACTTCTCTGGCGGTCTAGTGGTTAAGACTTTGCGCTTCTACTGCAGGGCCGCGGGTTCGATCCCTGGTTAAGGAACTAAGATCCCACATGCTGCGTGGTGCAGGCAAAAAATAAATAAGTAAAAATAAAAATAGTCTAATACACCTGGAAATGTGAAATTCAGGTATAGCTCATTCAGGAAATTGTGTCAAAGATTAGTTTGAACTTAATTAATTTCAACTAACAGTTGTTTCTTTTTAACTCTTCAGATACTAAAAATAGTATTATTTATAAATTTTTAATGGCATTCTTACTTAGTAAAATGGGTTGAATGTGTGGAGTTGGGGGAAAAGCACTGAAATTCTCACCTTTAGAGTTTAATTCTGTACCCAAGCCTACCATTGAAGGAGTGAATGACCTTTTACTAGGTTTTTTAAATCTCTTAAAGTCTCAGTTTCCTTACATTTATAAATTTATTTATTTATTTTATTATTTATTTTTGGCTGCGTTGGGTCTTCGTTCCTGCGCGTGAGCTTTCTCTAGTTAGTTGCGGCGAGCGGGGGCTACTCTTCATTGCGGTGTGCAGGCTTCTCATTGTGGTGGCTTCCCTTGTTGCGGAGCACGGGCTCTAGGCGCATGGGCTTCAGTAGTTGCAGCTCGCGGGCTCTAGATCGCAGGCTCAGTAGTTGTGGCACACGGGCTTAGTTGCTCCGCGGCATGTGGGATCTTCCCCAGCCAGGGCTCGAATCTCTGTCCCCTGCATTAGCAGGCGGATTCTTAACCATTACATCACCAGGGAAGTCCAGTTTCCTTGCATTTAAAATGAAGGAATTAGACTAAATCACGGTTTTCAAATGTTTCCCCTAGAAGCCCTGTGGTTATTAGCTGTGCCCTGCTCTCTAGTACAGGAGGGCAGACTCTGCTTTATTTGTTTTATATATTAGTGTTTAACAGTATAATTGTTTTCCCTGCTGCATTTGGCCTTCTTTGATGCCATTCAAATCTCTCTCTCGTATCTGGCTTAATCACATTGGCGAGCACAGCTCTCAATGAGGATGCATGAGGAAAGGAGCCATGGGGAGCTGCAGGGGGTGGGAACAGGGGTGGAGGTGCTAGGATAAGAAAAAGGTCTAAACTAGTGTAGAAGGGAGAAAAGATTGATGAAGGGAAAAGTGGGAAATGGCAGAAAGTATGAAACACCAAATGTCTACAACAGGTTTCTAGAAGATGTGGTATTATTAATATGTATTTCTGTATATTTAGGAAGATTCAGAGCCTGTAAGTTCTAAGGCCTCTTCAACGAGTACACCTGGTAAGTTCGAGATATATTTTAATCTTTATGAACTTTCTGTAAGTATCAACACTCCTCAATTAAAAATTCCCCATTTCCCCATGTTTGGGTAAAGCGACTGCTTAGTTACTAAAACTTTCAAGTTCTTTGTTCACATTTGAGAGCACTGACTTTTTCCTCTACCTTTTGTGACCCCAGAAGCAGCTGTTAATTTCTTTCCGATATTGGGAGATCTATTAAAATCCAAAGGTTTTTTCTGATGACTCTTTCTCTGAAAATCATGATTTTTGCACATTCTGTGTATATTATTGTTAATGACTTGAAGTTATTCACTTAAACAAGGAAAAATATGTTATCCATATGAAAGGGAAATATTTTTAGTCATTGATTCTTAAAGGTAAGGATTATGTGAGCATGTAGCTAGCATTGAAGTCTATCTCAAAACATTCTCCCATTGAATCGTCATTTTAGCCATTCATTTGCGTAATATTGATAATCAAGGAAATAAAGCTTCTAATTTGTAAGGCTGAAAAAATTTTAAACAACAAGGATTTACTATATAGCACAGGGAACTATATTGTAATAATCTATAATGGAAAAGAATATATCTGTGTGTATATAGCCGAGTCACTGCTGTACACCTGAAACTAACACAATATTATAAATCAACTATATACTTCAATTAAAAAAATAATAGAAATAAATCTCCTTAAAACTTTTGGGAAATGTTCTTGAATTCAGTAAAATTTCTGACATTGAAAAGTCTTGGGCATAGAATATATTACTTAGAATATTAACAAAATACATTTCACTGGAGGTACTTAATGATGACTATATCCATATTTAGAATTTGAGATTGTTACAGTGTACATGTCATTTCTTCATATTTGACTAAAGGCTAAGCATTAGACTGTCGATTCATCTCCTTACCTAATTTGGAATGAAGTGACATAAGTAAATTTGATGAGTTTGATGAATTAATATTTAGAATGAGCCATAAGAATCCATTATAGGAAATTGTCTGTAACCATTCATTCTCATTATTGAATAGTGACTCTTCAGCGGTCTGATTGCTGTATTATAATTTATATTGTGACTGTGAATAAGTTTTCCTCTGAATAGGACTCAAATCAGTTTATGTTATCTTCATTAAAAATTCAAAGCCAAAATCAAAATGCATGCTGTTATTAAAACCATAAATGTTTTAGAATTCAACTATAATTTGGGGTCACAGAAACTTTTAGAATTTGAAAAGAGCTATGGACCCTCTCCCAGGGAGGGAAAAATCATATTTTTATACAAAATTTGTCACCATTGCAAAATATTCGTGAATTCCCTGAGAGTTATCTATGGACTCCAGTTAAGAACTCCTTATCTAATATATATCCCCTTATTTAAAATATGAAAACTGAAGCATGGATTTTGCGTGTGTTTTTGTGTGTATGTTTGCATATGTGTGCCATGTTTATAAAATTAAGGTTCATTCAGAAGGTCTGGAGGCTTCTTTTTTTTTCACTTGTTTCAGTCAAAAAAAAAATTTTTCCCCCTAATTGCCGCGTGTCAGACACTTGACAGGCCAAAAAGAAGCGAAAGATAAAGTCACCCTAAGCGCAAGAAATCCATGGTTCAGCTGGGATGATGAGATACACACAAGTGAAAAGTTCATCCTTTGCAACCACATGTTGAATTATTAAATAATGTGTCAAAGAGGGAGGAGATTGTATAGTTTGGAGTCACCTGGGTCGTCTTTGTAGGGAAAAAATGACATTTTACCCTGCCTTAAAGAGTATTTATTTACCTTAGCTGAAAGTAGAGGAAGGGGTGCTGTTTCAGGAAGTGGGTACGTCATGGGCAAAGATGGGAGTTGGAGCTGGAAGAGACTAGGAAATATCAGGTAGACTGGCCTGACTAGGATGGAGGGTTCTTTTTGAGGCGTATTGGGGGAGAAAGTTTGGAAAAGCAAGTTAGAAGTAAAATGTTCAAAGCTTTTTATGAGAAGATCAGGAGTTTAGACTTCATCCTGCAAAGAATTGAGTTGACAATCAACTGAAACTGTTCTGGGAACATTAAAATTGCAGTTGTGAGCAGAGTGATGTAGAAATCAGGGAGGACCAAGATAGGGAAACTGGTGCCAGTAAGGATTTGGTGTGTTTCCAAAGACCCAATGAAGGCAACCCAGCCTCTGTCCTTCCTCCTGAAACCGACCTGGAGCCCCCTGGGAGAGAACACGGCCTCACTATCTGCAGAGCCAAACTGAACTGCTCTTCCGCAAAACCACATGCGCTCTCTGAAGATGAAAGGATAGTTCTGGTTTGGCTGATTGAGAAAGGACGTCAGCCAACTGTTAAATGGTAGCAATTGCTACGTCTTATCATGTTGGAATTATTTCTTCATCTCTTTGCCTGCCTCTTCTTTAGTGACAGTGTCCTAATGGCTATTCTCTGCCTGTCCAGTTGTCCTTCAAGATTTCCCTCTTTTCCCCTCCTCTGGCAGATGTCTCTTGGATGTGTTTCTGGTTCTGTGTGTCGTGGACCTCCTCATCTGATTATCTGATGTCCCCTGGCTCACTCTGTGGTGGTCAATGAGAGAGTGTGTTAGCTGTTAGAATACAGATGAAGGAGTAACCATTGATTGATTGACAGGGAGTAAAGCAAGATGAAAGATGACTTTGTTACTTTGTTTCACACCTAGGTGACTGAATGCAACAGAAATCCAGAACAAAAGCAGTGTTTCAGAGTTTGAGTTGAGAGTTTAAGTTTAGTTTTGCATATATGCAGTTTGAAAAGAGGACAAGCTACCTCAGTAAGAATGTGCATAGGCCAGTTGAGGGGCTACCTTGGAACTCAGACCAGTTCTTTTAGCTAATACTCTGTGCAACTTGTAATGTAGACTTGATGCTCATGCGGCCCAGATTCATCCTTCCATGACAAGCGTCCACTCCAGATTTCGCCCAGTCATCCAGTGAGGCCAGTGATGGCATCAGCGAGGCAGCCCAGATTAGAAAAACAGTTCAAAGCACAATCAACTAAAAGCTCAGAGGGAACTTTATTTAACTGGAGTTGTCTGCTAAGTCCCAAGAATTGGATTGGTTGTTTGACAGTCAAGGAAGTACAATACAGTCGGATGATTCTGAAATATATTTTGAGTTTGAATTTTTTCCCAAGAGGACTGTTTGAATATAGATTAACTATTGAAGTACATGAACACATTAAAGATTCTTTTTATTAGTTTTACCATTGGCACTAAAAATAGTTTAAAAGAGTATAGTTAATACTGTCCCATTCTTATAAATTTAAACTATCCTTATTAATTTAAAATAATTTTCACAATTCCATTCTAATTAATTAAAATTGTCTTACCCTTAATCTTATTATCCTATCTTTATTAGAGAAACTTCTTACCATCTGGTGTTTAAAATCATTGTATTTTAGATTTAACAATCTAAGTTCTTCTTAGGGAAACTTGTCATACTTGCTTATTAATTTCTTCTCATTTTGGGGTCTGAAATGGTACAAATTAGAATCCTAACTCTGGGAGCATACAGGATATTTAATAACTTACATTCTTTTATTTTTAAAGAACCGACAAGAAAACCTTGGGAAAGAGCAAGTACAATGAATGGCAGCAAGTCACCTGTTATTTCCAGGTATCAGTTTTTTTCCTAAGTTTTATTTTAGAATTGTACCTGAAAAGAAATCTGCATTTTTATTGTAAAAAATATTCGAATGGTAGATCTGAAATTGTACAAAGGAGCAAATAAAACATCTATAATCCTACTGCTGTTGGACGACCACTAAGCCCCACTGTATTTTTATTAGTAATTGTCTAAATTCTACCCTATGCTTATTATTGTCACCCAGGTTGTCTGAAATTTTAAGATAGCTTTATTCCTCCCAATTTTTTTATTTTGAAAAAATTCAGAACTGCAGAAAAGTTGAAAGAAGAGTATAGCAAACGTCCGTGTGCCCATCACTTAGATTCACCAGTTATTAACATTTTGCCAGCATTGGCTTGAACTCATATCTACACATCCACACTTGCTTCTCTGAATAGGTGGAAGGCAGTTTGCAAATCTGTGCTGCTTCAGCCTGAATACTTTAGCATTTTTATTAAGAAACAGGACATTCTCCTGTATAACCTCAATACCATTATCCCTGTCAATAAACAACATTGAACTTTTGAAAGAAACTTATGTTTTAAACTGAAAGGCAGCTGGAGAGAAAAAGCTACAATGTTTAAGAGAGAGTAAAATAAAACCTAAAATTTTGAATTTATAAAGTAGAAAGATTTATTTTTCAGTTGAAACTTCTGATTATAATCGAGTTAGAAAAGATAATGCTCAGAAACAAGACTGGTTAATTCGTGTTTCTGCAAGTGGCTTTGTATGCATGGTCAAGCAAATTCAGTATTTCTTAGCCAGGCATACTTTACTATCATAACTAACTTTATATCATAGGTCTTTAAACATAGGTGAAACTTTTTCTTGGTTTATGAGACAGTTTAAAGGACTCATATTTTTTCCAGAGAAAGGTATGTATCTAGAGACTAAAGAGTTTTTTCGCCTTTTCTTTCTGAGCTATTTGTCTTATTTTTGCCTCATAAAAAGCAAACTTGAGTCTAATTATAGAAACCTAATAAAGAAAAATGCAAGAGTAGATCTTATATTGTCACAAGTCTGTTGTGTGTTAGCTTCAATCTAAGTTTGGGTTTGTTTTTTGTGTGGTTCTTTCTGTTGGTGGGAAGATTTGGTGATGACATAGTTATTTAAGCTCCGCAAAGAAACTGGGCCTTTTTTGAATGTATAGAAGCTTTCAGTTTCTAAGTGACTGAAAGATGAATATATTTGATTTTAGGAGAAAATGGCAGAATTGCTTTTGGTGAACATGTTTTTTCAGTAGAGTAGAAAAATTGCACATTTATGTTCTCGCGTACCTAATTGATGTGGCCTTCTAATGCATCTCCAGTAGTTGTTACAGATTTTCTTCCGTAGCACATTACGAAGCCTGGTTTATCAAGTGCATATCAGAACAGAACTGTGACATGCCATTTGTCCTTTGTCACTACTTTCATCCCTTCCTCATTGATAGGGATTCTGTAGTGAGCTTGGCTGAAGCTAAACTTAAATTCATGGCAAAAGTCCTATCTTAGAAGGGACATGGAAAAGCTTCTCCAGGTGGAATGTATGTGTTCCTTGATGTGGGTGGGTTCATTTAATGAAGGAAAGAATTTTATTTCAGAGATTTTTCAGACTTCTAAAGGAAGTTTAAGTAAGTGCTCTAAACATCACCATTTAAAAAATATTTTGTCAAATACAGGTTCTTATATCTAGTAGTGTATTGTAATGATGTTCTAGCTCTGGTAGATAGTTTTCCTCTCTCTTCCCAAAATAGACGTTCCAATTCTTTCCTGAGCGCTCATATCCCTTTTGATAGATTTGATCCAACCACTGATATGTATGTCTTAAAATTTCACTGCAAGCAGTTTTAAACCATAAAAGATTTTTAAAATATGTTTAAAAGACTAATAACTGTATTGCTTTTCTTCCTAAATTATTTACCCTGTTCCTTCTGAAAGCAAGTATCTTGGCCATTTTTTGTTTTTATTTAAGCACACTTTATTCTTGCACAGGACTGAAAGTACCCATTTCTCTTCTGAACATCCATGTCAAAATTATGTTAGTGATAAGATGGATTAATATCCTATAATATACATGAGATATTGCATTATGCTCTATTTATTAAGTGAAGATGTCAGACAGAATAAAAGCAAGAGTGTTGAAGTTAAAAATGCTCTAAATCATGCCTGGAACATAACATTGGAAAGTTTGTGAATTCTTCCCGTGGTTTCTATTAAGAGCTTACAGATCTTGTATTCAAGATGGAAAAAGAGTTCTTTATGTGCCTCCTGAGAAGAGTTAATTATGTATACTTCAAGCTATAGTGATTTTCATTGTGTTTTTTATTTGAACCTGTAGTTTTATTTGTATTCACTCTAATAGAAATGTCTTTGGTTGTGTTCTGATACTTGTTGAATCTTTGTATAGGTAGATTTTACTATGTCTGCAGTCTGTAAAAGTAGCCATTGGCATAATGATTTTTAAAAATTCTCTATAATTGTCAAGTAAACAGTGTCCTCACATAACTAGATTCAGTCTCCAAATAATTCTTTTTTAATTGGGAAAAACAGTTATTTTAAAGTTAATGGACTCCTTTAGTTCTTCTTCTGTTTGCTATAACTAAAAACCTATAAAACAGTAACATAATGAGAATTAATTTTTAAAGTTCTATTGTATACCCCTTTAAATGGTTTTTCCCCTTCATAGACGGGATTCTTCAAGGAAAAATCAGATTGTTTTTGACAACAGGTCCTATGATTCATTACACAGGTATCATCCTGATGTGACTTTGTGATTTGAGACTTTGAAATAATATGTTATAGGGCTGAGCTTTTTCTACATGGATTGGTCATCACCACAGGGAGAGATGTAGGCAGATCGAGCCTTTCATATTTAGCTGTATTTAGAACACTTTTTAAAAAAATTCTGAGCGATTTTAATGAGAAAAATTAATAGATTAATAGTATTCATTTCCCCGTCATCAGTTTATATTTGGATTATGATAAATATAAATGATAAACATATCAGAAACACTAACATAAATGATAAACATATCAGAAATACTAGCATGGGAATCTAAGGCCTCATATATCTAGAGTGTTTGTAGCTTTTGCATTTTATTTTAAAGGCCGTTCTCTTTATGAGTATAAGACAAGGCTTTAAAAATTTGAATAGAAGATCCTGTACTGTTTGTCACTGGAACACAGGACAGTACTATAGCCACAATTGTAATAATTTATTATTTGAGGAAAATCTCTATTTCCTACATACTTTGCAGTATACTGAGTATCTTTAACAACCTAACATCCTTGAGATTATTTCTTTTCTAGGATGAGTCTTATTATACCATTTTTTAATTAAGAAAACTTAGGATATGAGCCATGTATTTCTTTCTTGATTAAAAAAATTGACAATTACTTAAAATCCTCAAGTGCTTAAGCCATATTTAGAATTAATTTGGCAGAATAGAGACTTAAACAGTTGTAGTACAGTTATTTTATAGGCAGGTATCTAGAGGCAACACTCTCATTATAAAGTAATAAAAACCTCTGAGAATCCCCCTTTTTTCTTATCAATTATGGTAAAAACCCTTATGTTAGAAATAACTGAGACATACCCATGTTATTATATACATCTATTTTTAAAACTACACATCAGGTCTACTGGGAGCATGAATTAAATAGTATATGGAGGGGGTGTCTATGGCAGTGAGTAAGGAGTTCTGTAATCAGACTCTGTGTGGCCAGACTGTTATTAGCTACAATTATTTTCATGCCATAGATGATTAAAATATTTGGTAAGTTCATTTTGTCAGCCAGTTAAATCTGCATAAAGTGTTCATAATACAATAGTGAAACAGTTTCTCCTGCTTTTTTTGAGATGGTTTAATTGTTTTGAGCAGAAGACTTATTTAGAAAATTTGCTAGCACATAGAAAAGTAGCATTTAACAATGAGATTTTCTGTTGTAAATCTTCTCAGTTACCTTGCTGCTTTCATACGTAGTGCCCCCTGGGATAATGTTGATAAGCCTTTTTTGAGAAGTGGTGATTACGTCTTTCCTTCAGTATGAAAAGTTCCCCCCTTTAGTAAATTATCACGGTGGTGGTGGTGGTGGTGGTGGTGGTGGTGGTGGTGATGGTGGTGGTGGTGGTGGTGGTGGTGGTGGTGGTGGTGGAGGAGGTGGAGGTGGAGGTGGATTGCATGTTAGCATGAGTTAAAGTTTTTAAAAATTGCATGTTTCCACAGTTTTCTGTCATATAACAATAATTTTGCATTGTTTATTAAATATGGATATATTCATAACATACTGCCTGGTTAAGTAGCCGACCGTAGTTATTCACATGAATTTCAGGGATAGTCCGTAACATCTTACCGAAAAACTCTAACAAACTCTTTGGCCAGCCCGGTATAAGTTTAGGAGAAAACAGTTAGCTAGTTTGTACCAGTTAAATGTGAAATGTAAAAGAAAAGCAGAATAAATAATAATTTACTTCTGGAGAGCAGGATGGACACTATGGGTAAATGAAATGCACAGTATGTCAACCTTTATGAATATTTACTGTATAGACCAGGCTCTCCAGAGCACTGTGACTTGCACACTGTGGGTCTCAATACGTCTTAATTGACTGTAGAATTAAGTAGTCTCAGCAAAGTGAAAAAGGTGTATTGTCTCAAGAGGGAAGGAAGTATGTCATATAAATCTTCTTATCCAACCCAGGGCCTAGCTCAGTGCCTCTTGAATGAGGTTTTCTGAAAGTTATTATTTTTCTTGTTCATATAAACATAGCAGCAGATATGTAATAAAATTGGTTGTCTTCCTTCACAGCAATCTTTTAAGTTGTCATATGTTTGATGTTAAAGCAGATTAACTCAATATTTTATCTTCACAAACAGTGCCTATGGGTTTGAAGTATAAATATGCCTTATAACAATTATAAGTTTGAAAAAGTTATTATACCCATTGAATCTTGGTTCAAATATCTAACATTGGTACTCTGCAAAGTTGGAAATATATGACCTGACTAATGGTTTTCATTTGCATTGATTTGTGACCCTTAAAGAGTGGCCACTTAGTGTATACTAACCTGAAGATAAAGGACCATCTAATTAAAATTCTAGATTTTCCACTTAGTATTTTCTCTCATTGCCAGAATTGGAGAGGGAGCCATGACTGACTGACTTGATAAAAATGTACCTAATACTTAAGACTTATTTCTCCATGTAAAATTTTTAACAGAAGCTAAACTTCTGAAAGTGCAATAGTAATTGACCATTTGCTTCTATGTGGCATTCCCCTCCCTTTTCCTTTTAAAAAAATAAGTTTATGGAAGTAGTTAGATGACAATTCAGATGATGTCTTCATAAAAACTTCATTGGGAAATAGCCACATGAATATACTTTTAATTTAATAATCATTTTTCCAATATCCTTATTTGTTTTGATGCTTAAAACGGAATAAAACACATACAAAGAAATCATACTCATTAAGTATTTTTTCCCCCTGCATAGAATTTGTAAATTGATTTATATAGAGTGAAATATTCAAGTCTTTATAATTTCCTGTTCATTGGTTTGCCAGATATTTAGTAGATAACGTACAGTTTCAAAAGGAGAAAACATGATTGTTTTACTTGGGCTGGGACGTTGCGGCTGGCCTCCCGTCTGTCCTGATCACCATGCCACATGTTACCCAGTCACCCTCCTCGTGCCCAAAGAGTGTCGTCCTCTACTGGAGAAGTCTTCTCATCTTATCACCTTTTTCTGATTTCTTTACAAATAACTGATAATACTGAGAAAAGTGAGAAATACTTTCATATGTTCTTATCAGTTCTGCAACTATTAGAACAATTAACTTTTTAACTCATGTTTTAAGAAATGTACTTTAATCTGGTGTTGGGTTGGTAAGTTTGCAATTACTAATGAACTCATTAAATATCCTAAGCGTTATTTACCTGTCCTGAAAATTTCATCTGTACAGACCAAAATCTGCACCCTCGTCACAGCCCAGTGCCAACGGAGTCCAGACGGAGGGACTGGATTATGACAGGCTGAAGCAGGTGGGCGACCAGTGGCAGCTTCCCCTTATTTGCACTTGTTCTTTTTTAAAAAATATCCCATGTGCATATGTTTGACAGGTTGCGAACGTGTTTGAAAAGAATGTAGAGTTAGATATTTTTTTACGCAAGTTAAACAGTGGCATTAGTACCATGTTATTTTTTTCAAATCCTCATGTTTTGGTTCATAAGTTTGCATAAAGTGCCAACAGTGGTGGAGGATAGGGGCAATGGTTTAATGGTATATTATAAACATTAAATGTAAGTGAATGGTGTACAATTGCTTAAAAAAAAAATGGGCTTGCACTTTTCACTTATCATTAGCCGAAATGGACCCACCAAGTCTGGTTTTGGCAAGAATGTGAGGAAAATGGGCACTCTCACCTCACATACTTCTGCTTTCTAGGAAGCGGTTTGGGAAGACAAACCAAAAGCCTTAAAAATAAATGATTTACCTTTGAACCCGGCAATTTCACTTTGAAGAATTTATGCTAAGAAAATAGGATAGAAGTATGTAACTATACAGTGTGGAGGAGGGCACTGCAGCTATTAAGGAACCATAACTGAGAATATTGAACAATGAATTGTGAACACTTGCCCACATTAGGTGAAACAGACAGGTAACCAAACAGTATGAACAGTTATGTCGATTTTATAAAAAGGAAAAAGATATTGTTCGTATTTTGGATGCATATGCATTATATTTAATACCTGTATACACAGAAAAAAAAAAAAGGAAGGAGTAATAGGTGATTTTGGAACCTTGAACTATCTTATTTCTAGAAGAGGTAAATAATTTTTTTTTTAAATAGTGGTGTTTAAAAGATTTGAAATGGAAGGCAGGACATCTTAGTAAAACAACTCTCAGTTTTGCAGACCTGAGTACAGATGTGCCTGTAGTGAAAAATTTAATTTTTGTCTTCTTACCCTGCACTTCAGGGTAGCCTCTGAAAATAACGGTTGCACAGATCACTGCAGCAGGCTTTTATTGAGTGTCTGGCGGACTTCAGTGCTACGCATTTGCTAGGTTATTCGCACGACATTGTCCCCTAATTCTCACAGTAGTCAGATAACACAGTGTTTGTACTCAAGTTGTGCACATCTGAGGTTCAGAGAAGTTAAATTTACTCAGTCCCACAGTCAGGATCAGAACCCAGTCTAAAGACTCAGACCTACTAGAGAAATGGACTTGAGGATATGGGCAGGGGGAAGGGTAAGCTGGGACGAAGTGAGAGAGTGGCATGGACATATATACACTACCAAATGTAAAATAGATAGCTAGTGGGAAGCAGCCGCCTAGCACAGGGAGATCAGCTTGGTGGTTTGTGACCACCTAGAGGGGTGGGATAGGGAGGGTGGGAGGGAGGGAGACGCAAGAGGGAGGAGATATGGGAACATATGTATATGTATAACTGATTCACTTTGTTATAAAGCAGAAACTAACACACTTAAATTATTAAAAAAAAAAAAAAGAACCCAGTCTTTATTCAGAGTTCGCTTTTCCCATTCTATCACTCATTTTTTAAAATGCCAACAAAGTTTGAGTGGGGCTTAAAAAGAGACCAATAATGTAGCAATAATGAGTTCAAAGTTAAATAGGAATTAAAGAGACAAATACTAACAATTTCAGATCAACCTAATTTTTATACTGCAAAGCTGTTTGAACAGTTCAGTTGAGTTATGTAATTTGAAAAGCATGTGGTCATTGATAATCAAGCCCTTGTTTCCTGTGTGTTAAACATGGCTTTCTTTTCTTGAAAAACATTTTAAAATGGAGCACTTGCACACATTTAAAATATGGTAAGTTCTTGGCAATCTGAAGTAGGGGACTAGAAGAGAGGATAGATTTGATTTTAGGACTGATTTTAAGTTAAATCAGTTAAAGTTAAGTTAAATAAGTTAATTTGAAAAAGGCTATCTGTTAGTCCATATAATAACTTCTGTGCCTCAGTTTCCTCATTGGAAAATGAAGGAATTAAACTAATTGATAGTTTTCAACCTTATTTTAAGCGTGAAAAGCTTTTTTTAAAAATGAACCTTAAACACAGAGCAATTTAATGTTACCTGAGGTGTGTGCAGTATTAAAGTCAAATAACTTGAAATTAATCCTTCCAAAGGATAGCTATTTTTCATCCATTAAAATTGTGTCACCTTGGGCTTCCCTGGTGGCGCAGTGGTTGGGAGTCCGCCTGCCAATGCAGGGAACACGGGTTCGTGCCCCGGTCCGGGAAGATCCCACATGCCGCGGAGCGGCTGGGCCCGTGAGCCATGGCCGCTGAGCCTGCGCGTCCGGAGCCTGTGCTCCACAACAGGAGAGGCCACAGCAGTGAGAGGCCCGCATACCGCAAAAAAAAAAATTGTGTCACCTTATTAGCCCTTTTAGCTTTCATATTACACAGTCTTCATTTTTTAACTAGGGGGTATCCATTATTTCAAATTGAACTTTATAAATATTGATTTTGCAAAATATGTAAAGATGGATCGGTTTTCATATAGGAAGGAGGGTCCAGAGCATCACTGTTAACTAGGAACATAACACGGGCCACATAGTACTTTAAATTTGTAGTAGCCACATTACATACAGAGAAACAGGTGGTATTCACTTTAATATATTTTATTTAACCTAATATAGCCAAAATAATATTTAAATATATAATCAGTATTTTTAAATTACTAATGAGTTATTGTACATTACTTGCCTCATACTAAATCTTTGAAATCTGGTGTCTGTTTTACATTTACAATGCATCTCGCTTCAGACTAGCCACGTTTCAAGTGCTCAGTAGCTATGTGTGGCTGGTCCCTGCTTCTTGGACTGTGCACGTCCAGCGGGGTCCGATCCTCTTCCTTCCCCACCTATTAGGGCAACCCCTGAGGGCCCTCCAGGGGAATCCTAGATTCCTTGAAACTTAGTTTGGCAGCTCTGGTGACTCCTGAAGTAAGGAGTCCCCGTACTTCAGACCAGGTGACAGATTGGCCAAGCGCTGGTTGTCCAGTTCACACGTCTTCTTCCTTGAAACTTCTTTATGTATTATTACCTCTTAGACAGCTCCCAGAAGACTAGATTAAAAGCAGAGCCATTACGTTTTCTAGAAATTATCTGAATCATACCTTTCACTGGACGACCAAGTAATTATTTTAGTTTTAGAAAACATTCTGCTTCATATTTTGCTAAGCTAGAATAAGCAAAGATTGGGAAGCAAAGGCCATTAAAACAAAATTTACCAAGGTTAATCTTCTACGACATAAATTGTGACTCTGGAAACGAGAAACATACATAATATTTCATACATTCTTAAAATTTTATGTGAGCAAGAATCTTTTTAACAGTTTTTTTTCTGTATTTCTGATGTTTTTCTCTTAATATTTTAGGACATTTTAGATGAAATGAGAAAAGAATTAACTAAGCTAAAAGAAGAGCTCATTGATGGTGAGTGTCTAAACAAATTTGCTACCCTTTAGAGTAGTGTTCAAGAATAGCCATTTTAAAGAAAATGCAAATAAAGAAATACCCAGTTTATTACTTGAGGGCATAAAACAATTACTTTTCCATATTATCCTGCCCTTTACTTGGTTTAGGAGTCAGGGAGGAGCTCTGTCTCCTTCATATAATGGAAATTATTTGTGAGAATAGGGGTAAGCAAGATTCCTAAGTTTCCAGTGTTGAGTAGTATTAGATGGAAAACTAGGTGAAGAAGTCTTTCTCTAGGTTACTTCTGTTCATCCATCCCATCCCACTGACCTCTTGTTTTAAGCCCCAAAAATCGGTGTTTTCGTTTTGTGTACAAAATGGAGAGAATATATAAATATATAGAAATCAGCGTGGTCTTCGTAAAAATAAGAAAACAAAGATTTCTGCAATGAAAGGTGCAAGATCAGTATGTCTTTTTATCACTGTGAGTTTGAATACAATCGTTAACATTTCTTAAGAATGAATCACCCATTTACTTTACCTCATCATTATATTTACTTTTAATATTTTTCCTTTTCCTACCCAGCAATCAGGCAGGAACTGAGCAAGTCAAATACTGCCTAGAGAATCAAACTAAGGAGAGACAGGACTTTAATCTGGAGAAAGGAAAAGAAAAAAAAAACCTACAAAGAACAGCTGTGTTAACAACAACAAAACCCTTACATCTTGTGAGCTGTAAGAAGAAAATGGAGACAAACAGTCGGAAGGAGGGAAAAACCAACATACTTTGAAAGCCTTCAGACATTACTACTCTGGCGATAAGCTGTTTCCCTCACGGTTTTCTGCTTTTCTCTGACCTTTACAACGGGATGGAGGAGAGTCATATAGGAGTTCCTGTATCAGTTATGCAGAAAATACTGAATCCGTCAGGCAAGATCACCATGCATTGAAATACTTTCATGTCAAGAGAAAAATCGCACGTTTTCCACAATCCATTGCTAAAATAAAGAGGAGAAAGGCTTGAGAATTTTTTTTCAGAGAATGGTGATGAGGAATTTAGCAAGTTATGCTATTGTATTGTAAATGTTTCTCTCAGGTTTGTCTTCCTATCATATTTGATATTCCATGAATAATTGAGTTCAGCCCTGTGTAGGTTAAGATCATAAAATGCGGAACAAATGGAATTGTATGTGCTTTCAAAGGGTGATATTTATAAGAAAGTGTCCTAAAAATGATTTGTTCGGAGTGAGGAATTTTAGAATGATAGGAAGTCTCTCGAGTTTAGCCTTCATGCAATTTTGTAGATTCAAACATAAAATTTGTCCAGAATTTAAAGATTTAGATGCCTTCCTAAATTGTTACAATGCTTTACCAAATCTGTGACTCCTACATAACACAAATCAGTGGTCAAATGTAAAACAGTATATTGTAGATTCACTGTAGGTTTTCAACCTTTTTTAGATTTATGCACGTGGACATTTTTATAATGTAATTACAACCACCACAAAATTAGCTTTTTAAATTGCAGACAGTAATGCATGTCAAACTAATATGTAGTGGCCTTTTCAAGGCCTAGTCCCAGGGAAAACATTTTGTAGAATATAGGGGAGCGGGAGGAAGGGAAGGAATAATTTTTTATTTAAAGTTAATTTCTGCACTATCTTCGTTCTCAGTTATCTGCATGAATAATAATGAGGAATATTTTGTGACTTTAATTCGTAAATATGTTAACAGCACCAAGTACTTAAACTTTTACATCATGTCTTCAGCTATTTGTATTTTCACTTGAGTAAGTTCAGTGGTCTGAAACATGATTCTGAGCTTCACATGAATTACATCTTAGTGTGGGACTCAAAAGTTCCATCCCTGAATTTGGCTGTTATTACCTAGGCGCCCTGCAGCTATACAGGTGTTCAGGTACACATTCCTGACTACAAAGCTGCTTTTGAACCTTGTTATGTTGAAATACTAGAAAAGTAACAATGACGGCAGCAAATTAAGGTCACAGAAATCATTAGATAAAGGGAAAACAACGAGGGGGTTCCTGCATAATTTTCTTTTAATAAATAAAGTGAGACTTAGGTGGTGGAAAGAAGGAACTAGATACTCTACTTACCACCATGTGTGTGCGTGCGTGCGTGTTTGTGTGGGCACTCATGTGTGTGTATGTTATCCACTCCCTTTTCTTTGAAACTTCTAAGATTACAATAGGGGAGAAATCCTGTATGTTGCAATGATAGAATCTTTTGAAATTTTAGGAAATCACAGTTCTCCAGGCTCTCCATCTTGATTTATGCTTGAGTTATTATGTGCCATATTTGCTTTGAAACCTTTGATTATCAGTAGTTTTACTAAAATTTTGAAGAAATAATCCACTTTCGTCTGCTTTCTAGATTTTCTTAATCTAAGTTCATAAGACAGAACTTGTTGATAGCATGGTCTTGTAAGCGCTGCACGTTTGCAGCCATTACCACTTCAAAGAGGTTTGAATGAGGGAATGTTTTTCCCTTGTTAAAATAGTTCCTGTTTCCGTAGAAACTTCATTTTTAGATCTGTGATGGATGAGCTATCATAATTCAAGTATACAGTTCTTTTTTTTCTATCAACTCTTCGTTGTCATCCAATAGTGAAGACATTACAGATGCAGCAAGCTTATGAAGTACTACTTTCTAAAAGAAATAGGAGGCATTTTCATCTTTACTATTGTACTTTTGGTTATGCAAACACTTTGATGATACCATGTTTCTGTCCCCCATAAATCTGGTCAGAAATCACTTTTGATTTTGTTGATTAAGTTAAACAGTCTATAGTAGGATAGAGTACTGGGTACAAGTGGTCCAAAGTAAGATAAAAGACTACGGTAAAAATGCTAGATCTTAAAAAAGAAACTGGTTTATGCACTAAACGTTTTGTGCCTTGGTCTAATATTAACATGATGTCTGTGTAAAATGACAAAAAGAACCAGTGTTGAATCACGTTTTATTTCCTGTCGTTCTGCATTATCCCAGATTGCTAAATGTGGTCTTTCCAAGACGTTTGATTGAATTCCTGTATACATTTGCTGTCCTATGTGACAGTTTTGTCATTGTTAGAGATTTCAGTAATTACAATGGGAAACAGAAGCTTAGGTTATTTTCCTTATCAAAACTATGTTCCCTGGAGCCACAATATTATGATGGTTTTCGTGCTCTTGTACATTGGATGTCTTAAGCTGAGTGCAGTTTAGGGGATCCTTTCTAATTACAGGAAGGTACTTCTTTCCTTCAACACTGTGATCTGACCTGTGACAAATCTGTACTATACACTATGTAAATGGCTAACAAGTCAATTGCAAACCAACTGAATGTACAAATCTTAGTGCTGGTGCTGAAATCTCTTCAGAATAGTCATCATGATCTCAAAGTTCGTTTCAAAATTTGCAAGCATCAAGTGTCAATCAAAACTGAAGATGAAACACTAATGAATGTTGAATTCTCATGCTTTAGGTGTACTTCCTTATTAGAGTTTTTGGTTCTCTGCTATTTTTACCGTACTGTTTCATTTAAATTTCCTACATGCTAACTTCGTTTGTGCGATTGAAATAAAATTGCAGTATATACGTGTTGCTTGTTTGTGACACTTAGATAATCTTCTGACATAATTTGTTGGTTCTAAAATAAGTTGTATTGAATGTAGAAAACACTCTTTAAAGTCCGTGACTTCACTTCTTAAAGTTTACATACCAACACTACAAAGATTTCATAAGTCATAAATACTAAGTAATGTATACAAAGGGAATATGTGGTAATGTATCTATCTACTTTTTGCTTGAAATAGCTATTGGGTGTTCCCTGTGTGTTCTTATTTTCTCTCGGCCCAGCTTGGTACAGTGTCTTACAGTCAAGAGAGTGATAAATGTTTAAGTTTACTCCATTTTGTTTTACAGCGTAGATACGTTAAACTCATTTATGCAGTTAAAATTTTCCTTTATATAGTTTGCAGT
Organism: Aethalodelphis obliquidens; assembly: GCF_003676395.1. Classification (NCBI taxonomy): domain Eukaryota; kingdom Metazoa; phylum Chordata; class Mammalia; order Artiodactyla; family Delphinidae; genus Aethalodelphis; species Aethalodelphis obliquidens. Next base: position 18,177,606 of record NW_020837968.1, on the reverse strand, counting down.
GTAAAGGATATTGTAAGGGCCTTACCAAGTACTGAGTTTTAAATATAGTGAAATCTGTATCTATAGTGTCTGTTTATACAGTAGTGTTTGTTTATATAGTGTTTGTTTATATGTAGTTCTTGAAACCCACATATAAGCAGCAGTACGTTTTATCTGACTCTTACGAAGTACTGATTTTGAGTTCGCTTTAAAATTTGAATGTCTTCATTAGAAATACAACAGTCTTTGTCTTCTTTCTCCTACCGGACCCCAACTTTTCCCTCCCTCATCCTCTCCGCTTCTCATGGACCCCATGTTCCTGCCGTTCACTGACGTTTGCAGTCATTACCCAGTCCACAGGTGTAAACATATTAACTGATTTTTTTCTCTCTGTCCTGTCTCGGGTTCTTGCTTCCCTTCATGTATAAATCAGAATGTTTGTCTACAAACTAAGAGTCACTTCCCATTCAAAAATGAATGAAGTAATGGGTGGTAACCTTTAAAATTTGCCTAGATACAACTTTGTCTCCTAAATTTGTATATACTTCCAGTGCCCTTGTGAAGAATTGGTCTTTAAGTTCTAAGTAGTGTTATCCTTTGAAGCACAGTTTACAAAGGTATGCTACCGGATCTCTGTGATTCCTTTCTGTAGCCATCCTAACATTATATATAACCCTATTACCCTTTCAGTTCTATCGATTAAGCGTAAGAATGACATCATATAAAGCATACTGTGTGAAAGAACTCTCTAGGAGCTCTTAATTCCTTTATGAAGCTATTGCATAATCTGCTTTCCTGAAGACATTTACTCCAGCATTCACATTAAAACTCCACACGTGTTCCTGGTAGTACCGTTTTTGTTTTTAACAGATGAATTCGTATCTGTACATCTCCTCAAAGCTCTAAGGGATGAGAAAGGGATCCCGAGAGTATAATGAAATTAGTGATGCTAATACCTCTGACTTTTCACTGAAAAGCCATTTTATATTTAGACTTAGGTGTTTCTGAAGTATGCATAAGGAATCTTTGTCAATCTGGGTGAATAGAATTGTCCCAGGTATCTGGCTACAAAAAGACACAGTGGAGAACATTTATTTTTAAGAGTAGTTTTCTCTCAAAATAAGCACATTTGCCTAAGAAGCTAAAGTTGGTAGCCCCTCAAGAAACGACTGTCGAGGGTCTAGAATGCAGATTTTCTCTGTTGCAAACTTCCAAATGGGCTGTGGGTTATGTTTGTTTCCTTTATGTTGCCTCTAGATAAGTTTTGAGGCTCAGTAGGTTTTTATATCTGTTCATAATACTTTAAAAGTGAAACCTTCAAATTTTCAAAACGTCGAAAACTGATTAGAAAAGAATTACTAGAGTAAATTTAGGAGGGTTAGGGACATGCAGCATCAACTTAAATGGAGGTCTAGGATATCTCCCTTGTTGATACCAATGGTGAATTCACAGAGAAGCAAATTCAATCAGTAAGGAGATACAACTGAAAGCTCCTAATGTTATGAACTATGTAAATATCTCTTTCTAAAGAGCTTTTTTTTAAAAAAAGTAACTGTCCCTGTGAGAGGATAAATAAATGATTGTCATAATGACTTAGGATGTTGAAAGAATTACTGCCACATTTATTGGTTATTTTTGTTCAATCTGATGAAATCAATATATCTGAACGTCAAGAAAGGAAAAAAAGGACTTTTCAGTTATTATAGATTCATGTGTTGCACATAAACTCTCTAAGCTGAAATGTTAGTATCAGTTAAGGCATGTAGTTGGCTTCAAATACTTGCTGATTAATTTAACATGAAGAATAAATAAAGCTGAATCCTCAGTTTTAAGTGTTTGAGCCAAAAGGTCCCCGTCACTGAGATGTACCCCACTTCTCTGAAGCATGTTGTATACTTGGAGCAGAGAGCAGAGCCCCTGGAAGCTTCTGGTATAGGTCTGTGGGATTCCTAGGTAGAGGGAAGAAATCAGGGCCTCGGAGGCAGCTGAGGGTAGGGAGGACATATGCATCATCTAAAGAGTGTTGTGGTGTGTGTTTGGTTTTTTTGCGGTACGCGGGCCTCTCACTGTTGTGGCCCTTCCCGTTGCGGAGCAGCAGGCTCAGCGGCCATGGCTCACGGGCCCAGCCGCTCTGCGGCATGTGGGATCTTCCTGGACCGGGGCACGAACCCGCGTCCCCTGCATCGGCAGGCGGACTCTCAACCACTGCGCCACCAGGGAAGCCCAAGAGTGTTCTTTTACATCACTTTTTCATATAATTCTAACTGAAAACTCAAATACGACCTTTTTTCAACGGTTCTGAGAGAAGACAGCTTTCATTTTAATAGAACTTACTAGAAAAGCTGATATGTTTCATTAGAGGACTAAGTTTGCATTTACTCCATAAGTGTAAAAATCTGTATAAAAATCACAGCCTCATAGTTTATCATGTTTAAATTTGATTTAACTTTTTTCCCCTTTGGCTCCAAGACTGATTTCTTCAGCAATAGATAACAATTTTTAAAATATATAAAAAAGAAATTGCTAATGTAGGCAGTGAATAACGTCATATGGGTGCATTTGGTTTTTGGTTAATGGTGGTTCTTCCAAGAAGACTTAGAATATATTAAAAAGCATGCAGTTAGTTGGTCCTTTGGATTACACAGGAAATGGCATTTAGAAAATTTACATTGAAGAAATTTATATTGATAGGTGTTTACATTGAAGGATATTTAATTCTCTGTCAGGTCCCAAAGTTTCCATTCAAATCTATAGAAAATGAGAAAATAGGTTCTTGGTTTACACTTAAAATACAAGCTATTTTAATCATACAGAAGAAATTGCCACAGAAGACTTTTCAAGATTATGGTTCATTCATGCCCTTAGTCACGTCCATGGAACCTTAGTCTGAGTCCCTTTTTTAAAGATTAAAGGCATTTTTAGAGACGTTTTTCAATTTGCTTCATTTAAATTTTAGGTGAGAGATACCGATTTGGAATTTTTATTGTCATTAACCATGTTGAACTCAGGTGTAAACTCGGTTTGTTCTGCCTGCCGTGGCATTGGGTGTTTTAAATGTTCCGGAGTTTCCTTAGATGCTCGTATCCTCAAGTCTGAGGTTTGTCCGTTCTTGGTGGTGGACTAACTTAGCGCTGTCACCCAGGCCCCGTGTGACCTCAGGTGCTGCCAGGCTGCCCGGCAGTGGTGGTTGGGCAAGTGGAAGCTGGGCGTGATGAACTTACATGTAGACCTAAGTTAGTTCTGCGCCTTGAAGGGTTGGTGGTAGGCACTGACTTTGACACTAAAATGTCCAGGGAGAATCATTTCCCCCTGAGAAAAGTATTGGGAGGATTTAGATATTCAGAAGAGAGGTGTATTAAAATCTGGCCTCCTTTTCTACCTACTTATTACCAAGGGGAATGGGAGTTTCAGGCCTGAGCCAAGGAGTTTACAATTTGGTTTCCTTAACGTAGACACCTCATCATTATAGGTTTCAGTTGCTGAAATTGAATTTTACGGGGTAGTATTTGGTCCTCACATAAAATAGCCTTGTTTCTGAGAGTAAACATCTTAAAAGATTCTTATTTTAACCCACTTCTTTGCCCCTTTCTTAGGCTGGACACTTCGTGTTCCTCCCACTTTGCCGTCTCACTCCTCCCTTTGTGTGTGGGAAGTGGACCGGTCATTGGCCTGGGCTCCAGCCGGCTTGACCAGCTGTCAGGCTGCAGGGCTAGTCCATGTGGTGGTCTCCAGGCCGTGTCTCTGAGGTTGCCCCTCCTTTTAACACTTAGCTCTGTGTGTCATCATCCAGTGTGTACTCTGCAGCCACTGGTTTGCTTTATTTCTTCCTTTTTGATCCAAGAGAAGGGGAAAAGGGCCCGAGTTTTACTCTCTGATCCTAAGTGCTGCTTTTAATTGTTTCAAAATCTTAGACCCTATTCACTGGAAAACATGCATCCTAGGTGTGAACAGTAAGGGAAAACTGATGAAGTGATGATTTTGCAGTCGTGCCGCATGCAGTGTTAGTGCTATGTTAACTGCTGCCCCAAGGCCCTCTGCTCACTCGTGAGATTTCACAGATTGGGTTACAGGTGTCTGCGTTCTCCTGGCCACGGCCTCAGCCTGGAAGCACAGGCATCCATCCATTCCCACAGATCCAAGTGATACCGTGTGGGATCATGTGAGATGTGAAACCGTGCTCCGGTTACGATTAGATCAGTGACAAAGCCCTTTTGATTCTTTTTCTGGCCCAGTAGCTTTTTTTTAAGTAAACACTCTGCAGAGCTGGATGGAGTGAAGCAGCCCTTCTCTGTTTCTTGGGGAGGAATACACTTGAGCAGCTCTCATGTCCCCTGAGCCCGCTGTACCGTGGTTCCTTCTATCACTGTCATCCATGGGAGGAATAATGCCCTCCCCTCTCTGCCCTTCTTCTTATACACGAGTGTACAAGCTGTCATTCCTTCCCAGGTCCTTGTTAATCCAAAAGACTAACGGCAGTTTCTTAGCCAATGAGGTGACTCTCCCGCACCATTTGGGTGAATGTTGTTCTTAGTTCTTGCTTGATCTTAAGGAGAAGATAATTGGCACAAAGTCAGAGGTTGAATCGGAAGGTTTGGGATTAGAAAAGATGAGTCCTGTTTTGCAGATGTTCTTTTACTTCTGTTCTTTGTGGGCATGTGTGTGTTTTGGAATTCACTTTTTTTAGCAATAAGACACGCTTTTCATAATGTGTATTTTTTTTCTTTTGGGGGGGAAAATGAAGTGTTTCTAACAAAAGTGAATGAGCTAGAAAGAAGATTCTATCTTGAGACATCTGTAGTTGGTGCAAAATATTCAAAACTCAATTACAGTATTTACACATTTTCATAGACATTCTTTTTTTGGTTTGCTTGATAAGACTGAATGAGGAAGCATCCCTGCAGTCTGTAGTTATAGCAGCATTGCAAGTCTGGTCTGTAGCTGGGGTAGAGAGAGTGGGTGAGTTAGGGCTAGTCCCATCTGTGCTTGAGTGGAGTGGGACTTCAGGCAGAGGTCGATCCAGGTAAGTTCCAGTTCAGAGCTTTCTGTTGCCTCGCCTGTGGGAGGAGTTTTCGAAACCTTTTACTTGGCCTGAACGAAAATCAGTTCCATTGTGCTTTCTGCTGACGTCTGGGGAGTTGGGATGACCATATGAGTGAATGACAGGAAGGCTTTTTTGGTGCTTTTTAATCTTACTTTCGAGAAGTGGGGGAGTCAGGGATGAACCTTTCTGGTTGGAGAGCAACATACACCATTTCCATTATGAGATTTAGAATGTTAAATACATTCTCCTTTTCAGACCTACCTAGTTGATAGGACAACAGCATCCTGTAGCAGAGCCAGTTGGTAAAGTTTAAAGGTGAATTTCTTGTGGTCCAGATGGGTTAGTCCTCCATGTTATCCTGCTTTGCTACAAAATTTTAAAACTAGAAATGTGCATTTATGTCCTTAAAGATTATGCAGAGCGGTTTTCTTTGCTAAGGATGTGAGTACATGCAGCCCGTGAACCTAGGGCTTTATAATCTGGGAGTGAGCCTCTTAAGGCAGTATGGACTGAAATAACACTTTAAAAGTTAAGGTTGACTTAAACATATCCAAGGCCATATTTGAATTGGAATTAGAAATTATTTAATGTGTATACAGAACCTCGTGTATCTTATCTCTTGGAATTTCTGAGTTACTGGCCTTGCTGAATTTCAGGAATAAAAGAAACTGGTAGCAACTTGTTTTCAAGCAACAAATTGTAAATTGCTGCTTGACTCAAAAATCATTTGTAAATCCAAATAAAGGGGGATCTTATTGTCAGGAAACATTACCTTCCAAGTTTGGAGCCTACCTTTAAGAAAGAGAAGTGGAGGAGAGGGTGAGACACAAAACCAAAATGGTTGGCAGGGTAGGTGGGATTAGACGGCACCAGGGTTTTGCACCAAAGTTTCAAATATGAATAAATAAAAAGGAGGACCACTTGCAAGACAACTTAGGAAGGACTTGCCAGAAAGTAGCAGCTCCGGCTGCACAACAGTGCCTTCAAAATGATTCTCTGTGTGAATTGCATGCAATTTCGTGTAACCGTAAAGTGTAACCTGTATGTGCATGACGTGTCTAGAGCGTGTAAAGTTAAGTTCAGCAGAAAAGGGGCGTAGCCCTGCCACTGATGGGTCAGCGAGCCTGCTGAAGTCCTTGGACTTAACGCGACTTCTTAGGTCTGCAGCATCAGAGCCCTGTGTTTGCATTAAGCAACCATATTGAAATCGGATCCATTTCTTCCTTTGTACTTTCTTTCCTACTTTGCAGCTTTGCTGGTTTTAACTGTTTCACTCTTCTGCTTCTTGGTATCCTTTCTTGTTTTGAAATAAAAAGATGAAATACTTAAGTCAAAGAAGACTTGTTTTTATTTTACCAGTGCTCTTAATTTATCAAAAAATATATGATGTGAAACAGAGTGTTCCACTTTCTTGGTTGTGATTCTGACCTCAAAATATGCTCAGTTCTAAAAACTTGAAGAGCTTTTTCTGGGCCGCCTCCTGCATTTCAACCCGTCGCTAAGGAGGGTGTCAAGCAATCTCCCTTCATCCCTGAACGCAGCTCTTCACTTCTGTCTAATGGTGTCCACAGAAAACAGTGCCGTCCTCACTGGAGCCACCCAAGGCCACTGCCCAGACTCAATGAGCAGCCTGATGGACAAATGAATGGCTGCCTCTGGGCTACAAATACCCTGTGCTTTTCAGTATCAACTGTGTTGTGTCCGTAACCCAGGAATAGTGCTACCACAAAATCACTGCATGCGGATGCTGGGAGTGCTTTGGAGTCCTAGAGAATGGAGGGCACCTGAGGCTTGCACGTTCTTGTCTTGCGACCATCCCATTCTCACTGGATTTCCTAGAGGCCGGTTACCTTTCAGCCAAGAATATCTGCGAGCTTGTGGTTTGTAAGGAGCTTGCTGGTACATTCATGTAGACTGTGTGACCATTCAATGGCCTCACTTCAACTTCTGCATTTCCCCCCCCCATTCTCTGAAGTCAGGAAAGCGAAAAGAAGGCTCTTCATAGCCTGAACTAAAGCAACTTGAGTGCTTTCCTTTTTCACTAACCTCATTTCTAGCTGAATTTCTTTTCCTCTCCTCCCCTTTTCAAATATCTGAGAAGCCCCCGAGGTTCACAGGAAAGGAGTCGGGGAGGGTACACTGTGACGTCCGGCTTCCCTCGCTTCTGGAGACTGTGATGGTTTTCATCGCAGGCTCAATCCCATTATCTATAGCGAAGAGTTTATCCTCTAAGAGACTCGATGATAAAAAGATTTGCCAGGCTCCTCAGATCCAAGTAAGATGTTCTCTTGGAGCTTATTATCATGAGGTGTGATATCCTAAGATGCTGCATTAGCAATTACGTGCCAGCAAGAAGTGCAGAGGGGAAGGAAGCCCCTGGCAGGGTGGTCCAAGCATTGGGGTTTGGTGCTTCTGTTCTCTCAGCCGGAAAGTTAAGTGTCTGGGTTTTCCGACATCATTCCAGCTCAAGCTTTGTGGGTTTTATACCCGGCTGCAGGCAGCTGAGGGTCCCCACCACAGATGGGCCAGTCTGACAGAGACATTCAGCATCACAGAACTGGAGACTGCCCCCCTGATTTTGCCGGCAGTGGCAGACCGGTGGAGGTCGTGTAGGTCAAGTTCACGGCTCCTCCATGGACCAGGTGTAAAGAGCCACTATCCTGCCATTTCTCTGTTCACAGGGCCTGTCCTAGCAAAGGCTGCGAGGTATTGTAATGCTGAACTGATGTTAATTAACATTTGTAAAGCTACCCCATGGGGAGGAGACATTGCAGCTCTAGTCTTCAAAACTCTTTGATTTAAAAGTCACCTGGGTATGTATATGTATAACTGATTCATTTTGTTGTAAAGCAGAAACTAACACACCATTGTAAAGCAATTATACTCCAATAAAGATGTAAAAAAAAAAGAAAAGTTGCCTGGGATGTGACGGTGATTTCTGTTATTCTTGGATGATTATGGCTATATATATCATCACTCCTGACCCCCAGAACAAAAATTTGTATGGAAAGCCTGGACGAAATGTGATGCATAGTACGGAGTTGTGCCTTTCCTGTCTCTGCTCCTGAGACTGATTGGAGTTCTGGGACCCTGCAGACAGGTAGTGTCAGCCCAGGAAAGGGCACCCCCGTCCCTGCAGTGGGGACTGATCCCCGAGGTGAGAGCAGAGACCACCTCTCAGGAGCCGTCCAAGCCCACACCAGGGCTACCGTCAGGAGTCCTCGCAGCTAGCATCCCCCCACCCCGGCATATTTTGCCTCTTTTTCTTTTTCTTAAATGAAGTAAAACACAAAAAAGTGCACTTACGTGTACAACTCACTGCCTTGACGCGGTAAATGCACCCATTGGACCAGCACCCAGATCAGGAAATGACATTGCCATGACCCCAGAGCCCTCTCGCGTTCCCTTCCGCCCACACCCAGGAGAAACACCCTCCTGACTTCTAACCCCGTAGATTAGTGTTGGCTGTTTTTGTGCTTTATTTAAATATACTGGTGGGACTTGCCTAGGGGTCCAGTGGCTAAGACTCTGCGCTCCCAATGCAGGGGGCCCCAGTTCGATCCCTGGTCAGGGAATCCCACATGCTGCAACTAAGAGTTCTCACGCTACAACTAAAGCTCCTGCATGCCACAAGGAAGATCCAGCACAACCAACCAACTAACCAAATTAATAAATAGGACCGGTGCCCTTTTATTTTCCTTTTTTCTTTTTTTTCTTTTTTTTTTTTTTGGCTGCATTAGGTCTTCATTGCTGCGCGGGCTTTCTCTAGTTGCGGCGAGCAGGGGCTACTCTTCATTGCGGTGCATGGGCTTCTCACTGCGATGGCTTCTCTTGCTGTGGAGCACAGGCTCTAGGCGCGCGGGCTTCAGTAGTTGTGGCTCGCGGGTTCTAGAGAGCAGGCTCAGTAGTTGCGGTGCACGGGCTTAGTTGCTCTGCGGCATGTGGGATCTTCCCAGACCAAGGCTTGAACCCATGTTCCCTGCATTGGCAGGTGGATTCTTAACCACTGCACCACCAGGGGAGTCCCATGGACTGGTGCGTTTTCTGTGTCTCAATACTGTACGTGAGTTTCATTCATAACGTGTGTGGTGGTTGGTTGTCCATTCCTACTGTGATAGAACAGCTCCCAGCTCGGGACCACCGGGGCTAGCAGTGCCATGAAGGTCCATCCCAGTACTTGTCTTTGGTGACCATAGGCATATGCTTCTCGTGGGCATGTACCTGGGTCATAGCCCATGCCTGTGTCCAACTTCAGCAGATACTGATCCACTTTTCAAGACACTCATGACAGTGACGGAGTCACTGTTACACTTGCGGCATGTCCACTGGAAGGGCCAGTGCACCTCCGTTCCATCATGCTCCCCTCTGTGAACGGCCCACCGTCCACAGGGAAGGTCAAGTGGAAGAACCAAGCCTGCCTCCGTGAGATTCCCTAAGTGGAGTCTGATCCTGTGTCCCTGAAACATGGAATTAAGGACTTTCTCACACAAATTCCTCGTCCTCTTACTCACCAAGAACACAATTCATGTCTACACATATTGTGAGGAATTTGCTCAGAAGATAAGCTTCTTTTTTTCCCCCTCCAGTTCAGTTGTTTGTACTCAATGAAATTGTTTTTAAAATTTTTAATTTCCACCTAACAAAGCACAGACTGACGGAGCAGTTGTTTGTGACCTACAGATTACAGAAATGTCTCTCAGGGCAAAGGAAGTGAGGCCCAGTAGCTGCCTTTTGTTCCGTTTTTGTTTTTTGTTTTTTCCTAAAAAATGCTCCCTCTAGGGGGAGTTCACATGCTTCGTTATGGCATGGGAATTTGTTTGATTTGAGGAAGTAATCCCACCCACTGTGCGGTAACCCAAAGATTTCGGGCCTGAAGCGGATGTTAAGATACAAATCTCTAGTGTTAAGTTCCAAAAATGTTTGCCCGTATGGTGAATTATTATTTTTTAACTGGGAGCTAGTCAAAATCCCAAACTCCTCTCCTTTCCTAAATTTTCAAAAAAGGGAAAGACTTTTCCCCCTTAATATCATCCAAGAAAATATCAGATTCTCTTGTTAATATTGAGATGCGTTGGTCAACACCGTCCAGAAGGTTCCAATTTGGGCGGCAGATGGACCCAGAAGTGGGATTTTTCTCCTTGTAGATCCCTTGCTTTACCAACGACTTCATGGCAGAGCGTCTCAGATGCTGCTTGCAACCCGGTGATGCGAGCAAAGGACACAGGGAACTATTCAGAACGCCTCCAAGTTAACAAAAGGCCAAGAAGAGTTGATGTCCTGGATTTGGGGGCATTTTTTTCTGGAATCCTCGTGGACTAATTTAGCAGGAATGGATGTTGAACAGCAGGGATAGGATTGGGTCTATAAACTCAAAAAACGTGATTACCGAGAGGGGTATGCCAAAGGGCTTAAGATCCAATAAAACTGTCTATTAGAGTTTAGAACTGGGGGTAACCAGCCCTGCCAGACGGTGACGGCTCCACAAGGCAGCTTGTCATTGGTGGAGCCAGTGCCTTTCAGCAAGTTGCATCTCAGGCCTCAGAGGGAGCTGTAAGGGGTTGGGCGGGGGGGGGGGGGGGGGGATGTAATTGGAATTCAGCCAGGAGTCAGGTACAATTAGTTTGTAAATAACGGGAATAAGCTTGAAAAGATCATTTTTCCCAAGATGGCTCAGTTTAAAGTTGTCTCTTCACAGTAAACTCCATCACAAATACGCAAGAGCCTCGACACCCAGATAAGAATGGAATGATGTAAGTCACAGGGCCAGATTTCGGGAGGTGGCTCACTCTGGATGCTTTTTACCCTTTCTTCTCTAGAACTGTAAGGTGGGGAAGAGGGAGAAGCGTGTATTACTTGCCTCTAAAGAGTGGCCCCTACCCTTGCGCGGGGTAGGGGGAGGAGATCTGCGAACTATTCGGGCTGAAGTTAGTTTACAAAACCAAAGTCACAATGCATGGGTAACGAGTTGTATATAATGACACAGACACAAATGAAGAAAGAATACATGCTGCCTGGGGTTGATGGGAAAGTCCATTCGCCCCACATCCAGATGGGCTTCAAGGAGCAAGTGTTGCCAGGCGACAGTGGGGAAAGGGTTTCCAGCAGAGCGAATCAGCTGGGGGTGTGAGTGCAGCCCTGCTCTGCAGACTGGCGGAATTGGAGGTGAGAGATGGGCGTGGTGGGAGGTGGAGTCTCAGGGGTGGCAAAGAACTGGAGATATTGGGCGCTTTCCCTTTGAAATTCCAGCACGTGCCACACCAGACTCCGTGGTTTCTGGCGAGGTTCAGAGGTCCTCATGGGAGAAAGAGAGAAATTGATTCGATTTGAAAAAAGAAGAAAAAGGCCTTAAGGTTCTAGGACTGTGTGAAGTTTGCAGAACATATAAAACTGTGTGACACAGTCCCTGTTCGCGGAGCCCACAGTGGTACCTGTGTTAACATTCTTCTGCATGTTTAGACCCTCTGTGGAAAATATAACCATTTAAAATGCCTTCTGTGTGAACAGACTGGTGGTTGCCAAGGGGCAGGGGTTTGGGGAGGGATGGAGTGGGAGGCTGGGGTTAGCAGATGGAAGCTTTTATATATAAAATGGAGAAACAACAAGGTACTACTGTATAGCACAGAGAACTGTATTCAGTACCCTATGATAAGCCATAATGGAAAAGAATATGAAAACAGAATGTATATATATACATATATATATAACTGAAACACTGCTGTACAGCAGAAATTAACACAGCATTGTAAATCAACTATACTTCAATTCTTTTTTATAAATTTATTTATTTATATTTCATTTTTGGCTGCGTTGGGTCTTCGTTGCTGCGCGCAGGCTTTCTCTAGTTGTGGCGAGCAGGGGCTACTCTTCTTGTGGCTCGTGGGCTTCTCATTGCGGTGGCTTCTCTTGTTGCAGAGCACGGGCTCTAGGCGCGCAGGCTTCAGTAGTTGTGGCATGCAGGCTCAGTAGTTGTGGCTCACGGGCTCTAGAGCGCAGGCTCAGTAGTTGTGGCGCACGGGCTCAGCTGCTCCGTGGCATGTGGGATCTTCCTGGACCAGGGCTCGAACCCATGTCCCCTGCATTGGCAGGCAGATTCTTAACCACTGCGCCGCCAGGGAAGTCCCTATTCTTCCATTTTTAAAATATCAAAAACTAAACTAAACGAAAACGCCTTCTATCTAAATTGTTTTAAGTGTTCAGAGGAAAAGTAAAGAGTATTGGTCCCTTCAGGAAACAAGATGCCTCTCATCTCCTGGATGACTGTATTGCTGTGGTGATGTGGGTGTTGCTTGGGTTCCCGCATAGGCAGCCAGGCCATCGGGGAAAGTGACCTGTGATACAGGAAAGAGTAAGTCCATTGGCCTAGCGCTTTCCTGGGTCTGTGTTATGAGAGAGTTAGTGGGAGACATTCGAGCCAGGGGTCACTGGATGTTGTCGGGATGCCTGGGCTAACCTGACAGGATGCTTCCAGCCATAAGTAACAGAACAGTCACCTTAAAAGCAGCTCAAATAACAGGAGTTTCGTTGGTGAGGGAGGGATGCCCACCCAGGGGTGCGGGGACGGCTGAACACACCACGCCCACCCCTAGACAGAGGAGTTTGGCGTCAGTTATGGGTCACCTGTACTCACTGCTCAGGGGAGGACGCACGCTGCACACCATGCACGCTGCACGGGGTCGCAATCAGGATCAGAGAGAACAGCGGAGCGGGGGCTGGGCGGCGGGGGTGGGGGAGAGGTTAGTGATCCCAGTAGCGCGAGGAGTCCCAGGGTTCGCGCAGCAGGATGTGACTGGCAGGGAAGTGATACCTGCCACTCGGGGACCAGCAGGGTGCTGGGCAGGGGAAACCGAGATGCCCTCCTGAATCTCCTTATGCGCACGAGACACCCTCACCACACGCAGCTGGTTCCCGAGGACAGACTCCGGAGAGGAAATGTTGACTCAACAGATCTGCTCATGTACAGTATTCCTCCATATGCTCAAAGGACTCGTCTTTGCCAATGTGGGAGGAGAGAATATCGTGTTGCTCTTTTGATTAGGATATTGCATTAGTTAGAGCTCTCCAGGGAAATAGTGCCAATAGGATCTGTGTATATTCACATATATATCATAAGGAATATCATATAGCGTATCTATATATGCATGTGGAATTGCTTATGTGATTACAGAAGCTTCCAAGTCTCCAAATCTGCACTCAGCAGGCTGGAGACCCATGCCTGTCGTACAGTGGTCCCCCCTTATCCGCGGTTTCACTTTCCACGACTTCAGTTACCTATGATCAAGTGGGGTCCAAAATATTAAATGGAAAATTCCAGAAGTAAACAATTCATAAGTTGTGCACCGCTCTGAGTCGTGTGATGAGATCTTGAGAACTCCTGCTCTGTCCCTCTTGGGTGGCCCAACTGTCAACATCGTCTGCCTCTGTTACTCAACCATTTGACATCATCATGGTTCAATGATCCAAGATCACCCAAAGCAGATGGTATCAGAAGGTCAGTGGTAGCCTAACTCTACGTCACAATGCCTACGTCATTCACCTCACTCCTTCTCATCAGGTAGGCTTTTTATCATCTCACACCATCACAAGAAGGGTGAGTACAGTACAATAAGATATTTTGAGAGAGTCCACATTTACTTAATTATTATTACAATGTATTTTTATAATTGTATTTTTTTTTTTTTTTTTTTTGTCTGTGCTGAGTGGCTTGCGGGGATCTTAGTTCCCCGATCAGGGATTGAACCTTCGCCCTCAGCAATGAAAGTGTGGAGTCCTAACCACTGGACCGTCAGGGAATTCCCTATAATTTTTCTATTTTATTATTAGTTATAGCTGTTAATCTCTTACTGTGCCTAATTTATAAACTAAACTTTATCATAGGTATGTATGTAGAGGAAAAAACATAGTTATAGGGGGCTTCCCTGGTGGTGCTGTGGTTGAGAATCTGCCTGCCAATGCAGGGGACATGGGTTCAAGCCCTGGTCCGGGAAGATCCCACATGCTGCGAAGCAACTGGGCCGGTGAGCCACAACTGCTGAGCCTGCGCGTCTGGAGCCTGTGCTCCGCAACAGGAGAGGCCACGGCAGTGAGAGGCCCGTGCACCGCAATGAAGAGTGGCCCCCGCTCGCCGCAACTGGAGAGAGCCCTCGCACAGAAATGACGACCCAACACAGCCAAAAATAAATTAATTAATTTTAAAAAACAAATAAAACAAACATAGTTATAAACACGGTTCGTTGGTATGACCTGCAGTTTCAGGCATCCACTGGACACCTTGGAACAAATCTCCAGTGGATGAGGCAGGATACTGTCGTTCTGGCCTGAAGGCAAGCAGGCTCCAGACCCAGGAAGGGCTGATGATTCAGGTCAAGTCTGAAGACAGGAAAAAGCTGATGTCCCAGCTAGAGAGCAGTCAGGCAGGAGTTCCCTCTTACCCTGCAGGCCTCAGCCTTTTTGTTCCGTTGAGGCCATCAACTGATTGAGTCAGGACCACCCACACTGGGGAGGGCAATCTGCTTTACTCAGTCTACTGATTCAAATGTTAATCTCATTCAAAAACACCCTCACACACACCCAGAATAACATTTGACCACATGTCTGGGCACCCCATAACCCAGTCAACTCCAACATATATAATCAACCATCGTAGATATGTCCTCTTGATCTTCCCTTGGCTGCCAAAGACCTAGCAACACTCTGGAAACAGGACTTTTCTCCACTTAGGCCAGATCCTAACGCTTCCTCCTACGCTAAGAGTGAGGGAAACTTTATGCCCTTTCCCACCTGTGACCAGAAAGAGGTTTTGCCCCCATTTCATTGCCAATGGGAAGAAGTTGAATGCAAAGATCTGCTTCTGTATTCTATTTGTGATTCCCCAGATCCTTCTCATGTACCGACCTGGGCCAGCCTGTCCCGGTGACCCCTGGGGATGCTTCACCAAGGAGACCCTGTCCTGGGAGTCTGTAGGCTCCTGGCGGGGACAGGGGGCATTGGTGAAAGGGGGACAGCACCTAAACACAGTGAATGCACCCCATGCAGTGTGGAGGGATATAAGGGGGTTGGTCAGGGGGAGGGTGTGACGACCTGGGGCCACTGCAGGCCTTAGGGGCAGGTGACGGCAGGAGGCTGTTGGAGAGCAGAGTTAGACCCAGCTCTATAATATTCTTGGATGTGGTGGGGCTCACGGGGGTGGGGGTGGGGTATCGTGCGTCTCTGCGGAGTGTTATTTCCATTCTTTCAAAGGCTTTGCATCACTCCCCATTACACCATCCGCGCGATTCCCATCACACCCTCGCTCCCCTTCACACCTGCTCACCGGCCACAGCATCCGCAGTTTGGGTCCGCATCCGGGTGAGAGGGGTTGCAGCGAACTACTGAGAGTCTTGCAGGAAGGCAAGGTGAGGCGCCGGGATGGAGCCGCCAGGCCTGCCGGGGTCTTCCTGGCCCGTGGAGCTGGGTGGCGGCGCTCGGGCGACCCCTGGCGATCGCGTTCGACAGTGACACCCCCCCAAGCCCAAAGCGGGTGTGTAGCGCCCCCTTCCGGCCAACAGCCGTTATTTTATTTTCCTCGAATTTTGCCTTGGGATTGGGAAGTGCTGTTACTATTCCCATTTTACAGTTAAGAAAAGTGAGAAACAGAGAAATTAAGTAATTTATCCAAAGTGAGACTGACTGAGAAGGGATGTGAATCTGGGCATTTTGAATGCAGCATCTGCGTTAAGACCAAGATAGCTAATATGACCTCAAGTTATGTCCACAAAAATGTGTGCACAGAGCCTTCCCCCGGGCCCAGCGAATCTGACCACTCCTGGGGGCTGTGTTGAGCCCTGGGTATCCCACTTGCGGAAAGCCATCAGCGGCAAACCGCAGCACGGCCAGGTTGAATGGCCAGAATGGTGAGAGGACTCAAAGTCCAGTCATGTGAGGAAAGATGGAAAGAATGGGGGGTTTCAGCCCGGAGAAGGGACTTGGGGAACACGAGGGGACTCCACACACCCGAAGGGCTGCGTGGGGAGGAGGGTCGGAGCGCGCTGGGGTTCCACAGTGGGGACCGTGGACAGGCCGATTTCTGCCGTCCAGAGCCTTCTGCCAGCCTGGCTGCCTCCAAAGGAAGGAACTGCCCAGCAAGGTGGACACGGCCGCTCACTGACCCTTGCCGGCCGGGGTGGAGGGATGTGGACAGATGTGAGGGGCCCGTCAGGGCGCTTACAGCTTCTTGGGGGATGCAGAGCAGTGGGCGTTAGCAAAAGGTCAGGAGGCCCGGCCAGCGCTGGGGAGGGCTGGAGGCCATCTGCTCTCCTCTGTGGGGGTGAGGGGGTGGCTCACGAGGTCCGGGGGCTTTGGGGGTGGACGCACCGCAGGGCCTGGCTCCGTCGGGGCGCAGGACATGTCTTACTTGTCAGCCTCTGACAGGCTGAGCTCCCTGCACCTGGGGCGTGGGCGCTGCGTGGGGACCGGGGGGGCGGGTCATCCTGCCCCTCGCCAGGGGTGAACCCGAGGCACAGATACTGCCCCGTGAAGCAGAAACTGAGGCAGAGGGTGTAGAAGAGGCGCCGCGGGTGAGGTTCTTCAGGAGGCCAGCACTGAGCCAGAGTTAGGGGCTCAAAAGATTTACAGGGGAGCGGCACCAGCGGAGAAAATGGGAAGGAAGAGCTGGCAAAGTGCCACTCGATCTGCTACACTCGTCTCCGCAGCCCAGTGGATGCTGGGAGCCCATCAGAGGAGCCAGCGGAGGACGGAAACGGCCAGACCCACATGCCCTCACCTCGCTCAGTCACTGGCTGAAGGGGCCGAGAGGAAGGTGACCTTGACCTTGACTCAAAACCTGAGGCTGACCCCGTCCTCAGGGTAGCCATCAGCTCACCACCCTCCTTGTCGCTCCTTCTGAGAGGCCCATCTGGGAGTCGCCTGGCCCCGCCAGTAGTGCAGGGTAGCGAGGGGGTGAGGAGGGTTGGTGGGGGGGGGCTGAAGCCAGGTCTGGCGCCCCATAACCCAGGGCTTCCCCCTAGGGGCCACACCGCTACTGACCCAGCCTCCTCCGTGGGTCAGCCCCACCCGGAGAACAGGAGGTTCACTGCATGGCCCTCCCAGTTATCCAGTGAAGAGGGGTGGTCCCCCAACTCTCTGGACTCCCTGGACCCCCAATAAAGACTGGGGTTGACTTCTTAAGGCAGTCCCATCCCTCACAACTCACCTCTGCAAAGGTGGCTTGAATAGGGGCCTAAGCACAGTGTGTGTTCAGGCAAAGTTGGGAGTGGAAGTGGACGGACAGGAAGGCCACCACTTTCTTCAGGGCGACGGTGTTGGACCCCAGCTTCCCACTCACTTCCAGCCCTGTCCTCTCCCCAGCCTGGCCGAGTGTGCTGGTCGCCTGCTGGCTCCATGGTCTCTCTGCCCCCACTGGTGTCTGTCTACTCTTTCGTTTTATACCAGCAATGATGGTGAGTCACAGCCTTGGGGCCCTGGGACCTCCCCAGGATGCCCAGCCCCTCCCACCAGGTGCAGAGCTCCAGACCCTCTCATCCTTTTGCTCTCACCCCCATTTTCCTCTGGCCCAGGGGTCCACAGGCAGATGCAAGGTGACAGTCACTCAAAACTGGCATTCATCTCCCTAATACACAATAAATAAGCCAAGCATTATCTTGTGTTAGTCGATAAGGGGTGCTGTAGCAAAGTACCACAGCCTGGAGGGCTCAGAAGAAATTTATGTTTCACAGTTCTGGAGGCTGGAAGTCCAAGACCAAGGCTTGGCAGACTCAGTGTTTGGTGAGGGACTGCTTGCTGGTTCATAGATGACCATCTTCTCACTCAGCAGAAGGAGTGATGGAGCTCTCTGGGGCCTCTTTTATAAGGGCACTAATCCCATTCATGAGGGCTCCACCCTCATGACTTAATCCCCTCCCAAAGGCCCCACCTCCTCATACCATCACATTGGGGGTTAGATTTCAACCCAGGGATTTTGAGGGGACACATTCAGTCCACAACAGCTCCACGTGATTCCTCACCCTTGAAACCCTGATGGGGTTGCTAGTGGTGGGGGTGGGCGTGTCTTCCCCGATTCTTCACTCCAGCCTCTGAAAGCTCTGACCTCTCAAGGTAGAACTTTAGAACAACCCAGACAGTTAGAAAGTGTCCAGCCGGCTGCAAGGTGCAGAGATGGGAGAGGTCCTGGGGAGCAGCTGGGTAGGTGAGAACAGCCTGGCCTTCTCCCTGCCAGCTCCCTGATGCCAGCACCTCCCCACCATTAGCTCTGGTGAGGCCTATTAGTACCAGGCACCATCCGCCTAGCCCCAAACCAGGAAGGCTGCCCTATCAGGTACTGAGGCTCCCAGTTTTACAGAGACACGGAGTCCCAGAGCATGGGGGTGAGAATTGTCTGAGGTTACCCAGCATTGGGTATCTGCTCCAGAACTGGGAGCAGATCAAATTGCCCACCACCAAGTGGACTGCTTCCCAGCTTACTGAATTATTTCCTTTCTCTACTGCTTGGAGGAAGATGTTTATGTTTTATTTTAGGAAGTGTTGGCACTTACTGAGCACCTACTGTGTACTTGCTGCTGGGCTGGGTGCTGGGAACACAAAGAGAAATAAAACACAGTCCTGGCCACTGGTGAGCGTTGCCTCATTGAGGTTTGTCCTGAGAGCACAGACCAGCTCTGGACACCGGAAAGTCGATCTCCATGTTGCTTTATTTATGTGCCCAAAAGCCGTTTCCAACTCAGGCTGGTCTGAATTTCTTTCCTTCGGCTATAAGACCTGACAATCTTATTCCTGGCTCGCAGTGAACTGTTTGCAGCCACTGCCCAAGTTTCCCCAGGAAAACTCTTATACAAGCAGGCATGCTCCCCACGTGGAGGTTGGCCACCAGAGCTGAGACCCCAACCTGGGGGACACCAAATGGCTTTCCTGAGCCAAGCCTGTTGCTCGGACAAAAGTTAAGGGATCCAAGAAGCCCAGGGTGACCTGAGGCTTCACCACAAACTTGTCCTGTGGAAACCCCCACCTGGGTGGATAGAGGGATGGGAGGTGCCAGGGCAGAGAGGGTAGAGTCAGCCCCAGACTCTGAGACCGGCACCCTGCATTAGTTTGCCAGGGCTGCCGTAACCAAGTGCCACAGACTGGGAGCTTAACCAGCTGAAATGTATCATTTCACAGCCCTGGAGGCTTAGGAGTCCAAGATCAAGGAGTCAGCAGGTGGGTGGGTTCCTTCTGAGGGCTGGGAGGGAGAATCTGTCCCAGGTCTCTCTCCTTTGCTTGTACATGGCTGTCCTCTCCCTGTGTCTTCTTACGGTCTTGCTTCCGTACATGTCTGTGTCCAAATTTCACCTCATAAGGACACCATAATAATCTCGTTACCTCTTGATTACCTCTGTAAAGACCCTATCTCCAAATAAGGTCACATTCTGGGGCATTGGGGGTTAGGACATCAACATACCCACTGGGGGTGGGGCACAATTCAACTCCTAACTCACCCCAACCACAAGTTGTCATGGTTACTGGTGTGAAGGTCAGGGAGCTCATTGTCTATTTCTGAGCCTGCCCTGTGGTGTCTGTTTCCTATGGCAGGGGCTCCCTGTCCCTTCGGGGCTCAGAGCAGGCCGCCCCAAGATGTATCGCAGTGGCATACTGATTATCTGAATTAAAGTTATTTGAGAAACAGCCAGTGGGGGAAAAAATGACATAGAAAAACACTCTGACTCCCCTCTTTCCCCCTGAAAGTGGTAAATAAATCTCCCATGTGAAGGTATCCTCCCTATAAGGAAAGGATAGAAAGCATCCTTATCACCAGAGTCAGGGAATTCAAGGCTAAGAAAGCTGTATAAACAAACTTTGTTACTTCTTCATTAGTCTGCAGCCCCAAGCACTGCGGGCCCTTTGTTAAAACTTCACAAATGATTATTTCTTTGTCTAAAAATGATATATAGACATCCTGATTTGGTCACTTTGGGAGTCCCATTTCTATAAGACCTCTGTGCATACAAATTAAATTGTTTTTCCTCCTGTTAATCTGTCTTGTATCAATTTCATTATTAGAGCAACCAAAAGAACCCATGGGGGATGGGGGGAAATGAGTACAGTATACCCAGACCTGTCTAGAGAGTCCATTGCAGTGTGTGATCACCTGGGGACTGAGGCAGAACACCTGAGCATCTGGGGCAGGAAGCAGGGCCAAGGAGGAGAATATGGGAGAAGAAAGCACTTAGGTTTAATTCCTAGCCTGGAAGTTCCTACACACTCCTCTGCAGATATGCAGGAGGGCCCCAGAAGAGGATTTGCCTTCTTTGAAGGGCAGGGCTGTGCAGGGGTGGCAGCTGCAGCCCTGTTTGCTGCTCCTGGAAACTTCAACTACCAAACGGCCCTACTCTCAGGGGGTTGCGGGTGCAGAGTCCTCCTGCCTCAAGATGGTCACATTTAGCAAATAAAAATACAGGATGCCCAGTTCAATTTCAGTTTTAGGTTCACAACAAATAGTTTTTTAGTACAAGTATTTCCCAAACATTGCAAACTGGAGGTCAGGAAAGAACTCTCTGAGGGACATTCGAGAAGAGACCTGAATGACATGGAGGGAGAACTGTGCAGATCTGGGGGAATGGCAGAGGCAGAGCAGGCGAAGCTGTGGTTGAGGAACTGCACAAGGGCCAGTGTGGTATGTCTCAGATTTTAGTGCGAAATGGTGAAAATGCAGATCCTGGGCCCCGCCTCTCATTTAGTAGGTGTAGGCAGGAACAGGGATCACTTTTTTTTTTTTTTTTTTTTTTTGCGCGGTCCTCTCACCGTCGCGGCCTCTCCTGCTGCGAAGCACAGGCTCCGGATGCGCAGGCTCAGCGGCCGTGGCCCACGGGCCCAGCCGCTCCGCGGCATGTGGGATCTTCCCAGACCGGGGTACGAACCCGCGTCCCCTGCATTGGCAGGCAGACTCTCAACCACTGCGCCACCAGGGAAAACCCCTGGGCTCCCTTTTAAACAAGCCCTCCTGGAGTCTGTCTCCCTTCCTCCCCCTCCTTGCATTTCCTGCACACAGTCCAGGGGGTTCAACTGAAGCTCTGGGGGTCAGAAGTGGGAAGCCCCCTCAGGGATCACATGGTGCAAGCCCCGCCGGCTCCTGGCGAAGGAACGGTCCCAGGGGTCTCTAAAGACCTCATCCACGGGGCTGAAGGGGAGCGCGTGGCTCTTACGAGCCTGGGCACACGCTCCCTGGTGACCAGAAAGCTCCTTATCCTTCTCTTCTCCAAGCGGGATGTCTGTCAATCGCGGGCCTGTGACCCTTCCCGAGAGGCCTGGCCCTCCAGCCCCCAGGGCCCCTGAGAGCCTCACGGGCCTCTCTGCCCGCACCTCCATTCAGGAGCCGCCTCGGCGAAAGGAACCCAAAGGCTCAGAACTGCCCCCGCAGTGCCCCCCCATCACCTCCTGCCCCCGGAGGGCGCGGGGGGCCGCTATTCCGCAGCCCCCCCCCGCCCCGGCCCCCCCCACCCCCTGTGGAAGGAAGCGCGTTCCCCCCCCCCCCCCCGCCGCCCTCCCCACAACCTGGAGAGAGAGAACCGAGACAGGAAATGAGCTCAAAAGCCCTAGCCACAGAAAGGGCGGCTCCCTCAGGCAGGCGCTGCAGGTGGATCCAAGTTCCCTAAGCGCGGAGACCTCACTGCGGCCCCACCCCGCTCCTCTCCTGTAGCGTCAGGACCTGGAGCGCTTGAACACACCACTTGGTCGGAAAGCCTTGCACACGGTCTGTCCTTGCTGCACCAACGGGGCCAGCAGCACCCCCTGCGCTTGCCAAGGCTGAGGTGAGGAAAAAACACCCCCAAGACCCTGGACGGGGCCCAGCTCTCAGCAGCTGCGGTGGCTCCAGGCCCGTCACTTCGTTGCTGGGTCTCCTTTTCCACAGGGAGTTGTGGTGAGGCTGAGATGAGAACACGTGTGAAGTGTCGTGTAAACTGGTGGATAACAATAACCCGTCAGTCCGCCTTCTTCCTGCCTGTCCTACCTGGTGCCTTGTCAAGTTATTGGGAGGGGGCTAGCCAGGGGTAGGAGACGCACCTAGGGTGCTCATCCAGTTCATGATGCCTCTTGTTTCTCTGGAGAATATGTCCCTCCATGTCCTGGCTGTGTGACCTTCAGCAAGTGACTCAACTTCTCTGTGCCTCAATCAGACATTGGCTAAATGGGAGTAATATTATTAATACCTAGCTCATGGGGTTGTCATGAGGATTAAACAACGCATGTAAAGTACTCCATTCTGTAAGTGCCTGGCACATAGTAAGCGATCAACAGGAGTCAGCTCTGGGTATGCCCCACCCCTGGGGGAAAAGAAGCAGAGGCCAGCAAAGGGGCATGGCTGATTCTTGTTGGCGTTCCAGTGCCGGGACACTGTTCTGTACCTCCATCTTTAGGTTCCCGCTGCTTTCTCATCCTCTTTCCAGTGAATCACCTTTTTTGGGTAAAAGTTAGGATCTCTGTTACTCCCGACTGAACCTTAACACTGGAATGTAAAAGAAACAACAAACATCATTTTCCTAAACTAAATTAATCTCACCTCAAGCTTGTATCTCCCCGAGGGGGATCGTCCACTTTTTATTTCTGGAGAACCCCTCCCCCCAATTCCATGGGCTCATCAGGAGTCCCGAGGGTTTCAGGGGAATAGGAACACGAGAAGGGGCCTGGGCCACAGTCCTGGGTGGTCATCGCTGCCTCTCCTGTTCCTGAGCACTGCCTCCACCTCCAGAGGCTCCGAGACGTCCCCCACAGGGTCTTCCTGGATGGCCACGGGCACGCACAGGGAGCTCTGTGGACTTGTGCAGGGCACCTGCCATGTCGCCTGGGCAGTCTGACCTTCCCGCTGGAGGAGTCCGAGGCCTACGCTCTGTCGCTGCCAGGCCTTGGCCAACCCAAGTGGATGTTCTTGGGCCTCAGCAGCCCCTGAAGCAGCAGCAGTCAGTCGGCCTTCTGTCCCCATCTCTCCTTTTCTCTGAGAGCCCGGCTGAGGAGCGTGAGGCCTGTCTGTCTTTCCAGATTGAGGAAGTGAACCTTCCTCCCGTTTCATTCCTCACGCGCAGACAGTTTATTTCACAGCCATCCTGCACACTTGCGTGAACAAAGAACAAAGAATGTGGCTCACCACCCAGTTCTGCAAGGGTTAAGTCTTAACCCACTGCGGTCCCACCAACCGTGCACCCTGAGAGGCATTCAGGTTAAGAAACAGGACGAGACACCCTGTGCTTTGGATAAATGGGCCCCTAGATAGTTAGATGTATATCTCAGGAAGAATTCCCATGACCCTATATTTTTGCATCTTCCCATACATAAGAAAGCACTAAAATCGTTAACTGGAGATATCTGTTCTTTGTGACTAGCAGTCATCTTTTACCAGGATGTATGCTTGATTGCAAGTATTTCCCAGCCAAAAATCATATATAAACTGGCTTTTCCCCTCTTTTCTTCAGAGCAGTTTCCTCTGAGCTGCTGAGTGGCGTCTCTGGGCTATAGTCCTCAGCAGGACCCTGAATAAAACTTAAACTCACAACTCTCATGCTGTGTGTCTTTCTTTGAGTCAACAGATGTCTCAAAGGAGGCCACGGGGTTCAGGGGAAATGACGCTGAAGTCTTGGCAGGCAGATTCTTAACCACTGCGCCCCCAGGGAAGTCCCCCGCTGTGTGTCTTTGCATGTGACGATTCCTCATCCTGGGTGCCTGGGCTCCACCCGAGAATCTCCCACCTGTCCCTCTAGATTCAGCGTCACCCCTCCCAGGGCCTTTCTGTGCACACCCACCCCCAGCTGCTCACCTTTCTGGCTTCATTTAGCCTGACCTCTGACAACACCAGCCCTTCCCTCGTCTTCCTTTGGATTACATCTTGCCCTGTTTTCTCGGTTTCCTCCTGCTTCCCCGGCTGCCCCTCCTCCGTCTCCTTCAGCTCTGCCCATCTCATCACTGGTGTTCCTCGCTGCCCCTCTCCAGCCCTCCCCACTCTCTCTCCCTGGGGGATCTCCTCCCCATGGCCTCCTGGATACTGACGCTCCCAGATCTGCGCCTCCAGCTGGACCTCTGCGGAGCACGAGGCTCTGGACTCCGGCCGACTCCACACCCAAAAGTCACATCAGCTGAGCGTGTCCACGCCTCAGCTCATCGTCCCTCTTCCCGCATCCCTCTCTGTAACATAGCATCTCAGGTGCACGTGGCTTTGGAGCATCCTTCCAGTTCACAATAACCCCCTTAATCACAGCCACCTGTCCACCTCCAGCCATGTTACCCCCTCCCCTCCCTTGGTGCTGGGTCACTTCCCGTGGTTCAGCAGGACACCTCCGCCCAGGTGAGCGCGAGCCAGCTGGCCATTCAGTCTCTTCCCTGGGAATTTGGAACCAGGTGGTGCTGGTGTTTCTTCAGGTGAATTGGCCTATTCTCTGTGGGTGGGAGCTATGGGAGAGGCATTTTCCACCACCCTGGGGCCTGGAGAAGCAGTGGGAGTCAGTCTGAGGAGAGCTGTGCAGGCAAGATCAAAGGTGAGAAGGCTGAGCCTGAGGCCGAGGCCGGAACGTGAGGTGGCAGAGCAGGGGTCATGCGCCCATTGTACAGATGCTGAAGGAGAGTCCAAGGGAAGAACGATGTGGTCCCCAGGTCAGTAATCCAGGCTTTTCGGCCTTGACCCTCCTTCCCTCAAGTTCGTCCCGTGCCCCTGAGCTTTTGCTCTCTGCAAGCAGGAGGGTCCCCTGAATCATCTGAAAGCCCGTCATGCTTTGGGTGGCTGGACCCCCCTGCATCTCTGCAGCTGTGCCCCTCTGCTGTTCCTGCCTCTTCCCCAGTGCACTCCTGACAAAGGGGTTGAGAGCAGGGAGGGCGGGACTGACGTGCTGAGTCTGGGCTGGTTTAGGGCCAGGTCATTCTTTATCTGGGTTTTCACAGAACAAAGCTGTGCTGTTCCTCCTGGCAGCAGGGGTCCTGGGGTGAGGAGGGGCGCGTACGCCTCTTTTGTGTTCTCTTCTAGCCTGGCCTGCGAGCCCAGCAGGCCCAAGATGCTGCAACCCGGACCGGCACAGCCGGCAGCGACTGGGGAGGGCCGCATAGTCCCAGCAGAGTAGCAGAATGTTTGCCAGAAAACTCCAACAGGCCATCTGCTTCCAGAGAGCAGAGCACACGGTCTTGAGAGAGGCAGCCAGCAGGAGCTGTGGAGCCACAGAGGGCTGTCCTAAGGGAGTTCCTTTTTTAAAGGTTTGTTTTATCTATCGTTGGTTCATTTGGGTTTGAATGTGTTTGAAAGCAGCCCCTCTAGGCCTTGGCCAGCTGCTGCCCTGCCCCGCACCTGCCCTCCAGACCCTAGCGGACATCCTCAGACGAGAAGGGATGAGGGACAAACAGTGGATGCAAGGCGAAGGAGAAGGGCGTGGGTCCTCCAGGTCCTTCAAAAGCAATCTATCCCTCTGGGTTAGCTCTGGCAGGGGCAGGAAGCTCCACACGCTGTTCACGCCCAAAACACTCAAGGGCAGCTGGAGGGGAGAGAAGTACCTCAAAGGAAAAGTGGAATCACCTCCCTAGCTGGGCCATTGCAGTGGCCATGGTTCGCAGCAGGGCCGTGAAAGGCCCCCGCTGGGGGAGATGACCCGCACTCTCTGTCACTTTTACCCTGTAGATGCTGATTAGCAATTCAACCCTGGAAAGTTTTGCTTCTTCATTTTTATTTAATCATATTTTATTTATTGATATTTATTTATTTTTGGCTGCACTGCGCGGCCTTCAGTGCAGGGATCTCAGTTCCCTGACCAGGAATCGAACCCGTGCCCCCTGCAGTGGAAGCGTGGAGGCTTAGCCGCAGGAAAGTCCCAGGTTTTGCTTCTTGGGCTAAAAAAAAGCAACAAAGGTGGAGCCCTCATTGGGGTAATAGTGAGAAGCGACCCCCATTTTCGCCTGAAAGCCCTGGTGGGGAGAGCTGCTCCCAGGCGGGCGGGTCATTCAGTCATTCAGCAAGTGTTTATCTAGAGGCGGTGACGTGAAAGGGTCCTGAAGGATAGGTGGTGTCCTATGTGGAGTGTTTGGACGTGGCAGCAGAGGAGAGGAGCTTGCAGAGGTTAAGGGCGGGAGGGGGATGATGGGTGGTGGCTGGCTGGCCATTTTGGCTGTGTGTGGAGTGTCTGGACGTGGCGGCAGAGGTTAAGGGCGGGTGGGGGGTGATGGGTGGCGGCTGGCTGGCCATTTTGGCTGTAGTTGCTGCTTTTACGTGAGATCAGGTTTTCCTCAAGCGTGACAAACAAGAAAGAGTAGTGGCACAGGCTGGCTTTCTGAGCAGAATTCAAACTTTGGTCAAAGCCCATTACAACCAATTTTGTGTCACAATAAACATACTCTACAGTTTAAAAAACCCTCAGCTAACTATTCGATATTGTTGAAACCCTGAATATGCTCCCAAAGCAGTAAACCAGAAACCCTGGCT
The DNA here is from genome assembly GCF_003676395.1 of Aethalodelphis obliquidens. Taxonomy (NCBI): domain Eukaryota; kingdom Metazoa; phylum Chordata; class Mammalia; order Artiodactyla; family Delphinidae; genus Aethalodelphis; species Aethalodelphis obliquidens. The sequence goes on along the minus strand of NW_020837968.1, from coordinate 18,151,177 downwards.
GTTCCTCGCTCTCGGTTGAGAGGCCGTGGTCATCTGTATCCTTCCGCGAGCATTTGCATTCTTCGCAGCAGGAAGGGCCGCCCGGGAGCCTGCAGATGACAGACACCCACCGGGGCTCAGCTGGTGTCTAGAGGCATCCAGGACTGGAGGATTAGACACTCTCTCTCCTGCTCTCCCTACCAGGTGCCGGTAGGAGGACTGTCCTCAGTGGTTCTCACATAGGTCTGCGCTCCCCGTCTCCTAACCTCACCCTCACTCACTCCTCCCCCGACTATGATCTGAAACGTCCCTCCTCTGACTCCCAGTGGCTGCCTGTCCTCACCCCGCCTAAGGGCTGACACCTCCAGCCTCCCCTTCTGGGTGCCCAGGGCTCAGTCCCCGGTGAGCCTTTCCCTTTGCTTCCTGACTGTTCACCACATCCTTCTCTGGCTGCTCTTCCTCTGCCCACCCCCTCCCCGCCCTAAGTATCAGGAACCTCAGGTCTCCATCGTTGTTTCTCTCCTCTTCCCCTCTTCCTACGAGACTCTTACGCGTGCTCTCATTCACTCCCGAGGAGAACAAATATATCCGATGGTGTGGAAATCTGTCATTTCCTGGCCTCCTCTCTCAAGCTCCTGTTCCATTAACCCGTTGTTACATGGAATATCTACTGGCTATCCCAGGGGCATCTCAAATTCATCATGTCCCAGGCTAAACTTGTCCCCTTCCCCCCAAATCCTTGCCCCTCCGTCAGTATTCTTTTTTTTTTTTGAAAAACTGTATATAGTTTATATATAATTTGGTTTAAATATTAATTTTATATAGGACCCCTTGTTCCACGTTTGGAATGCTCTAGCTTGTCCCAGTTTGGTCCTAATATATAGGTGATTCAAACTTTCTCTGCCACCTCATATGTGCCTGGTGATTCCCACAGTATTTCTCCCTCCCTCCCTTCCTCCCTCCCTCCCTCCCTCCCTTTCTTTCTTTACTGGGGTATAGTTGTTCTACAATGTTGTGTGAGTTTCTACTGTACAGCGAAGTACAGTTCCCTGTGCTATACAGCAGGTTCTCGTTAGTTATCTGTTTTATACATATTAGTGTATATATGTCAATCCTAATCTCCCGATTCATCCCCAACCCCCTTTCTCCCCTTGGTGTCCAAACGTTTGTTCTCTACGTTTGTGTCTCTGTTTCTGCCTTGCAAACCGGTTCATCTCTCAGAGAGAGACGTCCCCTCCTCCAGCCAACCCACCCAGAAGCCCGGGGGTTAGAGGAATGAGGCTTCAGAGTCGAACCACTTGGTGCAAATTCCAGTTCCACCACATCCTGTGTTAGCCTGGCAAATTCCTGAATCCCTCTGTGCCTCAGTTTCCCAGAATAAAAACAGCCCTTCTTAGAGAGTTACAGTGAGGAACAGAGGAGATGTTCCATGGGTCACGGCCATACAGAAGGCGCTCAATAAATACGAGCTGTTATTAGCTCCCTTCCAACGAGAACGAGAATGACAACAATACACACACACACACACAACCCTGTGGGCTCTACCTCGTCTCCACATTCAGGCCCCTGTTCTCCACCTGCATGACCACAGCCTTGACTCAGACCTTCCTTATTTCTGCCCTGAACTGCTGCAATAGACTCCCTCACCCTCCATGTTCCCTCTACTCCAGTCCAGCTGGAAAATCCTTTTTTTAAAAAAATATATATAACAGCTTTATTGAGATATAATTCACATACCACATAATTCATTCATTTAAAATGTATATTCAGTGGGTTTTAGTATATTCACAGAGTTGTGCAAACATCTCCACCACCATTCTCCTCTCCCCAGAGCATGTCTGACAAGTTGGGACAAAGCAATGGGAGTTTGAAGATTTCTGACAGGCACGTTCCTAGAAACTTTTAAAAAATTTTAAAATAAATGTTCCAGGAGGACTTCCCTGGGGGCGCAGTGGTTAAGAATCCACCTGCCAATGCAGGGGGCTTGGGTTTGAGCCCTGGTCCGGGAAGATCCCACATGCCAAGGAGCAACTAAGCCTGTGTGCCACAACTACTGAGCCTGCGTTCTAGAGCCCACAAGCCACAACTACTGAAGCCCACGAGCCACAACTACTGAAGCCCACGCCCCTAGAGCCCGTGCTCCGCAACAAGAGAAGCCACCGTGATGAGAAGCCCGTGCACCATAACAAAGAGTAGCCCCTGCTTGCTGCAGCTAGAGAAAACCCGTGCAGAGCAACAAAGACCCAACGCAGCCAAATAAATAAAATTAAAAAAAAAAAAAAAAAAAGGTTCCAGGAGATACGGTTCTGCCCTAACAAAAGAGTCTCTCAGGTGCGGGTCTCCAAAAGGTCACCAGGTTACATTACTCAGCACTGGGTGAAGAAGTAACTGAATGGCAGGGGACTGGCTGCAAAGGGCCACCACTCCAGGGAGGGAGACTTTTCTTTCTCCACACTTGCTACTCAGAGGGCATCTTATTATACCACCACCGCATCTGTCCTTGTGAAGAAAGGACAACAAGCTGCCTCACGCACCAGGGCAGTGTGTTCAGTCTTTCACTCCCTTAGCATTTGGGGAGCACCTGCTATGCCTTGTTCTAGGGCTGGGAAAACAGACAAACTCCCTGCCCTGCAGGAACGATTCTAGCTTGGAAAAACTGATGAATGGAGTGACACGGGCGGAAAGGGCTCTGGAGAAAAGGAAAGGAAGTATGGGGTGGTGGGGAGCTGTCATTTTCAACGGAGTGGTCAAGAAAGACCTCACCGGGAAAGTAACATTGGGGTAAGTAAGACCTGAAGAAGAGAGAGAGAGCACCCGGCAGTGCTGGAGGATGTTCAGGCAGAGAAGGCAGCATGTGCAAAGGCCCTGCGGTGGAAGCCAACAGCTAGGAAGCCAGGGTGGCTGGAGCTGAGTGGGCAGAGGGGGAATGTTAGGGGATGAGGCCAGTGAAGGGTGTGGGCGTGGCCTTCTGCACCACTGTGAAAGAAGGGAAGCCACCGGAAGGTTTGAAGCAGACACATGACATGTCCTCAAGTTTTAAGAAGAGAACATCAATCGGTGGCTGTGTGGAAAGCAGCCTTCAGGGCAAGGGCAAATACAAGGGATCAGTTACAAGGCTGTTACAATAATTCAGGCAAGAGATGGTGGCAGTGAGGGTATGAGAAGTGGTCAGTTTCTGGATACGCAGCATTTTGGAGGTAAAGCTAACAGGATTTCCTGACAGGTCAGATATTTCTATTTTAACACAGAATAGAAACAAATAAAAGAGCCCTGGATTCGATTTCAACAAGCCTGGCTTATAGTTCTGGCTCTGCCTCCTGCTAGCCATGAGACGAGGATAAGCAAATCAGCCCCTTAGATCCCAGCTCCCTTATTTGTAAAAAGGAAGTGAGAAATACCTGCCCCTTTACCCGACAGGTTTTGTTGAGAGTCTCAAAAGAGAAACTGAGGGTGACCACTCACTGAAAGCTGCAGAGTGCCATGCTTCTGCCAAATAAAAAAACCTGATGATTTGTTTTAATGACAATTATATTTCTCTCCATCAGTGGAGTCTCTTACCTTGGGGAGGGGGTGCCAGAGGGATCAGCTCCCTCTCTCTGCCTCCCCTCTGGGTGCTGGTGTGCTGGGGTCGGGGACCTTCCCCTTCCTATAACCTACCAAAAGTGCCACGGACAGCTCTTCAGTTTGTGCCCTGTCCAAGGGCTCCTGGGTGAGATGCAGTGTGTGCCCCGCTTCAGACCTTGTACCCTGATGGACGGCTGCATCTGCCCCAGGACTGTTCCTTGTTTTGTTTTATTTTTTTTCTCTTATTTGCACAAGACAGAGGACCAGGCAGCCCCAGCTGCCCCTAATTCAGCAGCTGAGGCAGAGAAGGGAAGATGCAGGTAGGGGATGACGTGGTGAGCTCATATCTTCCCTGTTAGAGTAGTTTCTGTGGCCAGTCTTACAGGAGAAAACATTCTCTGGGGAAATCTTTCTTTTTTTTTTAATAAATTTATTTATTTATTTTTGGCTGCGTTGGGTCTTTGTTGCTGCGCGCAGGCTTTCTCTAGTTGCGGCGAGCGGGGGCTACCCTTCGTTGCGGTGCGTGGGTTTCTCCTTGCAATGGCTTTTCTTGTTGTGCAGCACGGGTTCTAGGCGCGCGGGCTTCAGTAGTTGTGGCGCACGGGCTTAGCTGCTCCGCGGCATGTGGGATCTTCCCGGCCCAGGGCTCGAACCCGTGTCCCCTGCAGTGGCAGGTGGATTCTTAACCACTGCACCACCAGGGAAGCCCGGGAAGTCCTTTTAACTTGGATTGACGTGGGTTGCACAAGGCAAAATTCCAGGGCTCTGGAATCATTTGAATGCTAGAGAAGGAAAGGAAAAAAAAGCAAATTAGGGATCCTGCCACCGGCCCCTTTCAAAGTGACGCCACTGTAGAGAAAAGATGGAAACTCGAGATTTCGGCGGATGTGTTACACTGCGTCCCACCCGATCGGGTGCTTAGGGTGCCGAGGGCCGGATCCCACCTTGTCCTGACCCCCTGCTTTGACCGCTCACCTTCTGACCCTGAAATTCCAGTGTGGCTCCCCTTTGGCGTGATCTGTGCCCAGCCTCTGGCTTGGTTAGCAGCTGGCCGCTCTAGCGGGCAGGCCTGGTGTCCCAGCCTGGCCTCAGGCCATGGTGAGAGGGCTGCACATTTTCAAGGTCATTATCTCTCCTCCAGGTTCCCCAAACCAGGCGAGAAGCAACTTTGGTAGAATGGGTTTGGTAATGTATTGTGTGTAGGGTGAGCCTCTGTTTTTCTCCGTCTTTCCTCTGCACGCTTCTCCTGGAAGGAGTACCCTAATTACCCTCTGGAGTAGCACCCCTCCCCCACTCCTAGATCATGACCTTTGGGCCGGGGGTGGGGGGGTTAAATCCAGCTTAGCAACATGGCGGCCGTGGGACTTGCGAGCTTCTCACTGGGGAGGGGTAAATGTCCCAGGCAGAGCAATGACATGAAATGAGCCTTCCCAGAGGATCTTTGGGTCAGACGTTCCCTACTGGACCTAACGACAGGAAGGACGGCCTGAATCTTGAGCTGCTGGGGCCTGACAATGAAACCAACCTGCAGCAGAGGCGGAGCGAAGAGCTGCCTCTCTCCTGATGGCATCACGTAAGCCACTGGATCAAGCTCTACTGGAAGTACCAGATCTATCCCTGCCCTTCCCCAAAAGGCACCAATAAAGTAATTTCCTTTTTTTTTTTTTTTTTTTTTTTGCTTAAGCCCCTTTTTTTTCTCCTTGCAAATTACTGCAAAGATCCTTACTGCATAGACCACAGTTCAGAGAGGGCTGCTGCCCATAGCGGTGTAGCAGAGTGAGGTTATATGGGCCACTGTGACCTTCCTCTGACATAAAGCCGAAGGCTTTGGCTGGGACAGTTGGTAAAGCTGGAGTTACACTGGCTAATGGTGAGCTATGCCTCAGGAGCTTGTCCTGCCTCAGAGGGGACTGGCGGGTCAGACACAGGGGCTGACCTGGGCCCCTCCTGGACCAGCAGCCTCCCCTGAGGCCTGGCCTGCACTTCCTGTCTCTCTGACTCACTCTCTCTGTGCCCCACCTTTTCTACATCTGCTGAAATCCTGCCCACCCCTCGAGGCCCATCTGGAACGCTGCCTGCTCCTGTCACCCCTGCTGCTCCTGTCACCCCTGCTGGCTCGTCCCCAGCACAGGAGCCCTCTCACTGTGGTGGGGACGGCACTGCGTAACAGGAGGGCCAGGCTGCCTTGAGGCCGGAGGGCTGAGGCCTGGCTCTGCAGCCTTCTAACTGTGTGAACCTGGGCACGCGGCTTGACCTCTTTGAATCTGATTGCCCTCATCTGTAAAATGGGAACGACACTCTACCTCGAGAGTACAGACCTCGCAGGACCTGGATGCAAGGTCCCAGAGAGGCAATGAGACTCCTGAGGGAGGTAGGGTGCAGGCAGAGGGGCCCAGATCACCGCTCACAGAGCCCCGTGCTGTAGCATGGGACGCAGCTGCAGAATGATTCCTGCGGGCTCACGCTCCCCCAAAGTCCTCCACGGGGGCCTGGGGACAGCATGGAGGTGGGCCTAGGTGAGAAGGTTTTCTGTGCCCTGAGCTACACACCCCCTGTGGCCGGGCACTTGCACCCCACATTTCCTCCTTTCTCCGGACCTCAGTGGAGAGGGCAGATTCTACAGGGACAAGGGTGGATTCTTCCCCATCCTGTGAGCTCGACAGGTGAGCCCAGCCCAGTGGCATACAGATGCCTCTTTAACTGGATTGAGAAAGTGGAGTGTTTCCCCTCCCCATTAAAAAAAAAAGGTTGAATTAAGCAGAGCTCCAGGCAAATGCAGAGGCTGAGAACAAGAAAGGTCACGTTTGTTGTTCCTCAGATACAGCCCTGCAATCTCAGCTCTCCACCCTGTTGCGGGTTCCTTCACTCATTCAGCTTTACAGAAAGCGTGTTTCTAGAATTCCTAGTCTGAGGGAGGCTCCTGGGGCACAGAGTGAGGAGGGGCAGGTCTGTTCTCAGGCTGCACAAACAGCGGGCACCCCAGGCAGAAGGCCTCAGACACCATGAGGAACATCCAGACAGACGGAGGGGCTGGACCCCAGAGGCCGGCCGGATGCCAGACCCTGCGAGGGCTGACCCTGGCCTCCCCCGCTAAGCTGACTCTTCCTTTCCTCCTAGAGTGGACAGACAAGCTGAAAACCAAGTGGGTTGAGCTTCCTTCTCCTTAAATCTCTGGCAGGGACAGGATGGAAGCTGGGGGCTGGGAAGGAAGGGAAGCCAAGGTCTGGCCGCAAACCTCTGATCACGGCGGCAGAGGGGCCAGACCCTAGGGGGCAGGAGGGCAGTGCCCTTCACGTGCTTATCCAGCTGTCAAATAGCCGAATGCTTGGGTCCAAGTGCCAGAGGATGAGAGGCTTTTGAGAAGGGAGAGCTGTGAGGAATCTCCGAGTCAGATTTACACCAGGACAATAAACTTCTGGGAGAATTGCAAGACCCTTAACCAGCACAGCTTTGCAAAAATCCCCCAAGCCTCGCATCCTCTGCTGTGTGCTTGGTTCAAGGTATAAATATTCACTGTGATTCAGTCAGATGAAGCAAAGAATAAATATTATTCTGGGCTAAAGGAATAAAAAGTCCAGAGGCAAACGACAGGGATGTGTCTAAGACGACTGAATGTTTTCCTTGAACATTGTGGGTTTCCAAAGATCTCTTGATCCCAAAGAGATGCTTTTAGTCAATAAAATACTGAATAAAATGCATCATGTTTCCAGAACCAAGTCCAATTCCATTGGGAGGAAAAACGAAATCAGACCACATGGCGATGCTTGGAATACTGGGAAGAAGGCCCTTTAGAGTGGGTACTGTTCTGAATCTTTGGATGAGAAGGGACAGAAAGACAGACTGACCAGCTGTGACTGCCCACCATTTCACCGTGGTGTGTGCTCAATTCCAGACCAGCCCCTAATCTGGGGAGGGAGGTCAAGGCCAGATCAGAGGGCAGCAGACGAGGCAGGGGCAGTGGAGATGCCTCACAGCCCCAGGGAGACCCTGGGTCCTGGGAGGGCAGGGATTAGTGTCTCCCTGGAGGCAGACTCAGTGGGATAGTGTGGAAATGGGGTGACAAGGAAGGAAGGAAAAGGAGAGAAGGCAGAGAGAGGAAAGCGGCCTCTCCCTGTTCTAAATACCAAGTGCAGTAGGAATCCTTCCAAGTTCAGTCCCGGCCCCCTCCATTCAGGGGGCTGCTTGCAAGGATGCCCTCCCTCCCACCCACCGCTTGCTGGGTCTGACTTGGACGCCCCCCTCTGGGCCCCATTGTCTCTCCCACTGGGCTGTGGCCTGGCCCTAGCACAATGCTTGCAAACCGCAGGTGCTCCAGAGGTGATGTCTTGAATGAGTGAACATCTGTCCGCTATCCATCTGCAAGATGCCTGAAGCCCCTTCTCCAGCGTCCTGAGGGGGGTGTGCCCTTTACTGCGGGCTCGTGGTCCCAGGCACTGTGCAGAAGGCCCTCCGTGCAGTGCCTCAGGGGTGCCAACTATATCGTTTTCTTTCTGGCAACAATATTTTGGATCATTAGAAGTGTCTTTGAGATGCAGCTTTTTAATTACAGAATGAATACTGTCCCTGGGAAGGGGCCTTTTCCCAAACGCTCCAGGAACAACTTGGCAGGATGCCCTTCCAAGGGAAGCGCAGCCCAACCAGTGCCTGTGGCTGTGACAGACCCAATGTCCTGTCCAAACAGGAACCCAAAGAGGGGCTCCTAGGGGAAGAGCAGAGGCCCCCTGCTCACCAGCTCCCTAGCATCCCCCCACCCCAGGAGGTCCCTTCGGCCATACGCCAAAGGCTGGGAACTAGGGCTTCTGCAGACATAGTCCCCTCCACCTGTATTAAAATATTCCCTCCGCTCCATGCAAAATGGCACCATCTTCCTGGAGCTTTAGGGCCGGTGTGTGTTGACGTCTGTCAGCCGAGCCAGCAATGACTTTCCCATGTGTGTCAGGCCCAGTCACACACACAGCTCTTCTCTTTGTTCTCAGGAACCAAACAGAGCCAGGAGGGCCAAAGCTGGGAGGGGGCTTCCGGAAACATCCGGCGTGGCTGGACAGAGGTGAGCCGTGACCCTGGCTCGCTGCAGAGCGCCAGCCTGCCCCCATCCCCTGAGAACTCCACATCCTGGGGTTCTCCTGGGCTGACTCCCTGTCTTGGGAGCTGGGTATTTATATTCATATCCCAAATGCTAATTAAGATCAAAGTGACTCTGCTGTTCACTCTGGGGGACCGCAGTCTGGACAGGTGACACAGCCTCTGCCAGTCCTCCAGGGGCACCAGCCTGCAAGGGCTTCTCTCGGGGAACCGCCAACATCATAGTCTGCCTTGGGGGTGTGCTTGGAAACTAGTTAAAGGTGTCAACTATGTTGACACTCAGACATTTCCTCAAATAAGCATGGTAGAACCACTCCCAGTCTTGCTTTTCCAATCTTGTTTACCTGCTGAGCCAGGGGTAGCAGGTGGCAGAGAGCTGCAGGGAGGCTGTTTTCTCTCCCCCTTGATGGGTCCCCAAAACCTTGGGAGCCAGTGAGGTTCACACTGCCTGTGCCGTCAGGATGCCTTTGATGTGACTGTCAGAGAGTATGTCTTCTTGTGGCTCCATCAGGATGTCCCATTTCATGAAGCTTCAGTATTTCTATCCTTAAATGGCGTATCCTCACTGAAACTCTGTGGTCTCTTCTCAAGCAATTTTCTGGTAAAACGTTTTCCTGGCTAGCCTGTAAGCAGTATTTTCTAGCATTTGCGTTAGCACCGATCCAGGTGGCAATTGTCGACCATCTGTGAGACTACCTGGCAGGTTTTCAAGATCAAGCAAATCCACAGGCTTAAACAGGCAGGTTGGCTCAAGCCACTGAAACGCCCTGAGACACGGGGTGGGGAGGGACGGAGCACCCGTGTCTCCTCCATCTCCTGTCACCACTGACCCATGTGCTTCTCACTCAAGACAAACCATAAGGAGGGCTGTTAATTTTTAGAGAAAATCAAACTATTTTTTAAAAAATCAAATTGCATTCTTGTAAATACTCTTCTGACTCTCCCTCCCATTCTGATGGGACAGGGTTACGCTCTGGGGACTCTTTATCAGGTGCCAGGAGCTGGGTGCTTCTCCGGAGGGCAAAGACTCGCTCCCCTCCTAAGCTTCCAACAGTAAAGGCTCCAGTTCGTTGCCGACTTTGACCCATCAGCCTCTTCTAAGATAAGCTTCCGGGTTTTCACGTTGCAACACACACCAAACCGCAGAGGTTATGACTTCTCTGTGTTTCTCCTCTCGTGAACCACCAGGCAGAGCAACAAGCCCTGCCCACTTCCTGCTCACGTGTTTGGTCTGCAACGACCTTTTATTCCATGAAATGAAGTCAAAAGCAAACCCTGAACAATAGCCAGGCGACTCTGTGAGGTGGACACTCCAGCCTGGTCACCGACTCAGAACTGCCTTATCTTCAGAACAAACTGTAACAAATCCCAGCCAATCTCATCAACTGCAGGCTTTAGGAATGGAATATGGATTAACTCTACTCTTATGCATAAAGATGTTGATCTTCTATCTCTCGTATTTCTTTTTTGTCCCTTGGTGGTGTAGCTGAGGCTCCCAGGGGAAGCGTAAAAGAAAGAGCTTCTGATAGAAGCAGATATGGAGAGTTTGGAGGCTGGGTTTTTGTGACATCAAATAGCCCTGCAGGAGGCTGTTTTTTTGTTGTTGCAAAGAGCACAGCCTAAAAAGACAGCTGCGCAAACAGCAAGCAACTGATTGGGTGTGTTCACCACCCTGTGCACAGCCCTGGTTGCCAGCAAAGGGGATGGATAATGAGGTCACAGGACAAGTCCTAGCTTTCCTGGTGCCTACGGTTCACGAGACAACACCCACATTGAGCCACCACTCTCACTGGGTATATAATTACTGGTTCTGAGGGGGTGGGGCAGACTTACCACCAGGGACATCTTGTGCCCCGTCCCAGCTCTCTGGGAACCAGCTGGGATTTCAGCTGCTCTTGGCTGGCCTCTCTTAGCCCCTTGTAGGTAACCATGGGCTCCGAGTCAATCTTGGTTTCTCTTCCCAGCTCTTCCCACTTACTCCTTGTGTCAACCTGGCAAGTCAGTCAGCCCTTTTTTTCAGTTTCTTCACCTGCAAAATGGGTATAATGTTCCCACCTCATCGGACTGTTGGAAGGATTAATTTTCTTACCCTTTTTTCGTTCCCCCAAGTGTTTTTGTTTGTTTGTTTGTTTGTTTTGTTTTCTTATCCATCCAACAAATCTTTATACCATGAGCCTATACCAAGGCTAGGACACAAAGACCACTAAAATGATGCAACGGTGCACATCTTCAGTCTGGAGTTAGAGGCCAGCACACACATCACGTTCACTGACGTGTGGTAATACCAGTTATGAGGAGGGACATGCAGCATTAAGTTGTTTTTTTTTTTTTTTTCTTGCGGTACGCGGGCCTCTCACTGTTGTGGCCTCTCCCGTTGCGGAGCACAGGCCCCGGATGCATAGGCTCAGCGGCCATGGCTCACGGGCTCAGCCGCTCCACGGCATGCGGGATCTTCCCAGGGCACGAACCCGTGTCCCCTGCATCGGCAGGCGGACTCTCAACCACTGCGCCACCAGGGAAGCCCAGCATTAAGTCTTTATTAGCCAAGACATGCCCTTCTGCTGGCAGTGCTGGGCCTCATCCACATGTGACAGCCCTCCATCGACACCTGACAGCCCTCCCATCTATACTTCACAGCCCTCTGAGGGCTCTGGCCAGTCGGCCCTTTCCTCCTCCTCGGGACAAAGATGGTACCTCCAGGCCCCGTCATGCTGGAGTGATTGTCATGTGAATCAAGCCTTTTTTGTTCTTCCTATTTAGAAACTTGAAACAAAACAAAGGGGGTCAGATATTGTTTTATTCTCTCTGAACTCCTTAGGCGCCTGACAGAGAAGTTTCCAGCGCCTTTGCTTTCGGTTTCATCTGTTCACTGCAATAAGGTTCTAGAAGAGCTCCTGAGCTGTGCATCACTCACCCGTGCCAAGAACCACACAGACAGTCCAGACTTCTGCCTTGAAAGTGAACCTGGCAGTTCATCAACTTCTAGCTACTTTTTAAACATCCTCTGCTCCATCCTCTTGGTTTGTGGATTATAAATTGTTCTCTTCGTGGAAGAAGTAGAAGCAGAATTCTCCCCTGCCACAGCTGGCTGAGACAGAGCCAGGAGAGGGAGTTCAGGGATGTCATTAATTATTAATTAAGTGCATTCAGAATTTCTAACACTTGCCACACGGGCAATGGGAGAAAACATTGAAAGATGATCCAAATCTTACCGACAGGGAGAGAAACTCGTCATGAAACACTGCTGAGCTTGTGGCCAGATAAAGCAAGTTCATGTCAACATGGGCTTCGATGGCCATGAGATTTTCAGGAGCCCCAAGTCGGATTGCCGAACCTGGTATGTACCACGTCCCATGTCCTCCTCTCTCTACCTGAGGCGAGTGCTTTCTTTCTGGACCCAGATCATCAATCCTCAGTGAATACCGACCTGTTGGTAAGCTCTTAAAAGCCCTGGTGTGAACTCAGTGAGTATTCCTTGCCAAATCAACGTAAAGACAGAGGACAAGGTAGAGGCCTTGGTTTGTATGTGGTGGGCAAAGAGCGTGCTCAAGTAATTTGAAAGACTTTCTTCATGGTCCCTGGCATTTTAGAATCACCTGGTGATTGCGAAATCACCAGCAATACAAGTATTTTGGGCAGGGGGAGGGTATTTTTGGATTTGAGGTATTTCCAAACTCTAGGAAAGACATTTTTCCAATTTAGTTACTCTAAGCTGTTTCAGGGACGCCAAAGAACTTATCTGGTTATAAAGTAGTCAGTCCAGTGTCACTGGTATCAGGGATTGGGTGATGATTTTCCAGCCCAAAGTGTTAATTCAGGGAACTGGAACCTCAGTCTCCTTCTTGTGGGAGGCTGTGTTCTGAGCCATAGCTACCTGGCTCCACTAACTTTTCCAGGCAGTCTAATTCCAGGCTACCATGTGGATCCTTGCTGGAAAGGCTTGTTCCTCAAAAGCAGTGTACTTCATCCCCCTTTCTGCTATGAACTTATATCTCATTTAGATAAACATAAAAATTCCAGGCACTACTGGAATTTGTTGTAAGATTTGTTTTAAGTTTTGTCTTCAAATTTCTCCATCGTAACAGTTTCATACACATTTGCTGAATGAATGACTTAATAAATTAAAGAATCAGAACTATTTAGTGATTGCTTATTGTTAAATTTAAACCTCACAACTGCGCTGTGAATGATGGGTATTATTTTCCCCATTTTATAGATAAACAGTCTGAAGATAAAATTTAAGGGCCTGAGGTCTGAAGTGTAGGAGGAGAGGTGAGGATTCAGGTGCAGGTCTCCCAGTCTCTGAAATCCACATTCTCTGTGGGACTCCGTCCTGCCAAATCAGTAATCCTCTGACTCAGAGCACAGGCTCCGGACGCGCAGGCTCAGCGGCCATGGCTCACGGGCCCAGCTACTCCGCGGCATGTGGGATCCTCCCGGACCAGGGCACGAACCCGTGTCCCCTGCATCGGCAGGTGGACTCTCAACCACTGCGCCACCAGGGAAGCCCTCCTCTGACTCTTTTAATCATGGGTTCTTGGAAATGAAAGGGAACCATCCTGCCTCTTAGTTATCATTTCCCTGTGTATATTCCAAAGGTTGATGTAGCACTGGACTTTAAATGCTTATGTGTCCAAAGAGTTTACCCTGCAAAACAGGTGCAGCCAACATGCTTTTACACGTCTCTTCCCTCCTTGGAAACCGGGCTGGTTAACTGTCGCTTCACTGGCCTCCACTCACACATTCACCGATGAAAAAATGTTTCCTTGCTTTGCAAAGGACGGTCCCATGAAAGAGCAAACATGTTGAAGCTCAATTCTCCTCCTCCTTGAATTAATTATCCTGAGATGAAAGTAACTTGAGGCAATAGGTTGCTTTTGTGTTAATTTACTATTGTTAATATTTTATATTTTCGCTCTTCTCAAGTCATATTTTCCTGAGGAAATGGTAAGAGTTTGTCACTTACTTGCAGACATTTTTCTTGCCTTGGCCTAAAGAAGTTAGGAAAATTTTGATCTATACTATATACAACACTAGCTGGTATTGTACTTAAAAAAAATGCATGACACAAATACCTCTTAGTCTCTTAGCGCAATAATTTTTAATCTAATGGGCATATCCTGAATCAAAATTTCCAGGGTGCCTTGTGTGGTTTGACAAACCATATATGATATTATAAAAATATTTAAAAATCATAAATATTTTAAAAATTATTTATTTATCCCACGAGGTATGTGGGATCTTTGTTCCCAACCAGGGATCCTACCTGTGCACCCTGCATTGGAAGCATGGAGTCTTAACCATTGGACTGCCAGAGATGCCCCCATAAATGTTTATTTTATTAAAACATTGGTAGTACTACCTTCCACCCCTTAGGATGGCTACCATCAAAAACAAACCAAAAAAAAAAAAAAAAAAAAAAACAAAACAAAACAAGAGAACAAAAAGCATTGGTGAGGATGTGGAGAAATTGGAACGCTTGCGCCCTGTGGGTGGTACACTGCGATGGAAAACAGTACGGAGGGGCTTCCCTGGTGGCGCGGTGGTTGGGAGTCCGCCTGCCGATGCAGGGCACGCGGGTTCGTGCCCCGGTCCGGGAGGATCCCACGTGCCGCAGAGCGGCTGGGCCCGTGAGCCATGGCCGCTGAGCCTGAGTGTCTGGAGCCTGTGCTCCGCAACGGGAGAGGCCACAGCAGTGAGAGGCCCGCGTACCGCAAAAAAAGAAAGAAAGAAAGAAAACAGTATGGAGGTTTCTGAAAAAATTTAACATAGAATTACCATATGATCCAGCAATTTGACTTCTGGATATATACCCCCCCAAAATTGAAAACAGGAAGTCATATACCTCTACACCCGTATTCAGAGCAGCAATATTCACAATAGCCAAAATATGGAAGCAACTCAGGTGTCCATCGATGGGTGAACGGATAAACAAAGTGTGGTATATACATACAATGGAATATCACTCAGTCTTAAAAAAGTAGCAGATTCTGACATATGCTACAATGTGGATGAACCTTGAGGACATTATTCAGAGTGAACTAAGCCAGTCACAAAAGGACAAGTACTTTGTGAATCCACTTATATGAGGTATATAGAATAGTAAAATTAATAGAGACAGAAAGTAGAATGATGATTGCCAGGGACTGGAGAAAGGGGAAATAATTATTTAATGGGTACAGAGTTTCAGTTTGGGAAGATGAAAAATTCTGGAGATGAATGGTGATGACAGTTGTATAACAATGTGAATGTACTTAATGCCACTGAACTGCACACTTAAAATGGGTTAAGATGGGGCTTCCCTGGTGGCGCAGTGGTTGAGAGTCTGCCTGCCAATGCAGGGGACATGGGTTTGAGCCCTGGTCTGGGAAGATCCCACATGCCACGGAGCAACTAGGCTCGTGAGCCACAACTACTGAGCCTGCCCGTCTGGAGCCTGTGCTCCGCAACAAGAGAGGCCACGATAGTGAGAGGCCCGTGCACCGCGATGAAGAGTGGCCCCCGCTTGCCACAACTAGAGAAAGCCCTCGCACAGAAACGAAGACCCAACACAGCCATAAATAAATAAATAAATAAATAAATTTAAAATGTACAGTATTCCAAATCATTGTATAAAAATAAAATTATAAAAACAAAATAAAAGGAGGGCTGTATATTCGTAGAAGTGACATTTTTGATGGGTCGTGCTGTTATGCTATCTTGAAGGTTAATGCTATGGGAAGGCTCATAATCTTGTACTTTTGGTACTTTACAAATGGAATCATTCTGAATGGTCCAAGATAAACTTTCCTTTGTTACATTACATAGACAAAAGATTATTTTACTGAGATTTCAGAAATCTAAGTATGTAAAAACTGTACTCATACAGGCAAAAACGGCGTTTTGTTCCACAGTGTGACTTACCCTGGAGTAGACTCCAGTTCAGAGTACCATGACTTGCTTTGCTATAGCAGTGGTTATCTCTGGGATCCTAGCCTTCTGTATAAAACATAAACAAGCAAAGAAATATCTTAAGTAACTTAGTATGAAAATGCAATTTTTTTCTGCCAAACTATTCATGTCAAATAATATTTAGAGTTGTTTAATGGCTATTCAAGCTGGTTCTGTACAGCTTTCAAATACATCTATATTGCAATTACATTTCATCTAACAGATGTAATATTCACATATATTGTTCGTCATTTATGTAGGTGTGTGTTCTGAATAAAATAATACACTACTGTGCTCCAAATAGGTTTTAGGTTGTACAATCAGTTAGAATGCACTTGCTCAAGTAAAATGAAGAAATTTAAAAGAATTCTGCAAATCTGATTTTAAACATTCATCTCAAATATTTTGTATCATCGCCCTCAAACGTGTTTTAAGCAGATTTAATTGCACTGGATGCTGCAGTAAATATACTACAAAGATTACCGTGATCCTGCTCTTGCTATCTCAAAGTGAATTTTCTAAGACAGCCCCTTAGAAGAAGGAAGGAAGAGGAAGACATACAGGCAATTTTACAGAGTCCAGAATTAGGGCATCAGAATTAAGAGTCATGGCGGAAAGGATCAAAAGTGGAGACAAGGGTAAGTTTGCACACCAGGTGTGCTCAGAGGAGCATAGTCACAGGGGTCCTGTGACCCCAAAATGTAGACAAAAAGCCCACGAGCCATATTCTGATCAGCCTGTGAAGCATCCAGCTGATATGACAGTGGGGTCATGTAATAACTGGGAGTTAATGGCCGGCAGAACCAAGAGGCTGCCCCGGGGACCATGGGGGCTCAGGTGGTGGGAAGACCAGATGCTCTGGACCTTAGACCTGGGTTAGAATTTCCGCTCCAGCGCTTATTTGCTGGGTGTCACTTGGTGCAAGTTTGTTGACCTGAGTCTCAGTTTTGTCATCCTAAAAATGGTGATAATGATAACTATTTCACTGAGTTGATTTGAGCCATAAATAAGATAAGGAATGGAAGTGCTCTCCGCACAGCAAGGTCTCATTACACATTAGTCCCCTCCCCACATTGTCCCTTTCTCCACCACCTGGATGCCAACTGCAGGCGCTCCCTAACTTTTCCTAGAGGGCACAGAGCAGTTTTAGTGAGAGGGTTGGAGCAATCACTGAAGAGAAGTGTAAGTGTCAAACAGTATCACTGATGGCTAAGGCTTAGCTTTGGCTAGAAGTGAATCAACATGGCAATTACATATTACATAAACGAGTACGCTCTGTTCTACACTCGAGCCCCCAGTCTGCCCCAGACAGACTCTGGGTAGGAGGCAGGGGTGGAAGCCTACCCTCAGGGACTCACAGGTTAGCAACTGTGCCAACACAAACCATGCACCTGTGTTGTGCAACCCCACATGAAACATACAGTAGGTTCTTAATTGAAACATAATCTGGATTAAAAGAGATGAGGGCGCAGAGATCAAGACCAAGGCAGAGGGGAATTCCCTGGTGGTCCAGTGGCTAAGACTCTGCGCTTCCAATGCAGGGAGCACGGGTTCGATCCCTGGTCAGGGAACTAAGGTCCCACATGCCATACAGTGCAGCCAAGAAAACCCCAAACAAACAAACAAAAAGACCAAGGCAGAGGAGAGAGCAGCCAGCATAGTGGATGGCGATGGCGAGGAAGCAGGACCAGTGGCAGGGGGCAAGGGAGGCACAGAGGGGAGGGCAGTCAAGCTGTGCTCCCAAGGCAGAAAGCTTCTTCATCTACCCTAGTTAGTGGGAACAGTTAGTGCCAGTGAAAGTTCCATTGCTTCTTGCCTTAATGCAGCCTCGTAGAAGCTTAGTAACTAGACCAAGAGGGAGAGAATTTACTTAGTCCGGCTTTTAGAGGAGCATAGATGACACAGTTTCATAATTAACTAATCATTCATTTCTTTAATGGGGAGAGATGCAAAGAGGAATAAAATACGGTTTCTGCCTTCCAGGATGCCCATAACGTCAGGTGTATGTGGGACGTGCCATGCAGACAGAGAGACAGGGGAAGCTTTGCTGAGATTCTCAGAAGAAGGGAGAAGGCATTCAAGCAACATGTCTGTGGCCCCATTAGAAATTTTGTAGAAATGGAGGGTGAAGTGAGTGGGAAAGGTAAGATAGGCATAAAAAGGAGCAGAAGGGGCTCAGCCCGGCAAAGATCTATGAGGGCAAGAGTTTCTGAAGCGCTTTCCTGTATGTCATGCTATGAAGTATGAATTTTTTGCTGCAGAAAAATAATTCGGGACTCCCAACACATCGAAACAAATTTTACACTAATTAAAAAATAGTTATTAAAAAAGTTATTCATCAGCAAATGTTAAAAACAAAATGTTTGAATAATAATTACTTTCTGAACAAAGGATCTTTAAGTTTTAAGATTAAATCTGGTGAGCAGGTTAGATTTTTCACTTAGAATAGTATAGACCAAAAGACTGAAGGTACAGCAGTCTTATATTTAAAAAAGCACTAAAGGAGGATTCAAAGGATTTAGATACTTAGATAAAAAACAACAAATGCATTAAAATTTTATTGACACATATGATAGTCCAGATCCTCTGGGAAACAGAGCCAAATAATGGACACAACAGAAGACAACACACTGCAGTTCTTGTATTTCATATGTAAGGTTGGTTTCCTGGCCCCATGTGTGTTTTTCGACTGTTTTTTCTTTTTTTTTCTTTTGCGATACGCGGGCCTCTCACTGTTGTGACCTCTCCTGTTGCGGAGCACAGGCTCCGGTCGCGCAAGCTCAGCAGCCATGGCTCACGGGCCCAGCCGCTCTGCGGCACGTGGGATCTTCCCGGACCGGGCCACGAACCCGCGTCCCCGGCATCGGCAGGCGGACCCTCAACCACTGCGCCACCAGGGAAGCCCTTTTGGCTGTTTTAGTGGCAGCGCTGATGGGCTTTGCTTCTCCATTATTCCCTTTCCTTGTAAGTGCAGAAGGGGACCGTGCCACTGATGGCCACTTTAACACCAATGCCAAGACACAGCTCTTCAAGTGACTTTTTATATATTTTGAAAATTCACAGTTGGCTAATTGTGGTTGACAAGCATCTCTCTGAGAACTAAACTGGGAAATTCTCCACTCCCAAATCTACATAATTTTTGGTAGTCTCTAAAAAAAGAAAAAGAAGAGGAAAATACCAACAGTTCCTTTACTGAGAAAGTAGCCTAGATATTCATCTGGTTTTTTGAAATATGCTCCAATCCACTAACTAGAAATAAACAATAATTATTCTTTAGTTTCTCTGATGTCAAAAGCAGTTCTGTTTTAAGAATGTCTTTAAAAATTTATAAGGTAGAATGTTAACTAAGCTAACTCTAGTGATTTACGATCTTTTAATTTCATTTTGTTATGATGAGACTTTATAAACCTGACTTTTAAAATGAAGTGTGTGTTTTTTAATGAATCTTCTTTTATTTCATAAGTGGAAAAATCCAGGAAATGTGTACCTCAAGGGAAATCCAGTGAAATCTAGGTTCTGTGTAGAAGATAGGAAAAAGGAATAATGAAGTACTTCATGGCTATTAGGAATAGTTACTATCTTAGGTCCCCCCATACCCGCTACAGTGTTTTCATTTCTGTGTCATTTGCTGCAAAAAATGAGGTAGCGCTAATACTATCTCACCTTAACGGCTAAGACAACTGAGGGTGAGGGCTTTGCCAAAAATTACAAAGGTTTTCTGACTTTGAAGTGCAGTGTGCATTCCTATAGCTCAGATTTCCACCCAGAGCAAATTTGATGACAATGAAAATTTGATGTCAGAATTTGTTCTAGGGAAAGGCTCGGATGAACTCATTCACTGGATGTGAATGACAGAGAAAGCTCAATATATATATATATTTTTTTCTTATTTTTGTAGTAGTAAACCTGGGTGTTTTGTAGTTATTAAGTGTGAGAAAATGAGAGCTCTTGCACCTGAAGCTGGGCTATAAATGGTAAAGCCTACTTATTATAATTTAATGGATAGTGCTTCCAAAATAGAAATTCACTTAAATTTACCTAGTAAGTTAGGTTAACCTAGTAGTTGGGTTAAGAAATACTTTGATTAAAACCACACTGCAAAATGGGGAACCTCAATGGATTGCTTTAAACTCTTGACCTCAAAGGAAGGAAACAAACTAACCAATAATGATAACTTGGAGAGAAAAAAAGGTTTAGGATCCATAACAGATTCGGAGTTAACAATGTAATGATTCAGCATTTTGGAGGCCAAGTAAAACCAGACTTGTGGGACGCACGTCAAGTGGCATCTCACTGTGTACGGCACAGAATTTTCTCTTCCACGCCGCACGTTGTTGAATATCTTCTACCATATCTCTGCAGGACCTTCACTTAATCTTAATCCCCTTCCTCACAGCGGTCGGCCTAGGAACGCTGCGAGCTGTAGGGAATCCTTGGACATTCTTTACCAACCCCCTCCCACCCACTGGCCCCACTGCCCCCAAGCTGCGGTCCAGGTCAGTTTCTACCGACGTGCAGCCATCGCCAAGACAAAGGAGCCCCAGATTGCCTTTGTAGCCACTGCTTGGCCTGGAGTCTTCTGGTTTTTTGGGGTTTTTTTAAACACGGTAAGGAGAGCAGTAATAGTGTTTTAGCAAGAAGTACTTTTGGTCTCGGTCAATTGATCTTTAGTTATCACTACGCAAATTTACTTTATAGCCCTTTTATATCTCTCGCCAAGCCACTTCACACACCAATTTCCCTACTGTGCATCGCAAGACAACTGTGGCGAGTGCCGGGAGGGAAAGGGCGGGGAATGCGCGCGGTCAGCGGGCTAGAAAAGTGCCTGGGCGGCTGAGATAAGGCCCGCTCAAATATGCCTTCTGCGCCGCACCACGGCTAGACCCGCGAGGATCCTCTTCCCTCATCGCGGGCCTTGACGCGGGGTGGGGCGGGGCGGGCGGACGCGCCATGTCTCAGAACCAATCGACAGCGCCGGGCACTATTCAAAAGGCCGAGGGGCCAATGGGAGCCCTGGGAAGCCAGACTGGGGGGGCGGGACGAGGAGAGGGCGGGGCCGGGGGGGCGCGCGCCCGGGCTGCGGGACCGCGGGGCGCGAGAGCGCGAGAGCCGGCAGTGTCGCGCGCGCGGAACCGCCGCCGGGTAGCTGCTCAGCGACTCTCCCGGAGCTGTTCGTGTTCCCGCCGGAGTCCGGAGCAGGTGAGCGCCCGTACCCACGCCCCGCTCCCCACGGCGCAGTCTCCGAGGGGCCGGGGGGAGGCCCGCAGGGCGGGCGGGGCGGGCGCGGCGGGCGGACCGGGGTTCCTGGGCGCCGGGCCTGGTGCCGCGGCCTCGCCCTCCCCTTCTCCGAGTGGGTCCGGGCCGCTGCTGGCGAGGCTGAAGGTGCGTCCGGCCCGGCCAGCTGCGGAAATGGAGCTGCGGTTTTAAATTGCAGACGTTTCCCTCCATTTTGGACGCGCCACGTCGGTGTAAAATGATGTTGGCTGGGGAGGATGAGTGGGTGGGTGACCCACCCCGGTCCCTTTGTCCCCGCCCTGCAGCACCAGCCCTCCCAAGCCGGCTCCGAGCGCCTTTTTGACAGATTAGCGGGTGGCTTGGTGGGCCCTGCTCTCGGGGAGGCAGAAAAGGCGCGGCAGCCTGGCGGACGGGGAAGTGGGGTTGCAAAGTTGCCTTTAATTCTCGCTGGTTGTCACTGGCCTTGAGGGTCGTGGCGGTCTCTGTTCGGCTATTCTCCAGTGCTGGCTGCGCGCGTTGCATTCCCTCGCCCGGTGTTTCCGCACACTCAAGAAACGGGTACTTAGGCAGGTTTGCGTACTCCAGCTAAAGCTTGATCCTACTTTTTCATCTTTTTAAAGGCTTTAAAAAAATTCTTCGTAATGACACCTTCCGACACTCTCAAGGGACACTTAGCGCTTGATGGCAGAGGGCCTGGTTCCAGGCGTTTCCATCAAAATGATTGCACGGTCTGGTCGGGAGTCAGGCTGTGGATATTCAGAACGACCCAGTAGATACATTGGACAGCGCGTGGACAGTGCAAGGGTTCAGCCTGGAGCGAGCGAGCTTGCTCACGGGCTGTGGCGGGCATGCACCCGGCCGGAGCCCAGGTAGATCTACGCTCCTGGTCCCAGCCCTCAGGGACCTTGCAAATAAATACGTGCAAATCTGTAATTACACTTTGTAGCAACTGCCGTGGAGGAAAGGGTGTGTGTGTGTGTGTGTGTGCGTGCGTGCGCGCGCGCTAATTTAGACTGGGCACCAAGTCCAGTTTAAGTTTAGTTTCTGAGAGCTGTCTAGGGAGGAGGGAAGAGAGTGAGTAGGAGGGGAATTATTGTTACCTTCAGTTCTTTATATTGCTTAGGGGAGAAGTCAGGCCGTGCCGCCCCTCCAGCCAAGAAGGTGGCGTTTCTTCTGCTTTCTGCGACAGGGGCAGGAGATAGGCCAGGGGTTCCCGTTTGGGTTTTGCCTGCCAGGCCAGCCTTGGGCCCAGGTGTTGAAGAGGGAAGCTGTCAAACTTCATTTGAGCTTCCCTTTCTCTGCCACGTTTAGACTAACTTGGGAAAGTGAGGAAAGATGAGCAAAGGCCTCTGTAACACTGCGATCAGCAGAGAATAACACATTCAGTTGTGCTGATAAACAGTAACATATTGGAGCTGATATGTGTGGAGATTCCAGTGCCAATTGCCACTGAAGTTAGCAAGCATGTTGTGGCTTAATAGAGAAAAGCCTGAGGGTCCCCATGTTTCCACTGCTAATGGGGAATGGAGACATTGTGCTCAGTAAACAAAATCTTTCTTTGCCAACCTACTTGGCTAAAACCTCCCTTCTGAGGGAGGCTGATCCCTGTGTGTTTTGATTCCATCAGGTGAGCATAGCGATGTGCGCAAATGTCCTGGGGCTTTTCTGTCCTACCTGGCTAATTCACTCCTGCAGAATTAGGATGTGATGCACTGTGTGACACTTGTGTGTGGATCTTGTGCAAAGTGGAGGTGCACATAATGTTGGTAGTTTCGCCTTTTGGAACATTTGTGTGTGAGATAGTGGTCTCCGAAGGAGCGTGCTGGTTTGTTCCTATTTTTTCTTTTTTTCAGCCATTATATGAAAGAACGTTATCGAGTCCTAATTCCTAACTCTTTTTTTAAAAATGTTTAGAGACCTAACAGATATCCACCAGCTATCTTAATTTGTTTAACCCCAAATATTTAATTGATAGCAGGAAAACCTCTTTGGCATTGACCTGTGTCCAGTATTGCACAGATACTGTGTGTGTGGCGTAAAATAGGTACAACGGAAAGATGCCAATAAATGAATTTTCCAAAAAGGACAGAATCTGCTCAAGGGCCTTTTAAAAAATCCAGGTGGCTCCCGGGTCCTGAGGGCCTGGGTTTCAAAAGTTTACAAAGAGTTGCTTGAAACTCGGATGGCATCTTCACGTAGAAAGATGTAATTGCCTTCTGCCCACCCTGGTTGACCAATGTCAGAGAACTAGTACTAATAGCAGTGGTTTGATTTTAGGGGGTCCGAGGAGAAGGAGGGGGCACGAGAGGAGGGCACATTTCCTTCCTCTTTCTTAGTGTTTGGAGGCTCAGAGCTAAATGTTGAAATAGGCAAAACTTGCTGTTGTCACCTTCCTTTTTTGTGCCCCTCCTCCGGGTCCCAAGGTGTCTACCGCCCTCTGCTTCCCAAGTGCCCCTCACGTGACTCCTCAGCCAGGTGTGACTTCATTCCCAGAGTGTCTGGGGTCCTCCCCGTGCCCCGACCGCCCCCCGCCCAGCCCAAACCTTCTCATTACCACAGTGATGCTCTCTCAGGTAGGTTTGGGAAGAAAGCCATCTCTTGTACCTAATGTGTAAATGGACTGACATCCTCTAATCACCACCTAAGTCTCTGTGTTTTCTTTCATCTACTGACCTAGCTCCTATCTATCTAAGCAAGTGGAGCTTGTGAAGTTTTTTCCTCAGGCGATTAACAGTGAAGAAATGTGGTGCTTGGGAAAGACTTTTTCTCGGGAGGGGTGTGGTGATCTTTCTCCTTTCTTAACTCTGGAGAGTCTTCAGAAGTTCTCGTGTTGTTTTTGTTGACAGGAGCCAGGTGAGGATTGTATCTTTATATGCCCAGAGGATGTTTCGGGAATTGCTTAGTTGGTGGGATGAGGGTGACTGTAAGGAGAGATTTTTGGGTCCTCCTGTCTCCTTCTTAGACGAGGCCCAGCTAGTTCAGTTGGTGTTGGAGCTGTCGGCAGGCGCTGGTTTTGTCCTGTGGAAAGGTGAATCTGCTGGTCCCAGGAGGGAGAAACATTACTACCTAAGAGCTTGAAGCACCCAGCAGTCAGTTGATGTTTGAAAAACAGGCCTCATGTAAGTGACAATTGCTGCAGATTGCTTGTGGCTTCTTAGAGTGTTGTTTTCATACCAGGCTTCATGGGCCACGTTTTGGTTCAGTGGAGAAGAGGGTTATAACTGGGGGTTGATGTCTGCTGTAGGCTTTTGAAAAAAGAGCTAGGATGCTGGCCCAGGTATGTGGTTGGCAGTTACTTGGTAGGCATTTGAGACTTCAGCTGTAAGACTTGAAAGCTTGGTGAAAACCCCAAATTTGCTATTCATTTTAGATGTGGAGTTATATTGTTCTCCCTGTTGGTAGGTTATAGTAATGCTAATTACACAGCCTTGATTTTCCCCATCTGTTGCCTAGTTTACTGTTTTTAGTAAAGGTAATTTGTTAAAAATTAGATAATACATCTTTAAAGCTTTTGTAAGACTACAGTCATCCCCCCTTATCTGCAGTTTCACTTTCTGAGGTGGTCACCTGCGGTCCAATAATATTAAATGGAGAATTCCAGAAATAAATAGTTCATAAGTTTTAAATTGTGTGCCACTCTGAGTAGCGGGATGAAATCTTGGGCTGTCCCTCTCCATCCAGCCTGGGATGTGAATCGTCCCTTTGTCCAGCGCATCTTGCCCATTAGTCACTTAGTAGCCATCTCGGTAATCTGTCGAGGTATCACACTGCTTGTGTTCAAGTGACCCTTATTTTACTTAATAATGGCCTCAAAGCACAAGAGTAGTGACGCTGGCAATTCAGATATGCCAAAGAGAAGCTGTAAAGTGCTTCCTTTAAGGGAAAAGGTGACAATTCTTGGCTTAATAGGGAAAGAAAAAAAATCCTATGCTGAGGTTGCTGAGACCTATGGTAAGAACGAATCTTCTGTCTGTGAAATTGTGAAGAAGGAAACAGAAATTCCTGCTAGTTTCGCTGTTGTACCTCAAACTGCAAGTTACGGCCACAGTGTGTGGTTAAGTGCTTAGTTAAGATGGAAAAGGCATTAAATTTGTGCCTTTAAGGTATTTTGAGAGAGGGACTGACCACCTTCATATAACTTTTATTAAAGTATATTGTTATAATTGTTTTATTATTAGTTATTGTTGTTAACCTCTTACTGTGCCTAATTTATAAATTAAACTTTATCATAGGTATGTATGTATAGGAAAAAACACAGTATGTACGGGGCTCTGTACTATCTGTGGTTTCAGGCATCCACTAGGGATGCCTGGGGGTCTTAGAATATATCCCTCTTGGATAAGGAGGGGACTACTGTATCTGCAGAGTTATCAATCAGAAAAGGTGTGTCCTTTGTGAGATTGTGCCTTATTAATTAAAGAAGTATAGTTACTGTAGGTGGGTAGCGTTTTGCATGGTGCAGATCATTTGGAGCCTTTATGTTTTGTCATATTTAATCCTTAGTGCCACTTCCGTGTACAGTGGCTGTATAAAGTGATTCCCAATGAGATATGGTGTAGCAGAAGGAACAACCTCTATGTCCTGACTCTGCCTCTTCATGCCATCTGTTTCTATAACCTTGAACAAAACAGTTAACATCTTTAAGCTTCAGTTTTCTCACCTTTAAAATAGGAGTTGTTCACCCTCTCCTCTAGAGGCTTTTGTAGCCTGAAAGTCTTGACCAGTTAAACATTTTGGAAAGTTGTACTTTAGCGTTTAATCTATGAAAAAAGACAAATGTAAGTGTGTATGCGCTGACTCTAATTTTTTTTTTTTTTTAAACTATTCAGACTGATTTTCAAAATGCCAGGTAGGAAATTTGCCGATGGTGAGGTGGTAAGAGGTCGATGGCCCGGGAGTTCACTTTATTATGAAGTAGAAATTCTGAGCCATGACAGCAACTCCCAGCTTTACAACGTAAGATACAAAGATGGAACTGAACTTGAATTGAAAGAGAGTGATATCAAGGTAAGCACTCTGGTTTACAGAGCATGTTTATAATAGTTGGGAAATCACTGTAGGTGTGGTTTTTAAGCTTTAGAGCAGTCAGGTCTGGCTCTCTGCAGGCGTAGGGTCACTCTCCTGCTTTAGGTCAGATCCTGTTTTTTGGCTTTGGGAATGTATGAATGAGGCACAGTGCCCTGTTGCTAAGAAGCTGTCAGTCTGCTGAAGTCAGACACTTACATCGTCCTCTCCCTAGTTTAATGCACTCTGTCATTCTGTGACAGTTTGTCATGCGTGGCGTTGGAGCACATCAAGGGTAGGGAAGGGCACTGGGTTTTGGGGAAGGCTTTCAGAGCTGAGTGCTGAGGACAGATAGGGAAAACTCAGGTGACGGGGTGGGGGGACTTCCACGGCGGACAGCATGCCAAAGGCTTGGGTCGGGAGTCACAGACGACCAATGCTGAAAGGGTGTGGTGGGCGAGGGCCGGAGGAGGGGAAAGAAGGAGCCAGAACTGGAGGGGTTTGGGCTTCATCCCAGACACCGAGGATTTAATCAGGAGAGTGACATTAATTAGATTTGAGTCCAAGGCTTCTCAACCTATCTGTGAGGACCTGAGCTTGCAAATATCTGGTCCGTGGTATAGAAGTATTTACGTAACATACCGTAATTACTAGGCAAATGGGGAAAAAAAAAAGGTACAAAATAAAACCCTAACTTTTCACTGTCAGATTCAATAGACATAAAATTGCTTTGTCAAAATGCTATAAAAATTGCTGCCCATCTCTTCTCAGTTTCATTCCTTGCTGCAGATCAGTAACAAACAGTTCTTGAGCCCGCAGCCTGTGGATCACAGTCTGAGTGCTCTAGACCAGGGGTTGGCAACATTTTTGAGTAAAAGGACTTGTACATATAGTTCGTGCACTGCAGGAGCAACTGTGGACATGGCTGTGTCCCAATGCAATTTTATTCATGGACACTGAAATTTGAAGTTCAGATGATTCTCACATGCCACCAAGTTTCATTCTTCTTTTGATTTTGTTTGCAGTCATTTGAGAACTGTAAAGCCATTCTTCACTCCTGTGCCACCCATACTGGGTGGGAGGGATTTGGGCTGGGGGTTAGTTTGCCTTCCTCAGGTCTAGGTTCCTGGAAATATTCGGAGTAGGTGAGGGCAGGGTAAAACATTGCTGTGTAACCCAGTCTTGGACTCGTTTTCAAGATCTGATCGTGTTTTATTCAGAGTGAAACTGAGATGAATTTTCTTGTTATTGTTTGTGTGCTAATTTTTTTTTTTTTGTCCTATCATCTCAGTTTTAATCAATGTTATTTGTATCTCTTATATATATTATTAGGAAAATGCACAGCTGCTTGGTTTAGAACATTCATTTCCTGGCAATACCTTCAAAGAAGAGTTAGGGGTGGAAAGGCTGCTTTGGTCTCAGGAGAGACGGGTCATTATAGCTGAAGCTGTTATTGGCCTCATCTGATGGATGCTCAGATCCCATGAGTTCCCAGGGTGGTTTTAGAGTCACTGGTGCAGTCATTGCCGTTGCTGCCCTCTGGCAGTGTGGGTCTGCGTGTGTTATGACTTATGGTGAAGCTCTGCCTTTTCTCCTCCCTCTAGCCTTTAACCTCCTTCAGGCAAAGGAAAAGTGGCTCAACTTCCAGTTCTCCCTCCAGACGCAGAGGGAGCCGCTCCAGGTCGCGCTCCCGATCCCCTGGCCGGCCCCCAAAAGGTTCCCGCCCATCCGTCTCAGCTTCGCACCAGGCTCACATTAAGGAAGCAAAGAAGGAAGCAAGGAAGGAAATATTGGAAGTTAAACTGACTCCACTGGTATTGGTACGTGTGTTTGGGAGATCTCCAACCTTACAACAGTGTTTAATCTGCCCAAATCATGTCTTCCCCTTTATGTGTACTCAAGTGATTTGCAGTTAATAATATTAAAGATTACATGAAAAAATGAATGTTTGGAAGAATAGAAGGTATAATGCTTTTAAATACCATGAAAAAGAACATTTTTAAGTTATGAGTGCAGTTTAATATTGTGGGTTTTTTCCTAAAAAAAGCAGTGTTTAAATTTGAAATAGATGTAGATTGTAGACTGAACTGAATAGTTTTTATAGTGAATAAAAGTTCATGTAGAAAATAACGAGACATAACTGTATCTTATAAAAACATATTCTTGCTGTCTTAGTATCATTGTACTTGATTGCCTTCCCTATTCAGAGATGATACTTTTAATGGAATTTACTTTCAGAGTTCAAGGTTGGAAATATTAGGTAGGGTGTGCAGAGCCTGGAGGACCTTGCACAATGAACATTTTAGATAGTAGACCAAATTGAAATAATAAATAAACAGAATTGAAGAAAGGTCATTGTTTATTCTCTTCACTTACTGTTACCTCTTTTCTGGATAAAATGTACAGATTTTTGATAATCTTAAAACACTGGATTATTACATAGTGTTTTGTAGTCAGATTTTTAAATTTTAAGATGTTGGGCGTAACCTTCTGTGTTGTATTTTCCTGCATCACTTTTTTTTTTTTTTTTTGCGGTACGCGGGCCTCTCACTGTTGTGGCCTCTCCCGTTGCGGAGCACAGGCTCCGGACGCGCAGGCTCAGCGGCCATGGCTCACGGGCCCAGCCGCTCCGCGGCATGTGGGATCTTCCCGGACCGGGGCACAAACCCGCGTCCCCTGCATCAGCAGGCGGACTCCCAACCACTGCGCCACCAGCGAAGCCCTGCACGTAGCTTTGACATCACATCATCCTTATTCTTTTGGACTCCTAATTGTGATCTTTGCAGTACCTTGCCTCACTGTGTGAATACCCCGTCAATTTGCAGTCAGTACAGTTCAGGGTCAGCTGACTAGCTGTGTTACAGGATTACATTTGTGGTTGCTGTGGATTACACGTTGGACCTTTGAAAAACCAAGAGTGTAGTTTTTAGGTGGGTCCGTTTGCTGCTAAGTGGCTCGTTGGCACTTTGGTAAACTTAAGTATATGTTGAATGCTGTCACTGCTCAGTTAGACCTTGATTTGAACTAGAACTTGATACTATATTAATGCCGTCTTTCGACAGCTGGCCTCCCAAAAGATATATTTCTCTTTTTAATTAATCTGTCAGTGACTTTAAAGGAGCAAAGTCACCTATTTCAGCCATACATTGCCTGGAAAATGTTTTGTAAGCGAAAGTCCTTCCTCTGTACAGTCAGCAAGAAATTCCCTCCACTGCTTGAAGAGAATGACATTCAAGGAAAGAGACTGAATTGAGAAAGGAGACATTAGGGAGAGAAAATGTAAGGTTAAATAGAAATAAGGCAGATGAAATTCAGAAAGTAGGCAGTTTGTAGGTTACTAGTAATACTCCATAAGTAGCCACTATTTCTTAATTTCCTGTTATTAAGCTGTTTGGGGGCCGTGAATGTCTTTTCCTCTTTTTTTTTAACCAGTTAATGAGCTGATTTACCAATTTTTACTGTATCTACCTCTCATAGTGAATATTATTAGAGCATCTGTTATCGAACAGTGAAATTATAAGATTTAGTCTAATTTTGTTTAAAAGATGGAAGATCTTATGTGGAAACCTCTACTGTAAGAGCCAATCTTTTGAAGATTAGGAAATTCTAATCAATTTTATTCCATTTCATTTTTTTAAAAAGTGGGCTGAAATTCTTCAGCATTACGGCTGTGAAAATCTTTGGTTGGTTTTATTGCTTGGTTTCACAGTACTGAACTTTTACCATCACGTACCTTTTTACTAAGTTATCATTCTTATGGTTAAAATGTTTTATATTCTTCAATTTAGAAGCCATTTGGAAATAGCATCAACAGATATAACGGGGAGCCTGAGCACATAGAGAGGAATGACATACCTCACAAAAACACGCAGGTACAGAGGGGTTCATTTTCCTCTCAGGTAATTTTTTTCCTTGTTAAAGTGACTTTCTCTAAAGAAGCACATTGAAAACCATAATTTTTCTTAGAATCTTTTCTAAGATTCTGTTCTTAAATTAAGACTGAGTATAATTTAACAAATTTATTCTTATTGTATATGGCTATACTAAGATGCTGAATTACTTAATGTGGTAGCATTAATGATACTTACTGACTACAGATATTTAATACTTTTTATTTTTTAAATAGGAAAAATTCCCTTTGTCACAAGAGAGTAGTTATATACTTACACAGTATAGCCTTCATCCACGAAGAGAAGAGGTCAAATTAAAAGAAATAGATTCAAAGGAAGAAAAAATTGTTACAAAAGGACCTACGTCGTTGAGAACCTTTGAAGTGACAGCCACACAGCAGAAGGACTTAGAATTTGGAGGAGTACCTGGTAGGCATCAGAACCGGCCTAGGGAGGGCAGGCAGGGTGGGCAAACGCTGGTTGCGATAAAGTGAGCAGGAAAGGGCTTTCTCTGAAGAAATCTGAAGGCAGCCAGGTGGGAGCCTGGGGAAGAGTTTCCAGTCAGAAGGGACAGCAGGTGCAAAGGCCTGAGTAGGAGCATTTTTGAGGGTTATCATGGAGTAGAAAGGGTGCCACTGTGGCTATATTTAAAACTTTTAGCAATCTTTTTTTTTTTTTTTTTTTCGGTACGCGGGCCTCTCACTGCTGTGGCCTCTCCCGTTGCGGAGCACAGGCTCCGGACACGCAGGCTCAGCGGCCATGGCTCACGGGCCCAGCCGCTCCGCGGCATGTGGGATCTTCCCAGACTGGGGCACGAACCCGTGTCCCCTGCATCGGCAGGCGGACTCTCAACCACTGCGCCACCAGGGAAGCCCTTTAGCAATCTTTTAATAGGTTTTGAGCAAAGAAGTGCAAAGAAGTGATGAAAGGAAGGTTGGTATGACTGTTGTATATAGGAAGGACGGTGAGCTATTCGTGACTGGGAAATCTGCTAATAATCAGATCTCAGTGACAGGGCCTGGCTTGGCAGTAGCACTGGGAATAAGCTGCATGCATCCAGTGGGTTCATGGTGTCTACACTACCTGTTAGACAGGTTGCTCTTGAGGGTCAAAGATCTGAAGCATTCAGAGGTTTGGAGTTATTAAGTGGGTGGAGCTGGTGAGGTCTTATGACTTAGTAAAAGGAAGTACTTATTGGTTAAATGGTTCAAAATCCTGCATGGCTTAACTGCTTTGTATTTTGTAATTTATAACTCTTGGCTAACTGAATCTGTTAAAGATGGTGTCCAGCATCGCTTAAAAGTCTGCGCACATGTAACGTGAATGTGATACTATTTTAATTGTGAGAAACTTAGGGGTATAAAGTTTTTTGTTCTTTAAAGATGAGACCGATAGTTTTTAGATGTTCCAATCTTCAAGTTTTTAGATGTTCCAATCTTCAGTTTGCTGGAGTTTCAACATGTTTGCTCCCATAGTGGTTGGATTTTCAGTGTTTTAGAGCTTGGTTTCCGAGGTGGAATTTAGCTCTTCAGTGCTGGGCATTTGCTGTTTTACTACCTTCATGCCTGTGGTTGCTTCCCACAGGATGTGACAGGTAGAGTTAAGACTTTCTAATGATGCATTAGAAATTGGTTTCAAACAGCTAGCCAGACTTAAGTTTCGACCTTAGAAATTCAAGTGAGTTTTGAAAAAAATAAAATAAAATAACCTGGATTGAAATTAGAGCCTTGAATGTTCACTGATTATTTGCAGGTGTTTTTCTCATCACGCTTGGCCTGCCTGCTTTCCTCTTCCTGTTGCTGTTGATGTGTAAACAGGAAGAGCCCAGTCTTCTGAATTTTCCGCCGCCTCTGCCAGCTTTGTACGATTTATGGGAAACCAGGGTATTTGGGGCCTACCTCCTCTGGTTTTTCCTTCAGGCTCTGTTCTACTTACTGCCGATTGGGAAGGTAAGCGTTTGTTGGCGGGGCGTATGGTATTATGAGATTTTCTTCCCCTCGCTCCCATGTTTATATAAAGACATTTATAGTAGTTTTAAGGTTAAAAGCTGTCCTTGGTCATAACTACCCAGACTTACTTAGTTTTAGTTTGTTAAGCGTTTACTCTTGTATTCTGTAACACATACTTATTAAGTGAAACTTAAAGAATCTGACTGAGGGTTCTTGTGTATCTTTCCAAACCAAATAGAGAAGAATAAGCCGTTTTTCAAAATAGCCTGACTAATGGTAGAGGTGGCTGGGAAAAAAAAATTCCCTCTCACTATATGTCCTTTCAGATGCAGAATTTTAAATTGCCAGTTGATAAGAGACTGAGCTCAATGGACTTTAGTCCTTATCTTTTACCTTTTTTTTTAATATGATGAGTTTCTGATTTTCATCTCTTTCAGAAATTTGTTGTCTGGACCATTGAATATTCTTTTCAGACTCATGCAGTGTCTTTAAAACTGGTCCTCATTGCTAAGTGTAGTTTTTTCTTCTTTCATTAGAATACTCTACTTGGATATATTTAAAAGAACATGAGATTCCCTAATCAATAAATAATTCATTTAAAGATCTTGTTCTTAGAGCTTTGCAAGTTTGCCAACTGTCTGTAAACCAAAGGATCAGTTTTATTAGGAGTGGCAAATGCCAGTGATAGGAGGATAGAGCTGCAGACTTGAAATACTTTGGAACCTCACCATAACATTGGCTCTAGCGAGGATTCTTGTGATGTGAACCTTCAGGTATTTTTGTGATAAGGCTCTAAAGTAAGAAATCACAAATTCAGATAAACTCAGGTAAAGCTAGTTCAAACTAGGTAATATTTATTGAGAAAAGCAGTTTTGATGGTTAAAATATATATATATATATGTCTGTATCTATATCTATATATATAGATAGCTATATATCGATTTTTTTTTCCCACAGACTAAAACCCAACACAGTAGTTGTTAGATACCTTTAATAGATAAGGATCATTTGAAATTAGCCTGTGGGGTTTTGCTAATCCTATAATCTCAGACAGATACTACATTTCTCCTGGGTTCCCTTTCATAGCTAATGAAAGGGTAAAGTAGTTTGGCCCAAGACAAGTGATACCATATTAGTATTTTACAATTTATAATGAATTGCACTATTTCTGAATAGTTATTTTGGGGAGTAAAATGTAGCTGCCATTGGGCAGGTGGACTTTTTCTCTTAACTCATCCTGTTCAAGTAGTGTGTTTCTTGAGTACCTTTTTTATGGGGATGCTGTGGGTGATGCAAATGAAGAGATGAAATGGTCCAGTGGACATGCTCTCAGTCTCTTATTGGAGATAAAAGAATCACATGAAATGATTGAATAACTAAGTGAGCGTATATGTATAAATAGCAGAGCAAGTAAGTATATGAGTCTGTATCATCAAGTAGCACATGGGCCTTGGGATTGGGTAAGTGGGGTTGAACCCGATTGAAAGGATGACACCAACGTGAGATAGTGGAGTTGTATTCTGCTTTGTAAGCAGTGGGGAGTCATTGAAGAGTTTTGAGCTAGAGATCGACTAGATGTACGGGTTTTTGAAAACACGTCTAGTCTTGTGGTGGGACATGGGATCGTTGGGGGAGAGTGGCTATGGCAATAGTCTCAGTACACGGAGAAGTCATTACTAGATTTGTATTTGAGATAAATTCCTGAAGGTGGAATTACTTTACCTAAGGGAGTGCCATGAAGATTTTTGAGACTTGTTACTAAAGTTTCCTACTAAAAGATGATCCTCCTTCTTGGGCATGTTGAAATTTAGGTGATTTTACAAGACATGTGTATCATGGTAAAGTGTTGTGCTTTTAA
This sequence comes from Aethalodelphis obliquidens, assembly GCF_003676395.1. NCBI lineage: Eukaryota > Metazoa > Chordata > Mammalia > Artiodactyla > Delphinidae > Aethalodelphis > Aethalodelphis obliquidens. The sequence continues at coordinate 18,117,686 of NW_020837968.1, read as the reverse complement.
AATTTTAAATTAAAAAAAAAACCTTTTCTTTTAAGGTTGTAGAAGGAACACCTCTTACTGATGGAAGAAGACTCAAGTACAGATTAAATGGTGATTTTTTTTTTTTTTCAAGACTCAAATTGATGACTCGATAGCTCAGACTTTTGGGTACTGTACTCTTTAAACTGTCAAAGCTGATTATGCCAGAGGAGGAAATGGTAAATTTCTCTCAGTAGTCAGAAGAGCATGCAAGTAAACTGCTCGCACCTGCAGCCGATACGTCAGAATTATGCCATGTTAAGTAACAAGCCACTCAGTCACTGTTTTCCACTCTCCAGTTTTATTTTCTTAATAGCATTTATCGCTCATTGAAGCAATTTTGACTGTGTATCTTATCATCCTGAGTCATCCCCATGGCCTAAGTTCTGCACTGGTGTGGGCTTCCTGGCCACTCCTGCCCTCCGGAGCTCTTGCTCTTTTGCTCCAGCCACCAGCCTCCAGGCCGTCTCTAGGCTACATTCTCAGTGCTTTTGCCTGGAAAACTTTCCCCCAAAGTGTCGGCTGCTTCATCCCTGACGTGTCTCTGCTCAGAGGAGCCCTCCGATCCCTTTCTTTCCTTTACCCTGCTTTATTTTCCTCTGTGACAGGTCTTCCTGACATCAGTGTACTTGTCTCTTCACTGGGGTCTCCCCACTAGAAGGTGGCTCGTGGGCAGGGACTTGGCTGTGTTCATTGTGGTACCCTTTGTGGTACCAGCATAGGGACTGGCCTGTAGGAGGCGCTTGTTGGTAGGAGCCCTGAGTGGATGGAGTGGAAGTCTCGATGAGCGTCTCAAGAAGTGGGCATTGTCCCTCCTGACGTGGGCACCTCCTGGGGTAGGAGTGTGTGCTGAGTAAGAGGAACAGTCCACCTTTGGCACGTGAAGACTTTGATAAAGTACAGTTAACCTGCTTTTAAGAAATACGTGTATAGTGTAGTTATCCTTAAATGATTTTCCATTTTAACTAGATTGGGTGGACTGTTTTCCTTTTCTTGGGAATTATACTGTAAATTTCAGTTCTTGGCCTGTTTTAATCCTATCACTTCTCACCTTTCGAACTGTGGATACTTTTTTCAGTGACTCATCTAGCATCCACTGTATCTGAAATCACTCGACTGGGCTCTAAAAGGGAAGCCAGAGGTGTTTTAGATGACTGCCTCTTGTGCCAAGTGGGTAAGGCGTTGAACCTAGCTCCGCGCCTGACCCCTGGTAGATGCTTAGCACTGACTTGCTGCTACTGTCACATACTTTGTTTACTTTTACCAGATTCCTTGCTGCTGGAACCAGGTTTAGAATCTCCCACACACCCTCTCTCCTGCGCCTTGCGGCCTCAGTGAGGCCAAGTCTGGGGAGGGGTGGGGTGTTCCCTTTGGGCCATCAGGTCTGTCGCTGTTCGTGTTTTGTGGGCTTCTCTCTAGGTACCCACTTACTTCTCGTCCAAGTGCTCTTCTTTTCTGTTTTTGCTTCCCTTTGAGGGCGTGGCTCACTCAGAGGCTGAGAACAGTAGTACTGGGCTCGGAGCTGTCGAGCAAGCAGGCAGTGGCTGAACTAGTTGCTTGATCCTTCCTTTGAAAATTTCCTCGTTACTCTGGTTCTAGTATTACGAGATTTTACCATCATCAACTAAGGAGAGTCCTGAGACATTTTGAATAATTTAATCCACGTAGGCTAGAGAGCAAGAAACGGCTTCATCTACCATTCTTTTTCTTTAATATTCGTAAATTTTATGAGCATTAAATGAATGCTTTACAAAGTTAAAGAAAAAGTTTAAAAAGTTAAAAGTTACTCTTTGGAGTAAACCTGACACTGTGGAAAATGTGGACTTAAATAATAAATTAGAGATGACCATTTGACTTTACAAAAGCTTTGGTTTTAGAATTCTTACAGAAATAACACCTACGTCTTTTCTGTGTTAGACTGTTTTTATCCAAATGTGATTTGACTGCTTACTCAGAGAACAGTTTTTGCAGGCACTCAGCTCCTGAAAGGAAAACTGTTTCTTGGGTCCAAAGAAGCAGCAGCCAGTACACTCAGCTTCTGTCTGTTGAGCCATAGCAGGGCTAGCTCGGAACAGGAGCTCCTCCTGCGGGGCCTCGTGGGTGCTTCTGACTTTGGAATGAACATCTGTGGGCCTGGCAGTCCCTCCCTGACGTCCCCACTCGGCTGGTCCCCTCAGTCTCCTGCCTGGCCCTGGGGAACATTTGGGTTGTGGCCTCTTCTTTGAGAGCAGGGTCTTGAGGTCTTTGTTTGGGAGGTAGAGTACGACCAGGATCCTTTGAAACCCTTATTGATAAGTTATTTCGGGTAAAAATGTTTATAATTTATAACCACCAACATTGCCCTAAAGGCTTTAAACTGTGTGTTTGGCCCAGCTCTGTCAATAATTAGCCATTTGACTTTGGCCTCAGGGGTTTGGATTATGTGAATTTTGAGGTTCTTTTCAGCTTTTTAATAGTGAATTTCTGTGCACTTCTTTTCAGCTCTCTCTTCATTAAAAGCAGATGACTGTTCACAATGAAAAATAATAACTTAAGTATGAGAATATTTCACAAATTGTGTGCGAGATACAGCATCTGTATTGAAGACTGCTAACCTCAGGGGCACTGCTCGTTCATGTATTTGTGTGTGTGTAGCTTGAATAATGAAACTAAGATTTTACAAAATAATGTTGTATTATTTTATAATGGTGTAAATCCAATGTGAACCCTGGGTTAACATTCATTTTTTCCCCTCCCCTCCCTTTTTTAAGGATTCTACGCTTTTATCCTGACATCTGTACTCGTCGGAGCATCTCTCTTCTGGGATGTAGAGCTTTATTACGTGTACAGTCATTTCCTTCAGTGGGCACTTGCGGCCACCGTTTTTTCTGTGGTCTTGAGTGTTTATCTCTACGCCAGGGCTTTGAAAGCGCCCCGGGATGAACTGTCGCCGGCCAGCTCTGGTGAGCAGTGTTAGAACGTGGGTCCCACAAACGCCTCCCGCAAATGCCTCTCCACACCCTCACCCCACTGGCCCCTCAGCATCTGTTTCTAGGCTTTCATAGAATTCTCGCTTCAGTTTATGAGAGATGAAGAGAAATAGGAAAAAAAAGGAAAAGGTGAAAAAATTTAGAGAAAAATAAAAGGAAGAAAATCTGATTTTTTCCCCTTGTGTTTTCCTATTTGTTTCTTCTTCCTTTTTTAGTCACTTGATGACAGTAAGACATTTGAACAACTTCCAGCATTTTAGTAACATTAGTATTATAACAATTTAGGACAAATATTTTTTGTCCAAAATAGTAAACATCCTTTTAAAAAAAAACAACCAACAAATAATAGAGATTACAAATTGGTTGATTCTAACCTAAAGTACTTAAACATTAAAAAAAATTAAGTGGCTTATTTTTAAAATGGTGAGTCTACATTTAAAAAAGCTCTGGTTCCCCCAAAATCTAGGAATCTGGCCCCATAGGCCCCATGCCTATAGCAGCATGGATGTTTCCAGATGGGGCCAGTATCCCCTGCCCCCTGTGTCCTCACGGCCCCTCTTGGCTCTCACCACCATGCCTTTCCTCTCTGGCTGTTTGCCAGGCTCCTGGAGGTGATTGAATTGTGACCCTGGAGAGTGGACAGCAGTGCAATTTTAAAGCCTCATAATTGGGTTTGGAATACTGTTTGGATAAGGACTTTTCCCTTCATAGGAAACGCTGTCTATGATTTCTTCATTGGCCGTGAGTTAAATCCTCGGATCGGTACTTTTGATCTCAAATACTTCTGTGAATTGCGCCCCGGATTGATTGGATGGGTATGTCTTTTTTTTTTAATTTCAATTCAGTAGTACAAATTAGTCTTGCATTTGGAAAGGATTGTAGACAATGTTAAAGTAAGCTGTGGGTGGTATGTTTTTAGGAATAATCACAGCATTGCATAAATCTGTCTACTTAAAATATTTTCTTGCTGTAAATATAGTCCAGAGGAATAAGATGCCCTGTTACAGGTTATTAAACATTAAAAGAGTTTGTTTTATTTTGATTATATCAGTTTATGTTTATGTAGGAAAATAATAGTGTATGAATTAAGAAAAAATGTATTTTCCTCCCCTTTAAAAAAATGTATTTTGACTTAATTTTAGACTTGTTCGAGTTGCAAAAATAAAGAGTTCCTTCATACCACTCTCCCCAATGTTAATTAACATTTGGCAGAACCATAGTATAGTTATAAAAAACAGCAATTAAAAAGAAAAACCCCCCACAAATTAACATTGTTACAGTAGTATTAATTAAATCCCTAGACCTTATTTGAGTTTCACTAATGTTTCATGCTGTTGGCCTTTTCCTGTTCCAGAATCCTCTTCAGGGTCCGACAGTGCATTTATTTGTTATTTGGCCTTAGTCTCCTCTAGTCTGTAACAGTTGCTAGTCTTTCCTTGTCTCTCATGACCTTGACACTTTTGAAGATACTGGTCAGTTATTTTGTAAGAGTGTCCTTCAGTTTGGGTTAGTCCAGTGTTTTCTCATGATTGGAGTGAGTTATACGTCTTTGGCAAGAACACCACAGAATAAGTGTCTATCTCAGTAAATCTTATCAAGGGACTCCTGAGGTTGATATGTCTTATCACTGATGGTGGCTTCTCGGTAAGGTGGTGTCTGCAGCTTTCTCAGCTGGGAAGTTACCACCTTTCTCTCTGTAGAAACTATACCTGCCCCTTTTATTTCAGGTGGTCATTAACCTGGTGATGCTTTTGGCTGAGATGAAGCTACAGCATCGCACTGTTCCATCCTTAGCAATGATTTTGGTCAACAGTTTCCAGCTCTTGTATGTGGTGGATGCTCTCTGGAATGAGGTAATTAATTTTAAGAGCTTTGGAGTCAGATGGCGTTGAGTGTGGGTGATTGACCTGACCCCTCTGAGCCTCAGCTTCTTCCACACAAAGTGAGGAGAATATAACTTGCCTGCAAGGCTTGTGAGGATTAAATGAGTTGTGGATCCATGTGACGCATTGAGCTGACACACAGTGAGCACTGACAGCGGGTAGGTGTCGAGAACTTTGGTGATACTTCCGTGTATGTCAGCTGCTCTGTCAGGTGCGAAATATTTAAGATCTGTGGATCTTGGCTTTGTGGGTGTGACCGATTCATATAAATATAACTTTATTTATATGAATTAATGAACATTAATTTCTTAATGATTCTGTCAGATGAAAATGGATGGACAGATCATCATCGAGTTAAGATAGTGTTCTTTGGACTGTCAGATTGCCCTTTATAGTTCTTAGATAAAGGGGGAGATGTTTTATTGTCGGTGTTTCAGAATAAAAGAGTAGCTCTGATTAGATGGATATAAAACCAGAAATCATGATACATTGAGGAAAACAGTTTAAATAAAGCTAATTTCCTAACACTTGGCTTTCCTCATACGTTGATACATCATCAGTTTTTTCCGCTACTTGAAGACTGGTAAATGTTTGCTAATCTCGGTCTCCCCTAACTATATTCCTCTTGAAAATAATTTCTTCCTTGGGTCTGTTTTACAACTGTTTTATCATTTACTGTTATCTTTGTCATCATCTCCTCCAAATTCCAAGTTGAGTTTTCTTTCAGTTTGAAAAACGAAATTGGCAGCACTATGTCATAATGTTACAAAATAAATTCTCTTGGCAGTCTGTTGACATTTTGAGAGAAGGTCCATCTCCTTTAAGGTGTTTTTTTAAAGCTGTCTTATTTGGTCATATTCAGTCAAAATGACTTTAAAAGCTTGATATTGATTTATCGATAACCTTCCTTTTCTTTGGGAGGAGATTAGGACCTCTTTGAGGTGAACAGACCTCAAGTGCAAGTAGCCACATTTGGATTCTTGTTGAGCTCCTGCCACTGAACACCCTGGGCCCAGCCTTAGAAGCTGCAGAGATTGTGGGAGCATCTGATACAGAGTGCTTTGAAAATTCCAAGTCTACTCAAAATTAAACATGCTTTTGAAATTAAAAAAAAAACCCAACAATTCTTGTAAATGCACTTAGTCTTGCCAGTTGTAGGTCTTTCTTTGATTATGTAATAAAGGGCTCCTAAGAAGATGGTAGGTTACATTTTACAAGTCAGATGATATTTCCTCTGTTGCTTTATCACCTCAGAGATTTTTTTTTTTTAACTTCCTGTCTGGAAGCTTTTCAGTGGTGAGTAATTCTTCCTTCTCGTTTTCTGTCGTATCATGGTAGTCACTTTTGAAGTGACTTAGAAATTCACATTTTCTAGAGATTGAAACAAACATCGATTTCTGTTAATTAACAGAAAATGTTTGTATTTTAAGGCAAAACTGTTAAGGCAGTTTTTCACCAGGGGTAGTGGATTAAAGTTGGGAAGTTATTTTTTTAAATATGTTAGCAGTATCTCAGCCAGATTATAGCAGGCTTCTTGAAGAAAGGACTTGATTTTATGATTTCCTTTAGTATCTGGCACACTTTCGGGCAATTAGTAGATGCTTAATAATTTTCTTATTAGATTGGGTGCTAGGAATTCTTCTGCGTGTTGATGTGCCGCACCTTAGAAAGTGGAGAATATGAACTTAAATGACCCTTCCTGTGAGCCTCCGCTGGCTGTCCGGCAAATCCCCTGAGGCCCCAGGAACTGGGTAGGGCCGAGGGTTCTGCCCCTGCTGGCGCCAGCTGCTTATACCTTGTCCCTCGCTCACTGCCCACTCCCGTGTGCCCTGTCGTCATCACTGGTCTGCTCTTGTACCTGCTCCCGTGTGCGTAAGAATAGGCGCTCTTCACTAGAGGGTGACCCAAAGGGCCTGGAGTTGTTGCATCCATTTTTCTGTTCCATGGTCCTTTTGCTTGCTTTCTGGGAAAAAAAATGCATTTTGGAGATTATCACGCTTTTTCTTTAACCTAGAATATTGATTTTTTTAAATTTTAATTTTATTGGAGTATAGTTGATTTACAATGTTGGGTTAGTTTCAGGTGTGCCGCAAAGTGATTCAGCTATACGTATATTCATTCTTTTTTAGGATCTTTTCGCATATAGGTGATGTTCCCTGTGCTATACAGTAGGTCCGTGTTGGTTTGATTCTTCAGCAGAGCTTACTTATACTTGCTAATTTTTCTAGTCAGCGGGGAGTACTGGTGTCAGAGGCAGATTGGAGATGCCCTTGGGCAGGGCCGACTCCACTTCCAGAGCCGGGCCTGCAGGTTCTGGTCCAGGGGATCTGGCTGCTGGCTTGCGCTGACCAAATCCACACGAGAGTGCGTTCAGGTCCTGATTTACCCTGAGCAGCGAGGCAGGCATTTTCCCATGTTGCCAGGTAGTGTGGAAAAGCTACATGAAAAGCCAGATTGCTATCAGAAGTTAGGTTGGTGCATGTGTGCTGGGTGCAGGGGTGGCAGGTGGAAACCCATGCTCCCAGCCTTCCATCTTCTAGTCTAGTGGCGAGAGTCGCTTATTTACAGGACAGTCACACGGTCGCTCCAGGCTTCAGCAGGTGGTGGGTGGTGGCATCTGAGAAGTGCCTTGTCTAGGGGGAGGGTTGAGGAAAGCAGCATGGGCGAGGCTTCAGCTGAAGCTGGAGCGGGGTGTTCCAGGCAGAGGCATGGAGGCACAGGGGCGTTGGCAGCTCTGTTGTTTCAGGATCGCGGAGGGAGAGGGTAGAGCGACAGGAGAAGAACAGAATGATACACGTGCCGAGGGAACCAGATGCCCACTCCCACTTTAAAACGGTTTTGGTTGGTGTACTTTCCCTTAGCCCTTTATAAATTTGACTGTAAACTAGAACTTTACTTGAATACTTTAAACATTGAAGCTTTTGTCCCCCAAAGTTTAAAAGAAAATTTCCCCCCTCCATACCCTTACAGGAAGCGCTGCTGACGACCATGGACATTATCCATGATGGATTTGGATTCATGCTGGCTTTTGGAGATCTAGTGTGGGTTCCGTTTATCTACAGCTTCCAAGCCTTTTATTTAGTCAGTCATCCAAATGAACTGTCTTGGCCAATGGCGTCTCTAATCATTGCTCTGAAACGTGAGTATTAACTTCGGTCTCTGTGTAGTAAATATTGTGTGTGCTGTGGATCTGCATATTTATAGTGTGCCCTTTTATTTACTTTTTTCAAGTCTGAGTGGCTCTTTTTATTATAATAAATGGATAAATAACCACTTAGTCCCAACAACCCAATTAAGTACTAAGTAACCAAGTTCATGTTTATAAAAGGGACACATATGGCAGAGTTATGTACAAGAAAATGCTGGTATACACTGGGAACAGCTATCTAGCAGTAGGACACAACTACAGATCTTATCAGAATGAGGTGACTGAGAAAAACAAGGCTGATGGGAGGGAAGAACAGAAGACACAGACATAATAAGATATCATCTTAGGTAGCAGAAGGCATCTGGAGCATGGGGCTCGATGCTAGCTTTGACACTAGCTGTGTATTCTTGTACAGGTTGCTTGTTTTCTCTGATCCTTGAGCTCTTTTGGAAAATCAGGATTGAATTTTAGTCTTTCCTGGACCTTTTTTTTTTTTAATCTTTATTGGAGTATAATTGCTTTACAATGTTGTGCTAGTTTCTGCTGTATAACAAAGTGAATCAGCTATACGTATACATATATCCCCATATCCCCTCCCTCTTGCATCTCTCTCCCACCCTCCCTATCCCACCCCTCTAGGTGGTCACAAAGCACCGAGCTGATCTCCCTGTGCTATGCGGCTGCTTCCCACTAGCTGTCTGTTTTACATTTGGTAGTGTATATATGTCCATGCCACTCTCTCACTTTGTCCCAGCTTACCCTTCCCCCTCCCCATGTCCTCAAGTCCATTCTCTATGTCTGTGTCTTTATTCCTGCCCTGCCCCTAGGTTCATCAGAACCATCTTTTTTTGTAGATTATATGTATGTGTTAGCATACGGTATTTGTTTTTCTCTTTCTGACTTACTTCACTCTGTATGACAGACTCTAGGTCCATCCACCTCACTACAAATAGTTCACTTTCGTTTCTTTTTATGGCTGAGTAATATTCCATTTTGTATATGTGCCCCATCTTCTTTACCCATTCATCTGTCGATGGACACTTAGGTTGCTTCCATGTCCTGGCTATTGTAAATAGAGCTGCAATGAACATTGTGGTACATGACTCTTTTTGAATTATGGTTTTCTCAGGGTATATGCCCAGTGGTGGGATTGCTGGGTCATACGGTAGTTCTATTTTTAGTTTTTTAAGTTACCTCCATACTGTTCTCCAGAGTGGCTGTGTCAACTTACATTCCCACCAACAGTGCAAGAGGGTTCCCTTTTCTCCACACCCTCTCCAGCATTTATTGTTTGTAGATTTTTTGATGATGGCCATTCTGACTGGTGTGAGGTGACACCTCCTTGTAGTTTTGATTTGCATTTCTCTAGGGATTATTGATTAGCATGCCCTTTTAAATGGCCTTAATTGGCTCAGGTTTGAAGTAATCTGTGATGGATGAGTTGAGTAATAAAAAGATTCTTGCATCTTACAAAGAGAATGGATGTTTCTTTCTTGGGTTCTCAGTGGTTCTTTAAACATAATTTTAAACAAACCATTTGGTTTTAAAATTTATTAAATTTAGTTTAAAATAATAAGTTCATTTAAAATTTTATTGTCTTAGTAATGATTCATTTTTTCTGTTGAGTGCCTGCCTTTTCTGGTAGCACCTTAAAAAGTAGGGAGATTGGTCTTGCCTTCCTAGAGCTTCCATTCTAGCGGGAGAAATAAGACGCTCAGACACTGCATTGAGTAGTAGGAAGAGTCTAGAGGAGGGACTTACAGACCGAATATGATGGGAGTTTAAGGTAGAGAGTGCGTCTCTCTGGGGGAACATCAGTGTAAACCTATTGGAGGATGTGGTGCAGTGGGGAAAAGTGGGATGGGGAGGTAGATACATCGGACAGAGGGAACCACTTGGCCAGGGTGGATGCTGGAGACGAGCGAGGAGAACACTTTGGCCGGGTGCTCGTTGGTTAGCTTCAGGATGGCTTTTCTTTCGTTTCACTGTTGGTTAAACACCTCCGCCAGAGGGAGGGCAGGGAAAATTAGCACTGGACTTCAAATATTGCTAGTTTTGCTGCACTATTCAGTATTTATGGTAGAAGAAGACATTCAAGCTATTGGTTGAAATTAAGATTTAGTTTCTTCATTGGTTTGGTTAAACGTGCCTGTGTGTTATTCAAGACAGGATATGTATATTTTACAGTTAAGCTAAAAATAGGGAGTAGAATTATTTCTTACTACTTCATTGAGGACTGATAATAAATAGTGATATGTCAGGGCCTCTTAATTTTGACATTTCGGAATTTGAAGTAAAGCCACCAACTTGGAGGCTTACAGTGGGATTCGGCATATATTTATGTGCAAGTTGTTCTGGTGCAGATTCTGAGCTATAGTTTTATTAATAAAGCATTCATGTTGTGGCCAGTAGGTATCATAACTAACAGATGAACTCCAGTATTGATTTTATTGTAATGTGGGCTGCATTAGATTTTATTCATGGATGTAACTATATTTGTTAGTTTTGCCTTCATGGTAGATGATGAAAGCTGTACGATAGTGAGATATCGGGATCATATCTTCTTTTGACCTTCTAAGATTGAGAGGTTTTGAATTGTTAAGAAATAAAGCTATTCTGTACTTTGCAAATTTCCTTGGAGCACAGGAATAATTTCTAAATGAAATTACAGATGCTTTTAAATAAAGATTAAAGCTAAATTGTTAACAAATGAAATTTTTAAAAAATTACAGTGTGTGGATTTGTAATCTTCCGATGTGCAAATTCTCAGAAAAATGCATTCCGGAAAAATCCCTCTGATCCAAAGCTTGCACGTAAGTATTGGTTTATATTTATAGTATTTATACCACATAAAGATTTTATGTCTGTTTGTCTAGAGATCATTAAAAATGTATTTTTATTTTTGTATAGATTTAAAGACCATTCATACTTCAACAGGAAAAAATCTTCTCGTTTCTGGATGGTGGGGTTTTGTTCGCCATCCCAATTACTTGGGTGATCTCATCATGGCCCTGGCATGGTCCCTCCCATGTGGTAAGCATTTAAGAAGAGAACTGATTTGACTCTTTCTCCGGCCACCATAGGATGTGTGTGTGCTCGTTGGGTCTGGGTGCCGCCTGTTGGAGGTTTGGGTTGCCCGTTCCCCATCTGGGTGCTGCGCTTTTGGTGTATCCAGCACCGCATTCGTCCAGCGTCTGAGGGGAATTAGGAATTCACCGAGCCTGAAGTTTGAGTCTAAACTTCTGCAAGCAAAATTTTAAGTTTTAAGCTGTGCCTGGTAGCTTTTTTTCTAAGAAGAATATGTAGAAATTAACTTTCTATTTGTGACTCAGTGTACGTAGATTCTGAAAAACTCCGGTTCTTAAGAAGAAGAAAAGGCACACTCTGTTGTGTTTGTGTTGGTGTCAGCGCATACCCTGCAGTGCTGTCTGCCCTGCCCACCCTGCCCCTCACGGGTGGCCTGCCGTCCTCTTCCTGAGCACCGGCGGGGAGGAAACGGGGAGATTTGCTTTAAATAGAGGTTCTGATTTTGAAGGATTGTTAGGGTGGATTAATCACTGTTCTCTGAATAGCTTTTAATTCAAATACTACCTCCTGCCACACACTAGTGGGAATTTATGAACCGGTGTAGTTGTTTCCCCCATTGGAGAAAATGAAGTAACGGGATGGTCCATTTTTAGACGATTTGGGGACCAGCAGGAAACAATACTGTGTAGTTGTGTAGTGATAATAAAAATATCTAGTACTATTTACTGTTGCTGTCCCCAGGTTTCAATCACGTTCTTCCTTATTTCTACGTGATTTATTTCACCATTTTGCTGGTGCACCGGGAGGCTCGCGATGAACGCCACTGTAGGAAGAAGTACGGCCTGGCGTGGGAGAAGTACTGCCAGCGCGTCCCGTACCGCATATTCCCATACATCTACTGATTCTGGTCTAGGCGCTGTCTAAATGCTCCTGCAGTTTTGGTTCCATTGACAAAAAAAGGAAAAAAACCCAAAATGAACCTTTCGTTGCACTGACAGGATCTTTATGTTTCTCTTTCTTTTTGAGGCAGGACTATAGAGCCAAGTAGTAAGTCTTTTAATGTAGCTGTGTTCATTTTTATTAAATCATAACAATTAACATAAGGAAAATATAAATAAAGATGTTAGAATTTGCATTCTAATAGGAAATTTTCAATCCTTAAAAATCTGAAAACAGTCTTACAAATGCACTGAATACTGTTGATGTTTAGGGTTTTTGATTACCTTTCAAAGTTTGATTCCTTTGTCCAGTTGGTTTTTCTTAAATGAAAACAGTTACATTTTAAAGTACGTTTATGTTTTATTGCATTAAGAGAATAGAATTTGTTTCCCTTTAAATTAAATCATTTACTAGCTATGTGATTTGAAAGTAAAAACTGGTCCTCTCTGTTCAGTGCTGTACGGGAAGGGGGATGATTGATAGTGGACACTGTTTAATGAAGACCATTAGTAGTGGTTTGCTTAACCTCAACGTGTAAAACTGCATTTGAAACTGTAAATACATAGCTTTTATGTAATATATGGGGACTTCAGATTTTTCTGTATAGTATTTTGAATGTGAAATAATTTTCGGGACTAAGTATCTTTTTAACAAACATTTGCAGTATTTTAAATTAAGTTTTGTAAAGTACTACATGCGAATTAAACATTTTGAAAGAAGTGGAACTCATTTAATATTGTATGAAAGATGCTATTAAGAGTAGGAAGGGTATTTTTCCTAATCCAAAGTTTGTGAATTTGGCTTTGCTACCTCAACCGCGGGTGTTTGTTTGCCTTTATAAACTGTTGCAAATAGAAAAATAGAATAAATATATATTTTTGGAATAACATCACTATTTAAACATTTTTACACAGAGTGGTGTTTGAAAATTTGCCATTTCTGAAAGGCTAATATTTTTATATGTTTTTGACTTTTTAAATTAAACTGTGTTTTTGCTACTGTTAGTTCAGGCAGTTTATACTGTATTTTGCATAGCCTTTATATTTACAAAACTCTACTCCCTGTAAAGGAGTGTTGTATTCATCTTTAGAAATCTATTTATCTAAATACAATTTAAGGGAATAGTTTAAAATCGTTTCTTTTAGTTTAATAGCTGTGCATAAGGTAGCTTTAGCCATTAGATTCTACTTCAGTTGAGATAGTCTCATTATTAATTGTCCTATAATGGAACAGTAGCAAATTCACTAAGGTTTCGTATTCAGAGTTAAATTGTTCTCCAGAATCTTAAACATAGGGGAATCTAATAAATATAGTGTATATGTTTGGGTTTTTAATTATACATTTTACATATGAGCCATTTAGATATGCAGTGTTTGTTCTACGCTGCAGTTCGAAGTGTATATAACAGAACTTACGTTAATGTGATCATGAAGAACATTTCCGCATCCTTTAGTCTTTAAACATCGTTTTGGTGAAATTTTCAGTGTTTTATTAGTACTGATGTATGCAAGCAGTTTTTTAATGCTTCTCTCCTGGCATCAAAAAATGGCGTCCCAGCCTATTCTATACTAGATTCACCAATGAAGCTTTAGGGGAGGAAGAAGGACCTTTAATTCTTTCCTTGGTAATGAGAAAAGAGCTGTTTCCAACACAGTGCTGCAGTTTCTGGATATCAGCTACAATTTGTTTTTAATTTTGTTTTTGACATGTTTGTTTATTTGACAAGTTTTATAATGAAGTTTTAAGTTGGAAATAAAGTTGAAAATAAGATGTTGCTTTGATCACTTTGGAGTCTTTTTTTTTTTTTTTTTTTGGCCTGTAACTCTGGGATCATTGGGACCAAAACAGGAGCCCTTAGATTACCACTCCCCACCCCAACCCCTGTTTTTTTCTAGGATCCTTTGGGACCCTCCTGGACCACAAGGCAAACTGGGACCCCTGGCAAACTGCTGTTTGCATTGAGGCTCTCAGAAGTTGGAGCTTGAAAGGGGTTAGTGGAGGGTTCCCAACTCCCAGACAGTGGTCATGGATTTAGTATTTGCTCTTTGAGCAAACAGAGGAATGATCAAAAGTATCATAGACTCAGTAATACTTTCAAATGAATTTGTATTACAAAAGCACCTAAGTGCATGTGAAAGATAGTACATGTGTGTGAGAGAGGCATTTGTGTGTCAGTGAAATGAGATGAGACACTTTCATGTCTTCGTCTCTCTTTCTTCCCAGTGTGACATGGCTTTGCAGAACGTGGGTGTTTCGAATATGCACCAACACCAAGTAGGCTAAAAATATCATCATATCATGTGATTCTTGGTCTTATTTTTGTACTCTTTGAGGAAAAGGCTTTGCTTATTGGTGGTTTCCATAACTCATGGAATGTTTTGTTTTAGCAGATTGTGGATAATTCCTAAAACTATTTTAACAAATGAATTGGACCAAATAAGATCCCACCTTGTAGCCTTTGTCAAAATCCTATGTTTTATCATTTTCTTATTGATTCCTAAATGACAGGGGCTAGGTCTTTATAATTCTTTTCTATAGTGCTGTGTGTAATTAGATTCTCAGTGTATGTGTTTTTGATAATGGGACTTTCAGATAGTACAATTTCCTAGACACCAAAGTAAGTAGACGTTAATATTTTGTTCATGGCTGTTACAGAGTCTAGTTCTGGGTGTGAGCCCCACCCTCCCTACCCCCACTTATTACAGACAGAACGGATTGTTTGATCTTCATTTGTGGAGACGTGGGATTTGTTTTCTGCCAGTTGGACCCATTGCTGAGGTAATGTGACGATGAACATGGCTTTGAATCCTAGCCCTGCTTCCTCCTGGCCATGTGAGCTTGGGCCAGTCACTTCATCTCTCTGAGCAGCAGTTTCTGCATGTATTAAATTTTGTTGATATACCACATAGTACATAGGTGGCCTTAAGATAATATAGGAATTTTTATGATTACTCAACATAATTGGTGCTCAATAATAAAAATCTACCTACAGAAACACATTTTGACATTTATCCAATTTTCTGAATTCTCAGCATTGAATTCTCAGGGTTGGTTTTTCAGTGGAAAGAGAAGGTCTGGTGAAGTCAGAACAAGATCATTTCTGTAAGGGAAGAAGAGCCTCTTTTGTCTCAAAAGTGTGCTGTCAGGCCCTTCACCCTCTTTGAACCTTAGTTTCCTGATCTATAAAATGAGGATACTTTTTGAGGATTAAATAATACAGATAAAGAGCTTAGCACAGTATCTGGCACACAGGAGATACTCAGTAAACGTTGGCTAATAAGCAGCAGTGCCATCATTATCAGATAGATTGTCATCTGGAGGGCAGGAGCCTTATTTTGTTCATCTCTGTATTTGCACCACCTAGCACAGCACTGGACACGCACACGCACACACAGGTATATGACATGATACATGTATATATTGCAAAATGATTACCACAATAAGTCTAGGTGACATTCATCACCATATATATTTATAATTTTTTTCTTGTGATGAGAACTTTTAATATTTACTCTCAGCAATTTTCAAATATGCAGTACAGTATCATTAACTATCGTCTCCATGCTGTACATTACATTGCAGGTCTTAATTTATTTTATGACTGGAAGTTTGTACTTTTTTGACCACTTTTACCCATTTCACTCACCTCCCTACCCCAGCCTCTGGCAACCACCAATCTGTTCTCTGTATCTATGAATTTGTTTTTTTGTTTTTTTTTTCTGGATTCCACATGTAAGTGAGATCATACGGTATTTGTCTTTCTCTGTATGACTTATTTCACTTAGCATAATGCTCTCAAGGTCCATCGATGTTGTTGCAAATGGCAAGATTTCCTTATTTTTTATGGGTGAATAATATTTATTCCATTGTATATTAGAGAGTAGATCCCAAGAGTTCTCATCACAAGGAAAAAAACCTTTTTCTTTTTGTATCTATGGGTGTTAACTAAACTTTTTGTGGTAATCATTTCACAATATATCTAAGTCAAAAAGTCTGAGAAAACCATAATTCAAAAAGAGCCATGTACCAAAATGTTCATTGCAGCTCTATTTACAATAGCCAAGACATGGAAGCAACCTAAGGGTCCATCGACAGATGAATGGATAAAGAAGATGTGGCACATATATACAATGGAATATTGGCCATAGAAAGAAACGAAATTGAGTTATTTGTAGTGAGGTGGGTGGACCTAGAGTCTGTCATACAGAGTGAAGTAAGGCAGAAAGAGAAAAACAAATACTGTATGCTAACACATATATATGGAATCTAAAAAAAAAAATGGTCATGAAGAACCTAGGGGCAAGACGGGAATAAAGATGCAGACCTACTAGAGAATGGACTTGAGGATACGGGCAGGGGGAAGGGTAAGCTGGGACAAAGTGAGAGAGTGGCATGGACATATATACACTGCCAAACGTAAAATAGCTAGCTAGTGGGAAGCAGCCGCATAGCACAGGGAGATCAGCTCGGTGGTTTGTGACCACCTAGGGGGTGGGATAGGGAGGGTGGGAGGGAGGGAGATGCAAGAGGGAAGAGATATGGGGACATATGTGTAACTGATTCACTTTGTTATAAAGCAGAAACTAACACACCATTGTAAAGCAATTATACTCCAATAAAGATGTTAAAAAAAAAAAAGTCAAATCATTGTGCTGTATACTTAAACTTATACAGTGCTGTATGTCAATTATATCTCAGTAAAACTAGAAAAAATATTCCATTCTATGCATATATACCACATTTTCTTTATCCCTTTATCCATCAGTGAACACTCAGGTTGTTTCTATATCTTAGCTATTGTAAATAATGCTGCTATAAACATGGGAATGCAGATATCTCTTAAACATAGGGTTTTTGTTTCCTTTAGGTATATGCCCAGAAGTGGAATTGCTGGATCACATGGTAGTTTTATTTTTAATTTTTTGAGGAACCTCCACATTGTCTTCCATAGTGGCTGCACCAAACTATATGCATTTAAATAAATGTTTAAGATCAACATAAGCTACAGAAGTTTTAAAAGACCTAAATAAATATTCATGATTGAAAGTCTCAGTATTGCTAAGATATCAGTTCTCCAAAAAGCAAGACAACTTTAAGGAAAAAGAAAAGTTGGAAGACTTTATACTACCAGATATTAAGAATTACTATAAGCTACAGTAATTAAAAGAGTGTGGTGCTGGCACAAAGACAGGCAAATAAATCAATGGAACAAAATTGAGACTCAAGAAATGGGCCCAGGCATATAAAATTACTTGATCTGTGACAAAGAAGAAGTAGGGTAAGGATGACCATTTCAATAAAAAGGAAAGGGTGTCAAGTCAATACTTGGATACTCATATGGAAAAAATGACTTTTGACCCCACCTCATTACACACAAACTCAATTCTATGTGGATCATAAGCCTAAATGTGAAAGGTAAAGCAATATAGCTTCTAGAAGATAACATAGGAGAATACTTTCATGACCCTGAGATAGGCAAATATTGCTTAAAAAGGACACTCAAAAATACTAACCCCCAAAGAAAAGATGGATATACTGGATTTTATTAAAACAGAGAAAAAGAAGACATCATAAAGTAAAAAGGAAAGCCACATACTGGCAGAAGAAACTTCTGATACATATATCCATATATATATCTGACAAAAGACTTATGTCCAGAATATATAAAGAACTTCTGTAAATCAATAACAAAAAGCCCAATTAAAACGTGGGCAAAAGACTCAAACAGGAATTTCACGAGAGGATATTCACGTGTCAATAAGCACATTAAATGGTGTTCAACTTCATTAGTCACCAAGGAAATGCAAATTAATACCATGAAGAGATATCAATACATACCCACCAGAATGACAAAAATTAAAAGATAATACCAAATGTTGGCAAGGATGTGGACTAATCTTACACATTACTGATAGGTCTGTAGATTGGTACAATCTCTTTCAAAAATGATTTGGTAGTGTCTACACTTAAGCTAAATATATGACCCTCAATTTAATTCCCAGGTATGTATTCAAGAGAAATGAGTATTTATGTCCATCAAAAGACATATACAATAATGTTAAAGCACATTTAATCATAATAGTTCTAAACAGAAAACAACCCTAATGTCCATCAGTCAGAGTACAGATAAGTTGTGGAACATTAACACAGTAGAATACTACAAAGTGATGAAAAAGAGTAATTACTATATGCAAAATAAGGATGAACCTCACAGATGTAATGTTGAGCAAAAGAAACTAGAAACAAAAGAGTACATGCTGCATGATCCCTTTTATAAAAGTTCAAGATAGGAAAAGTAATTGATGATAAAAGACGGAATAGTGATTACCTTTGAGGAGGGCATTAACTAGGACGGGATGTGAGGGAGCCTTCTGAGGTGGTGACTGACAGTAGTATTATAGCTTGATCTGAGTAGCTGAGTGGAATACTTAAGATTTGTGACCTTTACTCTGTATATGTTATACCTCAGTGAAAAGCAAAAAGAAACTAGTAAAAGAGCAATAAACCCAAAGAAAGCAGAAGGAACTAAAAAGATAAACAGGTTAAAGAAGGGAAAGCAAATGAACAAAACACCATTAGAGTTAATTAATAAAGGCAAAATTTGGTTTATTTGAAAAAGTAAATGAAATAGACAAACTTGGCCAGTTTAAATTAGGAAAAAAAAAAAGAGATGAGGAAAAGGATGTATAATAAAGAATTTGGCTAGTCTATGTCCCTGGTTCCTGGAAGGTGACCTCTAAACCCTTGGAATTTGTTATTCATGGTGGGCTCCTGGGACTACCCCCGAAGGTTTATGCTAATGAGGTGGTTGTTGGTGGTCCCTGGATAGTTGATGCTAATGAGATGACTCAGGGTGGGGGTTGGCTATGCCAGAAAGAGCCACTGTAATATTAGAGGTCTGTGACATTGAGCCAAATGATAGCAGCCCAACCTCTGGGGATGAGCGAAGACTGAAGATTGGATTCAGCCATGTGAGCAGTGATTCAATCAAACATGGCTACATAATGAAACCCCAAACGAAAACTGAACACTGAGCAACCCAGGTGAGCTTCCTGGGTTGGCAATACTCCATACACACCTAGCTACACCTCGATACCAGGAGGGTAACACATCCCTAAGATGTGGAAGCTTTGTATTTGGAACCCTCCCAGTCCTAGATTCTGCCCTATGTGTCTCTTCCTTTGGCTGGTTCTGATTTGTATCCTTTCGCTATAATAAAACTGTAACTGTGACACTTTCCTGAAGCTCTATGAGTCTTCCTAACAAATTATTAAGCTTAAGGGTGGTTTTTCATTTGGTGTGAGGAGTCTTGGGCAGAATTAGTCTTAGACAACTGTGCCCTTAACCTCAAGTTTGGCTAACCCCAGGTAGAGGACAAAGAGTAATTTGGAGGGCATTAAAAATCCTATTCACAAGGGAACCCCCCCTACACTGTTGATGGGAATGTAATTTGGTGCAGTCATTATGGAGAACAGTGCGGAGGTTACTTAAAAAGCTAAAAATAGAGCTACTATATGATCCAGCAATCCCACTCCTGGATATATATCCAGAGAAAACCATACTTCGAAAAGATACATGCACCCCAATGTTCATAGCAGCACTATTTACAATAGCCAAGACATGGAAGCAACCTAAATGTCCATCAACAGAGGAATGGATAAAGAAGATGTGGTACATATATACAATGGAATATTACTCAGCTAAAAAAAGAATGAAATAATGCCATTTGCAGCAACATGGAAAGACCTAGAGATTATCACACTAAGTGAAGTCAGAGAAAGACAAATACTGCATGATATCATGTATATGTGGAATCTAAAAAAATGATACAAATGAATGTATTTACAAAACAGAAACAGACTCACAGACTTAGAAAGCAAATTTATGGTTACCAAAGGGGAAAGGTGGGGGGGTGGGATAAATTAGGAGGTTGGGATTAACATATATACACTACTGTATATAAAATAAATAATCAACAAGGACCTACTGTATACCACAGGGAACTCTACTCAATACTCTGTAATCACCTATATGAGAAAAGAATCTGAAAAAGAATAGATATATGTATATGTATAACTAAATCACTTTGCTGTACATCTGACACTAACACATTATAAATCAACGATATTCCAATATAAAATAAAAATTTAAAAAATCTTATTCACAATAGCAACAATTATAAACCACTTAGGAAAACAATCTAACAAGAATTTTCTAAGACCAATGTGACAAAAACAAAACTTACTAAAGAATACAAACGACCTAAGTAAATGGAAAGAGAAACCATGTTTCTATTTGGGTTGGCCAAAAAGTTCCTTTGGTTTTTTAAGTAAAAATAAAAGACATATTTTTCACTTTTATCAAGAACTTTATTGAACAGCATATTCACCGTTTTGTTCCACTACCTTCTGCCATCTTTCAGGCAACTTCATAATTCCATCTTCCCAAAACTTTTTTTTTTTTTTTTTTTGGCAGTACGTGGGCCTCTCACTGTTGTGGCCTCTCCCATTGCAGAGCACAGGCTCCGGACGTGCAGGCTCAGCGGCCATGGCTCGGGCCCAGCCGCTCCGCGGCACATGGGATCCTCCCAGACCGAGACACGAACCCGTGTCCCCTGCATCGGCAGGTGGACTCTCAACTACTGCGCCACCAGGGAAGCCCTTCCCAAAACTTTTTATCTTTTTGAGCAAAGAACTGTTCCAGGTGCCTTTTACAGTCTTCCAGGGAATTGAAATTATTTCCATTAAGAGAATTTGTAAAGACCGAAATAAATGGAAATCCCAAGGTGCAATGTCTGGTGAATAGGGAGGATGAATCAGAACTTCCCAACCAAGCTCTAACAGTTTTTGCCTGGTCATCAAACAAACATGAGGTCTTGCGTTATCCTGATGGAAGACTATGCGTTTTCTGTTGACTAATTCCGGACGATTTTTGCCAAGTGTTGCTTTCAGTTGGTCTCATTGGGAGCAGTACTTGTTGGAATTAATCGTTTGGTTTTCCGGAAGGAGCTCATAATAGAAGACTCCTTTCCAATCCCAGCATATACACAACATCACCTTCTTTGGACGAAGACCGGCCTTTGGTGTGGTTGGTGGTGTTCATTTCGCTTGCCCTACGATCTCTTCTGTTCCGCATTATTGTACAGTATCCACTTTTTATAGCCCATCACAATTTGTTTTGAAAATGGAACGTTTTCATTATGTTTAAGTAGAGAATCGCATGTGGAAATACGGTCAAGAAGGTTTTTTTCACTTAACTTGTGTGGAACCCAAACAATCAAAGCAATTAACATAGCCAAGCTGGTGCAAATGATCTTCAGCACTTGATTTGGGTATTTTGAGTATGTTGGCTCTCTCCCACGTGGTATAACATTGATTGTTCTCAATTAATGTCTCGATTTTATGGCTATCAACTGGTCTACCCGACTGTGGTGCATTGTCCAGCGAGAAATATCCAGCACGAAACTTTGCAAACTACTTTGCCACGTCTTATCAGTCACAGCACCTTCTTCATACACTGCACAAATCTTTTTTTGCATTTCAGCTGTGTTTTAACCTTTCTTGGAATAATAAAGCATAATAGGCCAAAAATGTTGCTTTTTTCTTCCATCTTCGATATTAAAATAGCTACACAAAAATTCACCAATTTTGATGTTTTTTTAAAAATGCACCCTGATATGACAGCTGTCACAATACAATCTAACAAAACTAAGTGCTACTAGAGCCATCTTATGGAAAAAACCAAACTTTTTGGCCAACTCAATATTGGAAAAACTCAATTTTAAAAAGACAGTAATTCTTTCCCAGATTTATAGGTAAATGTAATGTAAGCTGATCAAAATCCCAACAGGTTGTTTAAAAAGTGAAATGTGGTCGGCCTATTCTCAAATTCACCTAGAAGAGAAAAGGTACAAAAGTCAAGGTAGTTTTAAAAAGGAACAATGAGTTCATGGACTGGATGACAACACCAATGCCAATACTACCCAAAGTGATCTACAGATTCAACATAGTCTCTATCAAAATCCCGGTGATGTTTTTTGTAGAAACAGAGAAATCCATCTTAAAAATTCATATGGAATCTCAAGGATAACTGAATAAAAAAAGTAATATTGAAGAACAAAGTTTGAGGTCTTACACTTCCTGATTTCAAAGCTTATTACAAAGCTACACTAATCAAAATAGTGTGCAACTGGCACAAAGACAGACAATAGAACAATGGAACAGAATAGAGAATGAACCCAGAAATAAACATGTACATGCTCAAACGAT
This sequence comes from Aethalodelphis obliquidens, assembly GCF_003676395.1. Taxonomy (NCBI): domain Eukaryota; kingdom Metazoa; phylum Chordata; class Mammalia; order Artiodactyla; family Delphinidae; genus Aethalodelphis; species Aethalodelphis obliquidens. The sequence goes on along the minus strand of NW_020837968.1, from coordinate 18,095,434 downwards.
TTGCAACAAAGGTGCCAAGATATTCAATGGGGAAAGGACAGCCTCTTCAACAAATGGTGTTGGTTAAATTGGATATCAATGTACAATATGGACTGTTACCTTACACTATACACAAAAGTTTACTCACAATGGATCAAAGACCTAAACGGAAGAGCTAAAACTATAAAACTCTTAGAAGACAACATAGGGGAAAAGCTTTATGACATTGGATTTGTTAATTATTTCTTGGTTATGGCACCAAAAGCATAGACAACAACAACAAAAAATAGATAAATTGGGCTACCTCAAAATTAAAAACTTTTATACATCAAAGGACACTATCAACAGAGTGAATTGGCAACCCACAGAATGGGAGAAAATATTTGCAACTCATACATCCGATAAGGAATTAACATCCAGAATATATAAGGAACTCCTACAATACAACAACAATAACCAAGAAATCCTGATTAAAAATGGGCCGAGGACTTGAACAGATATTTCTCCAAAGAATATATACAAATGGCCAATAAACACATGAAAAGATTTCAGTACCACTAGTCATTAGGGAAATGTAAATAAAAAGCACAATGAGATACCACTTCACATCCTTTGGGATGGCTACTATCAAGAGCCAGAAAATAACAAGTATTGGTGAGGATGTGGAGAAATTAGAACGCTGTGCACTGTTGGTGGGAATGGAAAATGGTGCAGCCACTATGGAAAAGAGTATGCCATTTCCTAAAAAAATTTAACAGAATTACCATATGATCCAACAGTTCCACTCCTAGATATCTACCCAAAAGAACTGAAACAGGGACTCGAACAGATATTTGCATACCCATGTTCATAGCAGCACTGTTCACAATGGCCAAAAGATGGAAATGACTCAAGTGTCTATGGACAGATGAGTGGATGAACAAAATGTGGTGTTATGGACTGAATATTTATACCCCCCCCCGACCCCCACCAATTCATATGTTGAAGCCCTAACACCCAGTGTAGCTGTATTTAGAGATGGGGCCTCTGAAGAAGTAATTAAAGTCATGTGGATGGGAGTCTTGATCCAGTAGGATTAATGTCCTTATAAGAAGAGACATCAGAGAGCTTGCTCTCTCTCTCCACACATGCACACCAAGGAAAGGTCATGTGAGGACATAGCTAGAAGGCAGCTGTCTGCAAGCCAGGAAGTGTTCCGCAACAAGAGAAGCCACTGCAATGAGAAGCCCGCACACTGCAACAAAGAGTAGCCTCTGCTCGCCACAACTAGAGAAAGCCTGTGTGCAGCAATGAAGGCCCAGCACAGCCAAAACAAAACCAAAATAAGTAGTAGTTAAAATGGTAAATTTTATGTTATGTATATTTTACCACAATAAAAAATAGTAAAAATATAATAAAAATTTGATTAAAGAAAAGGAAAAACGAGGACTGACTTGCTCTACCAAGTCTCCACATATAACTTTACAGCTTCTAGACATGTGTGGTGTTGGTCCTGGTATAGAGAAATAGATGCCTAGAACAGATTGGAATTTAGTAAACAACAACAATGGCCTTCACATCAGTGGGGCAATGGTGGGAGAGCGACTGGGCTGGGGGTGGCCTTGGGCATCTGGCTGTCTGCACCCTCACACTCCCCGCCTAAACTGCCTCTATTCATAATCAACACGTTGCCCAGTGCCCTGAGTTTCATTGCAGGCTGGCTGGGGGTGTCTCCTTGAACCTAACTGAACTCTGGAATGAGTAGGCTGCTGGGTGGCAGGCAGTTCAGCTGAGCCACCCTCAGGAGAGGTTTGCTCCACTGGTTTGAAATGCCACCTTCAAATCCCAACCTAGCAGCATTCAGTCTTCATTTATGTCAGGGGAGAGTTTTTCATAATTTTTTCCAACCCCCTAGAAGAAGAGTGGGAGAGACGGCATTTGATGGCATTCGGATTTGATGGGGACAGCACCATGCACCGTGCTGCAGCCATCAGACCATGGGCCCCTTGCCTAGAGCATGGCAGCGGTTCCCATTGCCGCTGGAGGGAGCAGGCTCCCTGGGAGCTGGCCTGCGCTCACCTCTCCAGCTTCATCCTAACCATTCTCCCTTTGTCGGTCTGTGGCTGTGGTCATGATGAACATTTGGTTTCTCTAATGTGCTTTTTTCCTCTCTCACCTCTGTGCCTTTGAATGGTATTCTCTCTAATAAAAATACAATTCCCAGTTTAGTGCAGTGGTTAAACATGCGAATTTCCAAGTCAGACAGGCTAAGTTCAAATCTTGGTTCAGTCCCTTAGTAGCTGTGTGACTTTGGACAAATTACTTAACTTCTCTCTGCCAAGGTTTTCTTGTCTGAAAATAGGGATAATAATAGTAACAACACCATAAGATTGTCAAGAGAACTGAATGACTTCATATATCCAAAGTCCTTAGAAGAGTGCCTGGCACCCGGTAAGTACTCTACAGTAAGTACTAAGGGTGTTAATTACTCTCCTCTTATTCGGTCCTGACCTGGATAATGCTTAACCGGTTAACAAGCTTCAAGTCTCTTCTTAGAAGTTATTTCCTTAGTGGCCTTCCCTGACCCTCAGTTCTGGTCTCCCTGTTTCAGGCTCCAAGAGTATTCATCTATTCTTATATTCATTCAGAAAGTCATTTGCTCTTTCTTCAAATGTTGAATATTTATTGAGAAGTTTTTCGGTGGTGAGGGCTGCATTAGGTGCTTGGAATACAATAGGGAGTAAAAACAGACCTGGTTCCTGCCTTCATAGAGCTTACAGTCTAGTGCTGCCCCTTTACAACACCCATTATACCCCGACCACACATTATTGTAACAGGCTCTAGCTGGATATCTGCTGGATGTTTGTGCCAAGCTGGTGGGGCCTAGGACCCGGCAAACATTTATTTATTCTTATTAAATGAATAAATGAATGAAGTGGCTGAAGCAGGGAATCAGTCCCTTGGGTAGCTGCCCATCTCCAGGAGTCCACTCTTAAAATGTAGGTGCCTTTGGGAGGAATCTAGTGTTGTTGGTCTCTGACCTCATAGAATTAACGGCATAGAGATGAGAAAGTGAGACACCTGCTGGGGTGCAGGTGAGGTCTGACAAGGATGTGGGTTTATTTTGGTTCATGAGGAGATGGGGCGAGGGAGGGATGTGGGTGGGGAGGGAGAAGAGAGACTGCTCTAGTGCATGCAAGAGGTCCTGGTACCTGTTGGGGGGCGGGTAGGGATGTCATAGGGGCCTCTGATCCTAGAGGGGAGGAAGACATGGGGGAGTGCTGGTGGAGGGACTGGAGACAGACCTGTCTGGACCAGGTGTCTCTGGTCCCGGTTCTCATGCTCACCTTGTGGAAAGAAGAAAGCTGGGAGCCAATATCTTGCAGGAAATCCTTCAGAGAACTCATTCTTTTGATCAGTGGGGTGTTGGGGGTTTTGGCTAGGTGATGAGCTGGAGTGCTTCCAAGCTGTGACAAGTCTCATATACCTATTGGAAGGCAGACCACAGGTTGGTGTAGTTAAGGGCACAATAATTGCACATTTTCAGATGATCTGAGCAATTTCTTCCAGCCTCTCCTAGATTCCTCCTTTTCTTTTCATCTCAAGCTCTCCCCTTTCTCTGGACCCTAGTCCTGTACTTTAATGAAAACCAGCTATGGCTTTAAAGCTTTTGAGACCACAAAGCACTGGAACACATTGGATTTGGGTAATAAGGGATGTTGTTATTACAGTAGGAATCCTGGCTGGGCCTTGTGGAGTCTTGTGGATTGGTTTTGAGTTACTGCCTTCAAACAGTAACACTTACTTATTGTTCAGTGGTGTAAGAGACAGTTTGGTACAGGCTTTGGAACTAGATTTTCTGTGTTCAAATCTCAATACTTCCACTTTCTAGCTGTGAAACCTTGGGCAAGTTACTCCATGCTTTTGTATCTCAGTTTCCTCATCTCTAAAACGAGGATGATAAATAATAATACCTACTTCATATCATAGGGTTACTACGAGAATTGAGTTAGTATGAGTAAAGCACTTCGAAAAATGTTTGACACCCTGTGAGGTACTCCTTAAATGTGAACTACTCTCATGCCTTTCAAATTATTTGTATTATGTATTAATTACACTTAAAAATTGCATGTGACTATTTTTTTATTTCTTTTCACATTTCTTCCTGCTAGTGTCACAAGCATAATAGAAAGAGGAATGTACCAGGTTTTGTTTCTACCTCTGTCTCTTAGGGCAGAGTGACCTTGGAAGAAACTCTCAACTTCTTAGGTCTCCATTTCCTCCTTCTAAACTGAAGATAAGAATCCCTCCTTTGCTTAAATTCACATGTTGCTATGAGAACCCAAAGAGGCCAAGCATGTGAAATTATGCTGTAAAACCATTAAGCTCAAAACAAAAATGAAGAAGAAACGTAAAGCAGCTTTCATACATATGGACGATGTATTGCAGTGTAAGCCATTTGGGCCCAGGTATCAAAGAAATTCAGCCTCTGGATGAGATCATTAACCCAGGAACTGAGGGGTTTACTTGACTTGTAGGCATGTTTCTGTTGGGATCTAGAAACAGGCACATAATTTTTGAAAGATTTGTTGTTGGGATCATTAAGAACATATCTGCAAACTTTGGTGACAGACTCAATTGCCAGGGATAAATAACTTGGCAAGAGGATGCTGTTTTCCAACTGAAAGTACTTAATGAGAAATCTGAAGGCTAATACCAAGGCAAATCAGCATAATCTGAAAAGTGCTTTGGATAAAACACTTGCAAGTTTCCATCCTGGCTAGTCTTTTATCATTTTTCTCAAGTTCTTTAATCCATCTTCTTTCCTGCCACCCCTCTTCCTACCCACCTCTTTCCCCTTATCTGGGAAGATCGTCTTCACAGGCCATTAAGTATAAGTAATCTCAACTTTCTGGCCTTCCCCTATACAAAATTCTATACATCTCCGTCCATTGTTTCTTTCTCCCCCTCTTTTCCTTCCAGTCCTGAGTCAAGTTGATTCCTGCCCCTGTGCTCTGCACAGCTGTTTTGGAGTACTTTTTCTGTTCTGTAGCTCCAGCTTCCTATTTTCCATCCCTTTGTTTATTAACACACTCTTCTGTCTTAAATACACAAACCAGCTAACACTTAATCTTACTTGTTTGATTCTCAAAAAAATAGCAAACTAAATTCAAGACTACATTAAAAGGATCATAAACAGTGATCAAGTGGGATTCACCCCTGGGATGTAAGGATGGCTAAACATATGAAAATCAAAGAATGTGATATACCACAATATAAGAATGAAGGATAAAAATCCTATGATCACTTCAATAGATGCACAAAAAGCATTTGACAAAATTCAACATCTTTTCATGATAAAAACTCTCAATATTTGTTTGTCTGTTGATGGACATTTAGGTTGCTTCCATGACCTGGCTATTGTAAATAGTGCTGCAATGAACACTGGGGTGAATGTGTCTTTTCGAATTATGGTTTTCTCAGGGTATATGCCCAGTAGTGGGATTGCTGGGTCATATGGTAATTCTATTTTTAATTTTTGAAGGAACCTCCATACTGTTCTCCATAGTGGCTGTATCAATTTACATTCCCACCAAGAGTGTAACAGGGTTCCCTTTTCTCCATACCCTCTCCAGCATTTGTTGTTGGTAGATTTCCTGATGATGCCCATTCTGACTGGTGTGAGGTGACGCCTCATTGTAGCTTTGATTTGCATTTCTCTAATGATTAGTGATGTGGAGCATCCTTTCATGTGTTTGTTGGCAGTCTGTATATCTTCTTTGGAGAAATGTCTATTTAGGTCTTCTGTCCATTTTTGCATTGGGTTCTTTGCTTTTTTGATATTGAGTTGCATAAAAGGAAAAAAACACATTTCAAAGGCTAGCGTGATTCTGACTACCCATTGCCTCAATGAACTACACCCACAGATAATGGATGCAATCAAGTATAACAAATCATTTTACTTTGGTAAAACCTGTAGAAGAAACGTGAGAATGATCTTAAGAATAACTGACCACTGAGGGGATGCGGGGTGGGTGGGCAAAACTGGTAAAGGTGGTCAAAAGGCACAAACTTCCAGTTATAAAATAAGTAAGCAGAAAAATAATAAAATAAATTAAAGTTATTTAATAGGGAAACAAAAAGCTCTTTCTTCCTGTTTACCAGCTATATCTCACACTTGGTAAGTTATAACTAAGTACTGACGGGATAAAAGCTCTGTAAGAGCAGTTATTCCTTTGACTGATCCCCAGGGTCACAATTAATTAGGAAAAAATATGGCTTCAAAAACCTATGAAGTGATAATGATAAATGTGGTTGTGCTGGTTAAAAATATGTCAAGTTCTTTAACATTCAACCCTTCAAAAGATGGAGTCTAATTCTCTTCTTGACTGGAGCCTGGACTGAGTGACCTCTTCTATCAAACAGAAATAAAATGAAAGGGATGGAGTGGGACTTTTTTTTCTTAAACTTTAAAATCAAATTTTGTTAAAAAAAACTCAGCTCGTAAAGTATATATTATTCTACCCTCTGTCTTTTTTTCCCAGCTTTACTGAGGTATAACTGACAAATAAAACTATATATATATATTTAAGGTGTATAACATGATGATTTGATATAAATATACGTTGTGAAATAATTACCACAATCAAATTAATTAATACATCCATCACCTCATATTCTCTAGCATATTTCAAGTATACAATACAGTATTACTGTTAGGGGAACCACTGACTGAAGACACCCGCCCCGGCCAGGCCCAATAGCAGCCACTAGCGTGAGGCATCTTACAACAGGAGGTCCTGGTAAGGAACACGGAAGCTATCCCTAATTGGAAGAATTCGGGAAAGGTCAAAAGGAGAGAGGAGATTCCAGTCCACATATCCTACCAACCTCCCAGAGTCCTCCTCGCTGGAAACCATCTTGACTGAATGATGCGCGGTACCACCAGGAAAGACTCTGAGTCAGAGTGACTGGCCAGAGGCAACCTGGACACTAACCCCATCACCATAAAACCTGAGACTGAGAGCCACGTGGCCAAGCAGTTCTCCTGGGGTCCCTCACCCTGCTGCTCTCTGCCCAGGTGCCTCTTCCCAATAAAGTCTTTTGCTTTGTCAGCACGTGTGTCTCCTCGGATAATTCATTTCTGAGTGTCAGACAAGAGCCCACTCTCAGGCCCTGGAAGGGGTCCCCCTTCCTGCAACATTATTAACTGTAGTCACCACGCTATACATTAGATCCCCAGAGCCTCTTTATCTTACAACTGAAAGTTTGTACCCTGTGGCCAATATCTCCCCATTTCTCCCTAAAGTGGGACTTTGGAGACCAGGTCTTAAAAGGCACTGCAGCTTCTTTTCTCTTAGTTAACTCACGCTGGGGAGTGACAGTTGCCATGTTTTGAGGACCATCAAGCAGCCCCGTGGTCCCTAATGTTGAGGCGCTAAGACTTCTGGCTAACGTATGAGCTTGTGGGTTTGGGAGTAGATCCTCCTGCCTCAGTCCAGCCTTCACGACAGCAGCCCCAGCTGATTTCTTGACTGTAACATTACGAGAAACCTTGAGCCAGAACAATGCAGCCACGCTGCCCCAAGGATATATGTTGGTGCAGTTTTTATTAGATTATAAATCGATTCATAAGGAACCCACAATGTTTAAAAATGAATTGTATCAGCCTTGACCAAAAGGGACAGAGACAGTAAAACATGAAGAGAGGACACTTCAGACAGGAGGGACAACTACTGACAGGAAGCAGCTGAGAAAACTATTTAGCTGCAAACATGGGCTATTTCCTACGGAATTGGAAGGCTAACTCACAGGGTGGAACCAAGATCCCAGTGGAGGGAGGCAAGAGCCTCTGAGTCCTCCCAGGAAGTACGACTGAGTCCTAATCAAGGAACTGCATCATTTACCCATTTGGATTTCAGAATTTCTGTGGACTAGTGAGGGCTGTGTGCCTTCCACTTTCCCCTCTTTGAAGGGAAATGTCCATGGAAGCACAGTCCTATGCTTTTCCCATCACTCCCTGTGATATATATGGTGGTGGTTGGGCCAGATCAAGTGTTTTTAATTCAAAGAGCTTCATATGAAGAGGAACCACTTGAGGAGTTATACCCAAGGGCCTGCACCCAAAGAGTCTCATCTGCTCCGGGACCTCACAAGATCCTTGACCTTAACACTGCAATGAAATGAGAACTTGCAGGTGTCTGAGAGGAGGTGAGTGCATTTTGCATATGGAAAGAATGTAAAACATTTGTGGCCAGAGGGTGGATTCTGAAAGTTTAAAAACCTTGCCCCAAATTCTTTAACTCTCCTCTCAATCTGATTCTGTGGCTGCTTGACTAATAGAACACTGTACAGAATACTCATTCTGTGTCATGTCTGGTCCTAGGCCTTAAGTGTTAGAGAGAAAAAAAAAGAATAACTGATCACTGACAAAGAAGACAAATGTAGTGGTGGCTTTCTTGATATCTTCAAGGAAAACATTGACCAATTAACGAGGGCCACAGGGAAACATCAACTAACAAGCAGAATCACTGATAAAAAATTCATCTGCAGAGGGGCTTCCCGGGTGGCGCAGTGGTTGGGAGTCCACCTGCTGATGCAGGGGACACGGGTTCGTGCCCCTGTCCGGGAAGATCCCACATGCCGCGGAGCAGCTGGGCCCGTGAGCCATGGCCGCTGAGCCTGCGCGTCCAGAGCCTGTGCTCCGCAACGGGAGAGGCCTCAACAGTGAGAGGCCCGCGTACCGCAAAAAAAAAAAAAAAAAAATTCATCTGCAGAAACTAAGATTTTGACAAGGAACAGGAAGAGGTGGCAAGTTGGAACTGTCATAAAATTGCCAGTGTTTAAAGCAGCTAAGTAACTGAAATATACGGTTTCAGAATCCCATTCTGTAGTCTGATAGAATTCTGCCAATGGAATTGTATGCTGCATGTTACTGTATTTCTTATTCTCTTGTGCATACTCAAAGTAACAGCCTGTATACAAAAACCACTGCACTTTTTTTTTTTTTTGCAATTTAAAAGATTTTCAAGGATAATTTTACCTTAAGGGTTGACTTTAGCCTCTAAACAACTAAAACGTTAAACAGCTTTTTAGAACGGAAATCTTAAAAACAACAACTTCTAGCTTTTCCTGCCTTAACAGGAATGCTCACCCAGATGGCGTTGTCTTCCTTCTCATCTTCCATCACCTCCCCTATGCAAATTCCCACCCATCACACTGATGTCTAGTCCTCCCTCCATGTTTTCAGGCCGGAGGTCTGCAGGATTTGTGCCTCTGCTAGCAACCATCTGCCAGGGGCACGACTGCTGTGTGTAAACTGGAGTTTCTTGCTTCACAAAGATGGAGGTCTAGATGGAAGTTAAACACTAAGTAGAGAGAGGACAAGGGAAGATGCAGAATCGCATCTTCTTGGGTGCTTGGGGTTGGGGTAAAATCCTTGAATCCCAGCTCTCCTTACTGTATGTGGCTGCACCCTGAGAACCTCAGTTTCCTCATCTGAAACTGGGGATAACATCTATTTCACATAGTTGTTTTGAGCATTAAATGAGAAACAGACATCAATTGACAAGCGGGGATCAGATCAATACAGGTGAGCTTTCTTCTGCTTCCTTGTGCTCTGTATTTTATACTCTAGGTTCCTGGAGGGCATGAACCGTTTATCATTCTTTTTATTTACTGGCCAGCATAATGCTGTACTTAACAGTGTAGACTCCAGGTTGCGCCCCTGTGGAGGGTCTTGAGAGTATGGATGGGTAGACGAAATGGTAATTAGTAGAGTAATGGTAATTTACTTTTGTAATACTGAAAGTTAATAAAAGCCATTAAAAGTGAACATTAAATACAGATTTTAAATAATGCAGCAATATTTAGTTAAAAAATAATCAAGTAATGTTAAGAAATGAAATCCTTTTCTTACCTCATCAGTAGAGAAACTGAAGTCATCTTTCAGCACCTCAGGATTGCAAAATTTGTAGAGAAGGGTGTTTAAACATCTCCTGTCCCAGCTGTCAGTCACCCGGCCACCGTAAACCACCTCCCCAATCAGGTAGTGCAGTGTCTGCCACGGAATATTGGACTGTGCGCTCAGGAAATTTTCCAACACTTTTACGGCAACCTTTAGAAAATCCACTAGTTTTCATTATTTTAGTATGTGTTTTCAGGTTGTTTTCATGATTTAACATAAAATCAACAACTCAAACAGCTACATATATTTTCACTTGAACAATATGTGGAAATAAAAAGAGGAACAAAAATATTAGGCTATACATTTTTATCCATTAATTCTTTTTTTCTTGTTGAACAAACATTGAAATAGTTAATTGATTAATATTATTATTTTTTGAATAGACAAAACAAACATGTAGTACTGAATTCAGAAGATACAAAAGGATAAACAAGGGAATGTAAGTTTTCTCCTGCCCCCTACGCTAGCCATCAGATCCCCTCCCTTGAGGCCATCACTGTTAACAATGTCTTTGGTACCCTTACATAGATAGTTTATGCACATAAATTGATTTAATTCTTCCTTTTCTCCCTCCTTACCTCACCTCCTCTCTCCCTATCCCTTTCTACCCTCCCTCTGTCCTTCAGCTGTCTCTCATCTCTCCTTCTGTCTCATCCATCTTTTTTCTGTTTTCTTGTCTTTATATGCACTGTCCTGAAATTGAACAATATATCTTGGCTATCGTTGTTCAATGGCTGCAACAATTCATCTTTCCACTAACAGTGTGTGAAAGGATTCTTTGCTACTGTTCTCTCTTCCCTTCCACTACTAGGAGGTGTTGCCTTATGTAATTTTTTGTACTTTGCTGTTAGTTTAATTTGTATTTCATTTGCTACTGGTTATTTTTAGCATCTTATGTGTATTGGTCAAGAGTTGATCTTCTGTACATTTACCGATTTTTCCTTTGGATTGTTTGTCTTTTTCTTGTTAATATGTAAGAGCTCTTTGTATATTATAGACATTTACTCTTTGATAGTTATTTGCATTGCAAATATTATCCTAAATCTGTGATTTGTTTATTGACTTTATTTTGTCACCATTTGCCATATAGAAGTTTTTATAATCAAATATGCCTATCTTTTCTTTTATGGTTCTGGGTTTCCAATTTTAATTAAGTTGTCCCTAACTCCATGATTGTACATGTAATCTCCCAAATTTATTTTTAAAGATTTTTATTGTTTTATAAGACGTCTAAAATTTACTCCATTCTGGAATTTATGTTTGCATATGGTATAAGATAAAGGGCCAAACTAATTTTCTCCCAGCTGGATGGCCAATGTAACCAGTAACCTTTACTTTTTAAAAAAATCCCTCATTACTGAGTTAAAATACTTTCTATGTTGAATATTAAAATTTCATATAAACTCAGATATTTGGAGAATACAGAATATTTCTGTATTTTCCATTATGTCCCACTGATTTATTGTCTACTTCTGCCAAACACTATTGGATTTAGTATAGTGGATTTTTTTTTTTTTTTTTTGGTATGTTTTGATATCTGGTGAAGGAAGACTCTTGCAGTATTTTAATTTTTTGTGCATTTCTAGTTTATTCTTCAGTGTGTCTTCGTCCATGTGGATTTTATCAATTCCAAAATCTCCCTAATAGGGTTCTAATGACATTAAATTTATTAGTAATTTTGGAAGGATTGGTAGTTTATGATATGGGAAATCTTCCCATCCAAGAGAGAAGGCAGGATTAAAAAGAAGAGCTGTGGAATCAGACTGCCACAACTGTGTAACTTTGGTGAGTCTTGTAAGTGTCCTGTGGCTTCATTTCCTTATCTTTAAAAAGAGGATAATTAGTGTACTCATTTCATAAGGTTGTTGTGAGAATTAAATAATTCATATAAAGTACTAAGAATATTTTAAGTTCTCAGTAAATGTTATTCTTCTTTTTTCCTCCTAATTTACAGTGTTCATTATTTAGGACACATACAGCTCTTGTTAAATTTTTTCCTGAATATTTAAAATTTTTTTATCATTATTGTGAATGTACTATGTGTTCTCTACTTCCATTTCTAGGTGTTTATTGCTAGGGAAAAGTTACTGGCTTTTATATGTTTATGTTTTTACCCAGCCACTTTACCAAATTCTCTCATTACTTCTAATAGGGTGGGGTTTTTTTCTTTTAAACTAGTCTCTCAGGTTTTCTATATATAAAATTATATCATCAACAAAAGGTATTTTTTTCTTTTTTCTCTCTTTTTACAGCATTAATATGAATTATGTATTTTCTTATCTTAATGCATTTATTAGAACTTTTAAGGCTATGTTGAATGACAATGGTGATAAAAGGCATCCATGTGTGATTCTTGATTTTATTTGAAACAATTTCAGTGTTTGGCTATTTAGAATAATATTTGCTTTAGTTTTTTGGTAGTCGTTTTCATATTTAAGCCGTTCCTTTGAATCCTGTAAGAGTTCTTATTAGGAACGGTGCCTGAATTCGTAATAAAGCCCTTTCTACAACTATTGATCTGATCATTCAAATTGAGATTTCCAGATACTGAGCCACTCTTACATTCTTGGAATAAACCCTACTTGGTCATGGTGTATTATTTGATTCATTGTTGAAACCTATTAATAGTTTAATACAGAATTTTTATATCAAGTCCTAAGTGAAATTAGCCTATAGTTGTTTTCTATATTATCCTTACCAATTATTCATATTAAAATTTTGCTGGTTTCATAGAATCAACTGGGGAGATTGCCATCTTTTTCTAAGGTCTGGAATAGTTTAAAAAATTTTTTTAATTAATTAATTTAGTTTTGGCTGCGTTGGGTCTTCGTTGCTGTGCGTGGGCTTTCTCTAGTTGCGGTGAGCAGGGGCTACTCTTCGTTGCAGTGCGTGTGTTCTCATTGCGGTGGCTTCTCTTGTTGTGGAGCACAGGCTCTAGGAGCTTCAGTAGTTGTGGCATGCGGGCTCAGTAGTTGTGGCACACAGGCTTAGTTACTCCGTGGCCTGTGGGATCGTCCAGGACCAGGGCTCGAACCTACATCCCCTGCATTGGCAGGTGGATTCTCAACCACTGCGCCACCAGGGAAGTCCTGGAATCGTTTAAATAATGTTAATATATCTGTTTTTTAAAGTTCAGAGTGAACTAAGTTGTGAAACCATTTCACTCTGGTGTTATTTGCAATTTCTCATGGCAATCGGTCTACTCAAAATTTCCATTTCTTTTTGAGTCAGTTTTGATAATACATATTTTTCTGGGAAATCATTGGCTTCATCTAGATTTTCAAACTTCATTAGTCTCATCAAAAACCAATTTTTAAATTTATTTTTCTTTTCTACTTTTTTGTATATTATATATTTCATTAACTTTAAAATTATTTTTACTTCTTTTTGTTGTTTTTTCTAATCTCTTAAGGTGAATGTTGATTTCTTGTATTTCTTCTTTAATAATGAATATTCGAGGTAGATTTTGTTTTTACTTTTCCTGAGCATAGCTTTGTCTCTCACATTATTTTTGGTATGAAGTAGTCTCATTTCTATTGTGTTTGAGATATTTTGTGACTTCCCTTTTTAATATTCTCTTTATCTTCCCTTTTAATATTCTTATCTAGAGGCATGTTTCTTACTTTCCATCTTGTTAAGATATCTTGGGTCAAATTTTTACTATTTATTAGTTTATGATTAGAGAATGTGACATAAAATCATTAAATATTTTTCTTTGTGGCCATTTTATGATTGAGTTTTCTAACAGCTCGTTAGCTATATGAAAAAATATGAACTGTCTATTAGAAAGACGTTAGGTTCTATATACATCTGTTCTATATACATCTGTTCTATATACATCTGTTAATCAAGTTTGTTGATTATACTATCCTTTTCTTTTTCTTATTTTTGCTTATTAGAGCTGTCTAATTCTGAAAGAGCTTTTTGAAATTTCCCACAATAATTACATTTATATAATGTATGTGTACACATGTCCATGTGTCTATATAGACATACATGTATGTATATATGTGCTATAGTGTACCACTCTCTGATTAATCTAGAGACCACATAGTGAAACAGCTGAGAGCACAAACTCTGAAGCTAGACGACCTGTGATCGAGTTGTGTCTGTTCTGCTCACTCATTAGGCAAATTGCCTAACCTCTCTGTACTTCATTTGTAAACTAAGGATCATACTGCCTTCTTTACAGGGATGTTGTGAGGTCTCAGTTAATTAATTCATAAAGTACTTAAAACCATGCCTGAGAGAAAGCACTATAAAAGTCAACTATTTTCACGACTCTTATATCTTCATAAATTATTTCTCTTGCTACTGTTTTGTGCTTTTTTAGCTTAAATTCCATTTTGTCTGATATTAATAATACCATTCCTGCTTTTTGCTGTTTTTATTTTCTTGGTAGTTTCAAGCTTTTTCATTAATGTAAGGGTTTTTCATATAAATTGCTTATAGTTTTGTTTTGTAACCCAATGTAATAGTTTTGCTAAGAGAAGGCAATCCATTTACGTTTGATGTAATAACTGTTAATGTTCCTTTCATATTGCTTTACATTATTGTTTATTTTAGTATGTTGTTTCTCTCCCTCCCCTCTTGTTTTTAGTAGGTTGATCAAATTGTTATTTATTTGCCTTTTTCTTCTTCATTAATTTAGACATTATACCATTTCCATTACAGGTTACCTTTCCTTTCCTTGAATTCATATTAAAATAACATTTTTTTTCAAGTGAAGAGAAGATATCAATTATTTCCCTACCAAAATTTTCCATTTCCCCATTTTTTTTCCTCTGCCCTCCCTAACGTTAAAACCAGTGATAAGGTGAAACATTTAGAAAACTTTTACTTCCCTCCTCTCCTCTTTCCTTTCCTCACATAAACACTTCAGAAGGTTTTCACTCTCCTCTTCACTCTTCACATACATGCTTCCCTCTACTCCAACTCCTAGGCTTTGCTGAGATAATTTAGTACTCTTAGCTTAAGACTATTAAGGGAATTTTTCTTGTAGTATGACTCTTCCTCTTAAATAATATATATTTAGTACTTAGACTACTCACCCTCAACCGTTTATTATTATCCATTTAGATTTAATAATGTACTGAAAAGCTTACCAATATACTGCTCACCACAGTTTCTACTTCTTTTCATTTTCCTTTATTTGGGGTCTCTATTCTGATATATTTGTACATAGTATAGATCTTACTAAAGCATTTTCCACAGATAGAGAGCATGAATTATATATTATCTAAGTCCTAGCTGATATGCAAATATTCTTCTTTTACCTTGACAGAGTGAATGACACCTTGGCTGGGAATAAGATTCTTGGCATGCAGTCTTAGTCTCCCAGATTCTCTAGATGTTATTCCATTATCTTCTAGCTAGTGATGTAGATGACAAGTCTAAATGTCATCACTGTTCTTATAAAACTTGTCTTCGAAGCTTGGAGTTCAGGAATTTTCCAGCTTATGTCCAAATGTATGTCTTTATCACAACTCTACCTGAATTAGTAAGGATTTTCAATCCGTAAACTCAAATATTTAATCAGTTAAGAGACAATAAAATAGATTTTTTCTTAGTTTGTTTTTTCCATCTATTCAATTTCCTCCTCAGGAATTCATATCATTTGAATGTTAGGGGTTCCCTTTAAATACCTTCTTAATTTTTGCCTTATGATTTCCATCTTACTGTAGCTTTCTTCCTATGCTCTGAGTTATTCCTTCTATTTGATTTTTCTAGCCATTAACTCAAGTCTCAACCATGACCATTTTTTCCTTCAATTCTTCTACCTCTTTTTTTTTTTTTGGCTGTGTCGGGTCTTAGTTGCAGCACGCAGGGTCTTCGTTTTCATTGAGGTGCGCGGGATCGTTTGTTGTGGCGCGGGCTCTTTGTTGTGGTGCATGGGCTTCTCTTTAGTTATGGCGCACGGGCTTCTCTCTAGTTGTGGCATGTGGACTCCAGGGCGCATGGACTCCAGGGTGTGTGGGCTCTGTAGCTGTGGCGTGCGGGTTTTAGTTGCCCTGTGGCATGTGGGACCTTAGTTCCCTGACCAGGGATTGAACCCACATCCCTTGCATTGGAAGATGGATTCTTTACCACTGGACCACCAGGGAAGTCCCTACCTCATTTTTTTTTTAAGTTCAAAAATCACGGTGTGTGTATACAACTCCAATTTGTTGATGAGAATACATGGAGCCTATGCACTAATTAACACCTCTTGCTACATGTGTGTAAATGAGTCATGCCAAAACAGTGATGCTGGCCCTTTTTTTGTGATAATACATAATCTTTGGAGATAGTTTAAAATCATAAATTGAGCTAATAAGACAAAAATTAAAATTCCATAATTTGGAAGAAGGCAAAAGGATGACCACGTTATCTTTTCAATGTCGTGCTGAAACATTGTCTAACATGCTCATTTAAGGATTATTAAATACTTCAGGAGTATCTACTTTTGTTTTGACTTACTATTTACTATTGATTAGAGCACTTTACAACTCTGTGAGAGTATATGCTAACTTACGGAAAACTCTTAGCCCTGTGTCTGTTTCTTTCTGATAACAATGCAAATGAAATTTTGTCCTGTAGAAGTACAAATGGTTTCTGGCTCATAAAGAAAATTACAACTCAAAGGTTACAATTTTATTGCTTGTAGGACATTTACCAGTTTTATATGTAATTTGGTAATCATATTTCATTACAATATTTTTCAGTAACTACAAATATTTCTGTTCTCTTATACTTTTAAAAAAATAAATTAATTTATTTTATTTATTTTTGGCTGTGTTGGGTCTTTATTGCTGCATGTGGGCTTCCTCTAATTGGGTGAGTGGGGGCTACTCTTTGTTGCAGTGTGTGGGCTTCTCATTGCAGTGGCTTCTCATTGCAGTGGCTTCTCTTGTTGCGGAGCACGGGCTCTAGGCACGTGGGCTTCAGTAGCTGTGGCACGCGGGCTCAGCAGTTGTGGCTCGCAGGCTCTAGAGCGCAGGCTCAGTAGTTGTGGCACAAGGGCTTAGTTGCTCCGCGGCATGTGGGATCTTCCCAGACCAGGGCTCCAACCTGTGTCCCCTGCATTGGCAGGCAGATTCTTAACCATTGCACCACTAGGAAGTCCCTCTCCTATACTTAAAAAGATCAGTTTAACCATCCTGCTGGTTCTTCTATCAATGAGTTAAAAAAATATTTGACAAGCGCTCATTTAAAAAAATTGTGTGTGTAAAATGTGTATGTGCATGAGCTTTTGTATCCTTATGGGCTCTTATAATTTTCTATTTCTTGTGTTCTTTCTCTCTTTGTCTATGGGATCTTGTTAGATATGTTACTTTTCCTGGTCTTATCTTTGGAGCTTAGGTCCAGGTTTTGGGGAGCTTTCAGTGGTGATAGCCTTACATATGGTGGAAAATATATTGATGTTTAGTCCTATGGGTTGGTAGATAGCACCAGTCAGATTGTCAGTCCCCTGAGGAAACGCTCCAAGTTGCCTGACAATAAGCTGGCTGGGTCTGGAACTCCCCCTAGTGGGAGGAGCTGTGTCCAAACTCAACTTCCCACTGAACCAGAAGTTCCTACTTCCTTAATGAGAGGGCTGTGCATGAATCCAATTTCCCACAGTTTCAAGGTGCTAGCATTTGGAATTTCTAGACAACTCCCTGAACATCAGGTACCAAAACTCAGACAGCTTGGCAGCAAGGCAGTCTCTTTCCCACTGGTAACGATGCTCTCACATTTGCCACATTAAAGGGGAGAACAAAGGAGGGGAAGGGTATTTCTTTTGGAGAGCAGTGCCATGACGTAACCAGCTGCTTCTGGGTTAATGGATCCTCTCTGCCAAATGCCAAAAGGAGGGCAGCATCCCGTGAATTCCAGCCTGCACCAAGTGACGCTGCTGGCATTCACCCAAGCTCTTTGCATGACAAAATACCCTGCCATCACCTGGCCCTTCATAATCCTCCATTTATTATCTCCCTTGCAGATGGTTTAGTATATATTGAAAAAAATATATACTATAGATATATGTGCAAAAATAAGACCATACTATACATGTTCTAACCCAATTTTAGTAATCAATCTTGTAAATGTGACTAACTTCTTCTATATCAATAATAACAGGAATTCTTTAAAGGCTTTTGAAATATATTATCAAATTGTCTTCTGGAAAGTTAGGAAAAATTAAATTCTCAATAGCAGTATGAGATAGTGCCTGTTTCTCTGCATTTTTTAAATTTATTTTTTTAATATTTATTTAATTAATTTATTTTTTTGGCTGCATTGGGTCTTCGTTACGGCACACGCGGGCTTCTCTCTAGTTGTGGTGTGCAGGTTTTCTCTTCTCTAGTTGTGGTGCACGGGCTCCAGGACATGTGGGCTCTGTAGTTTGCAGCATGCAGGCTCTCTCGTTGAGGTTCACAAGTTCAGTAGTTGTGGCACTAAGGCTTAGTTGCCCCACAGCACGTGGGATCTTAGTTCCCTGACCAGGCAATGAACCCGCATCCCCTGCATTGGGAGGTGGATTCTTTACCACTGGACCACCAGGGAAGTCCCTGTTTCTCTGCATTTTTGTTTGTTTATTTTAGCCACTGTGGTAGTGAAAGGTGGTATCTCATTGCGGTTTTAATCAGCATTTCCTTGATGATTGCATTTGGCAGTGTTCTCCAGAGTAACCGAACCAATAGGTTGTATATACATATAGAAAGAGCTTTATTATAAGGACTTGGCTCACACAACTGTAGAGGCTGACAGATCTCAAGATCTGCAGTTGGCAGTGGGAAATCCAAGAGAGCTAGTGGTGTAGCTCTAGTCTGAAGGCCAGCAGGCTCGAGACCCAGGAAGAGCCAATGTTTCAGTTCAAGTCCAAAGGCGGGAAAAAAGACCAATATCTCAGTTCACAGGCAGTCAGGCAAGAGGATCTCCCTTTTTGTTCTATTTGGTTCTTCAACTGATTGGATGAGGCCCACCCAGTTTAGGGAGAGCAGTCTGCTTTACTCAAGTCTACTGATTTAAATATGAATCTCATCCAAAATCAACCTCACAGACACATTCAGAATAACGTTTGACCAAATATCTGGGGCTCTTGCAGCACAGTCAAGTTGACACATAAAATTAGCCACCACAATAACTGATGGAGTTGAGCAAGTTTTCACAATCTTATTGCCTTTTTGTATTTATATTGTGAATTGCTTATGACCATTTATCTAATACATGGTGCAAGTATTTCCCCCTCAGTATATCGTTTGCCTTTGCTTAAGCTTTGAGTAAGGTTTGGACAGACGTGTGCTTGAGCTCATGTTCCTTGAAAAATACCCAGAATGCAGCTGTTTCATGTCATGTTCTGGTTACGTGCAGAAGCACATACTCTGATAGGCAGTGTGACTTGCAGTGAGTATGACAGCCCCTTGTGAAAACTGAAAAGCATAATGCACACGTAGGAGAGATGGAAGGGTCTAGGAGGTAGACACCCAGAGGCAGAATCCAGATTTTCCTCAGAAAGTTTCTTTTGGATCTGCCGTTACATATAACTGAGTGGGTAATCCAGGCAACGTTCTGCACTGAGAGCACCACTGCAAGAAAATTAACCTGGTAAAAATGTAAGCAGGGGCTACCCATGTTTCCTTTAGCAATAAAGAAAACACCCTGCTCTGGAGAAAAGATAACCCTCCTCCCCCATTGGTGGGAATGTAAATTGGTGCAGCCACTATGGAGAACGGTATGGAGGTTCCTCAAAAAGCCCTATGATCCAGCAATCTCACTCCTGGGCATATATCCGGACAACGTTAGAATTTGAAAAGATGCATGTACCCCTATGTTCATAGCAGCACTATTTACAATAGCCAATGACAAGTGAGTGGATAAAAAAGACGTGGTATATATGCACAATGGAATATTTCAGTCATAAAAAGAATGAAATAATGCCATTTGCAGCTACATGGATGGACCTAGAGATTATCATACTAAGCAAAGTAAGTCAGACAAAGACAAATACCATATGATATCACTTATGTGTGGAATCTAAAATATGACACAAATGAACTTATCTACAAAACAGAAACAGACTCACAGACATGGAGAACAGGCTTGTGGTTGCCAAGAGTCGGGGGCAGGGGAGGGATGGATAGGGAGTTTGGAACTAGCAGATGCAAACTATTATATATAAAGTGGATAAACAACAAGGTCCTATTGTGTAGCACAGGGAACTATATTCAATACCTGGTGATAAACCGTAATGGAAAAGAATATGAAAAAGAATAGTATATATAACTGAATCACTGTGCTGTACACCAGAAACTAATACAACATTGTAAATCAATTATACTTCAATTAAAAAAAAAAAACAGCCTGCAGTATTAAACACAAATAGAGGGTTCTATATAGAGAATAGTGAAGAAAGGCTCTTAAGCTAAAGTTTTTCCCCTACAATGGGTCAATGTAATCTTTCTTGCTTTAAATGAATAAGTAAAAACAACAAACACTTTTGTGGTGATTTATATGTGTCAGACACTGTTCTAAGTGCTTTGCCTCTATTGACTAGTCTGCCTCTTATGGCCTAGGTACTTTTTTGGCCAAGGAAACTAAGACCCAGAGAGGTTAATAAGCTTGCTCAATGGCTTGTAAATCCTTGTTCAGCTACAAGCGGAGGGGCTGTAATTTGATTTCCGAAAAAGGGTAAGTCCGTGCTTTAAATGTTAGCCAGCCCTTATTGCCTAGTTACAGAGTTCATTATCTTAGAACCATGAAAAACACTTAGTATTTGTGTAGGTACACACTAGGCGTTCTGTATCTTATTTATTTGTTGTTATTATTGTTTAAGGTACCACACTTACCTCCAAGTCTGAAGAACTAAACGCGTATGCAAAATTCCAGCCCAACATTCCATAAATTTTTCTTTCATTGATCAGAGCATTGAAGAAACATAAGCTGAATAAAAGTTTTTTCCACCATGGTCCACAGTCTGGTTTTTCAAATATCTCCTCTGTTACCTCTCCACTCCCACTATATCCAAATGTCTGAAGTAAATTACTTTTCAACCCCTGGGGATTTTCCAGTGCAATCTCTAAAACAGATGTGAATAAAAACAACATGTGAGGACAGATACAGGCACTAGGACTAGGGGGGACTTTTCTTCGCATAGAGAACTACCTAAGAATATAACTGTTTTTAAGATTCAATGGCAAATCGAAAATCTTGTGTTATTCTTTTCCCATTCGAAAACTTCTGTAAAAGGATTGTATCAGATTTCCTATTGCTCCAATTCATACCTTAAAATAAGTACAACATTGTCATTAAAAGCACTCCTGTTTGCTCTGGACTCCCAGCATTTTAGAAAGTTTGACAGTGAAGAGTTGTTATATTCTAAATGCTCAATGGCAGCTAAATGGCTGTAACAGAATCAGGGTTGCATGGCCTCTGCAAGGCAGCAGATAGAGGGGGCTCCAAATTATAGGAAACAGAGAACTCATGGAACCAACAAAAGTATCTAATCGTAACAGATAATTTGGTGTGTTACTAAAGTGTTCTGCTTGAATTGAAAATCACTTTGATTGATTTTTTAACTAGGAAAGTTGAAGTGAGGAGGTACAGGAGGTAAACTGGGGACAGAATCACTTGGAGGGCTTTTTTTTTTAACAGTGTGGCTGTAAGTCCAAAACTGAAGGCTCTGAAAATGTTTCTTTACTTGCACAGTTTCCAAAGACATACATACATAGACATACAAACGTATATGTGTATTTCACATCGTGTGGGTATATATATAGGATACGTATAAATGCGTGTAGATATGGATGTATGATGCGTGCGTGCGTGCGTGTGTGCGTGAACACGAGATTTCTGAACCGAGGATAAGACTGCTTTGGTTTATTCACAGAGCACTTACAATCAAATGTTCCCTAAAGCGCTCTCTCTGTCCCCAGCACCTCCACCTCCCAAACGCCCTGCTCCTGGCCAAAGATAAAAGGCTGTTTGACGTCATCATCTGTCTGGCCCTGGGAGGTAACTGGAATATCTTTGAGTCTCAGACTAAAAGTTGCGGATTTCTCCAATCCATGTCCCATCTTCTACAGGGGCAGGTTTGTCGGGAATTGGCTCAGTACCGTTGGCATGGGGAAATACACCCAGGGGCCGGGGAATAGCTGGGGGTCAGTGTAACAGGGAGAAGTTTCTTTGCTTCCCACGAGTAAATTTGATTTATTCTCAGGCTGGACTGGGACTCTATCAGGAAACTGTCCCATCTACCCCATTTCCTCTATCTTCATCCCAGTTCTGTTAACTCTCTGGCACACATTCTGCCTATGCCATTGGTCAGTTTTCTTTGCTATTAGGACTCCACTTTTGGGTCAGCTGGACGCTTGTTTAACAGAATCGACCATGTCTTAGTATTTATTTAAATTTAATGGTGGATATGATTAGAAGTCACAGATAATTTTTAATTAGGACTTTTTAGTCAATAGTTTCAACCTGCTTTTTGCCAGACCTTTTTCAGAGAATTAATAATAAATTATGAAACAGTTAGGGGGGTCAGAGACAGGAAAAAGCTAGAGAAGCAAAAGACAAGGAAAGGACACAAATTCTATACTCTGTACTCTGGTTTATAAGAGTTGGAAGCCTAAGCATCCTTGTTTGAGAAAACAAACATCTACACTGTGAATCACCTGAAAGCAAGGATCTTGTCTATACTTTTGCATCCTTCCTGGTCCACAGTGCAGGGCTGAGCACAGCAGAAATTTAGCATACTACAATTAGCACTCTCTTCTTAATTCAGAATTATGAATGCAAGATAATTTACATTCAAATAGTGTTTCTGAGTCAATATGAAAATCTGTTATACCTTGTCCTTACCTTTAATCTCTTTTGAAGAATAGGAATTGGGAAAGAACTGTCTGATTTTGAGCTTAACCATAGCCTAAACCCAGGCTCTATTGTCACATTTGGACTATTAAATCTGCAAAATAAAAAATTCATAAATATTTTAATGTGAAAAATTTAAATGAAACCAACATGTTCTAAGAATCATAGTTATTTTAATGTTTGAAGTGGTCTTAGATACCCTTTTAATAATCAAACCATAAGAACTTTCATGTTGCATAAGACCCATTAATTCCCATTTTGAAAAAGTAGTTTTCCCTCCCTTAGGTACAAAAGTGATATAGGCTTATTGCAAAAAAACTTGGAAAAAATTACAAATTAAGGACAAAATGACGAGTTCTACTGGTCAAATCTGGCACAATTGATCATAATAAACAACGATGGTAAAAGTTTATAATCCATTGAATACAGTAGAAATCCATGAGTCCATGCTGTTATAAATAAATAAATAAATGGGGAGAAAGAAAATTCCCTTATAGTAGAACATAATTTAATAAATTTAGAAGGAATTGTGGAGTTAGAAAGTTACCGTTTGGCAAATAATTCAATAATAATTCAGTCAAAAATTATCAATGGAAGTGAAAAGTAGTGGGTGAAAGTTTGAGATGTATAGATCATCTGAAAGTCCCTACAGTTGGTAGATACCACTTTAATTAAATGATCAAAATTAATATTCTATACTTCTATAAACCAGAGTATAGAGTATAGGATTTGTGTCCTTTCCTTGTTCTCTGCTTCTCTAGCTTTTTCCTATCTCTGGCCCCCCTAACTCTGTCCAGTAGTGGGACAGATTAATGTCCTGTGCCTCTTGCTATGATGTACCAAGAAGGATACAACGTCACTTCTGTGGTATTCCTGCAACACTGCATAACCTAACTCTAACCATGAGAAAATAGCAGACAAATCCAAACTGATGGACACTTCACAAAATAACCGGCTTGTACTTTTCACAAAATGTTAAAGTTGTGGAAGACAAAAACAGACTGAGGAACTATTCTAGAACAAAGGAGATTTAAGAGACATGACAACCGAATGCAATGAGAAATCCTGAATTGGAACCTGGACCTAACTTTTTTCTTCTTTTTCAACAAAAGATATTATTGGGACAATAGGCTAGACATGATTAATTTCTGTTGATTCGATAATCAGTATACACGCTGCAGTACTCAGAGGTCAAGTGGCATTATGTCTGCAACTTACTTTCAAATGATTCAGAAAACATTACATATACATGTATGTACATATGAAAGAAATGAGAGGGCAAATGTTAACAATCATTAACTCATTTAAAGGAAGAGAGGTTAAGGGTATAGTTTTTGTATCATTCCTGCAATTTTTCTGCAAGTCTGAAATTATTTTTTTAATTTAAAAAACAAAC
The DNA here is from genome assembly GCF_003676395.1 of Aethalodelphis obliquidens. NCBI lineage: Eukaryota > Metazoa > Chordata > Mammalia > Artiodactyla > Delphinidae > Aethalodelphis > Aethalodelphis obliquidens. Next base: position 18,071,285 of record NW_020837968.1, on the reverse strand, counting down.
CAAAAACAACAAAAGCAAAAAAACACTAAACAAAAAATTAAACAGAAAAACAAAAATAATCTGAAATCCGACAGAGTAGGTGTAAGTATACTTTTCTCTTTTTCCCCTCTCTGTCTGCATCTCTCTTTCTGTCATTTTTAAAAGAAAAATATTACACCGTACATACATGTACTTTACAGGCTACATGTCTGTAGCCTGCTATTTTTCCTCTTAGCAGTATTTTGTGAACATATTTCTTTAATTCCTAAATTTAAGAAAAATTTTTTCACATTTTCCTCACCCAGTGTGGGCTGCTAAGGTGATAGTAATAAATATTGAAAGGCTTGATTTGATAAAGAAGTATGAATTTCCCTTAATCATTCTCTGATAATATAGGATATTTTTAATGTACCATTAATTACTCTTATTAAGCCTTTGAAACTCTGTTCTGAAAAACATTTCTCTAATCTCTTTTTAAAAATGATACATTGTTTTCTGCCATTCTGTTGTTTCTCTCTGTCTTAACACACTTTTTGAAGGTTGATACAATGACTGTCTGGTTGATGCTGTGTCCTTAGTCTCTAGAATGATTTTTGGCAAATAGTATAGTTTCCCTATAAATATTTATTGAATGAATCATGAATGAAAAAACTGGTAGAAATTATTGTGTCATATTCCACAGTTTGCATCTATTGAAATCATACAATTAAGTAATCTTCATCTTCTGCCTCAAGTGATGAAATAAATGTGAAAAAGAGAAATTATGAAATAGTTTTCAAACTTCTAAAAGAATAACTGTCTGATAACAGAATGAATGACATTAGTGAAGTTTTTAGAAATTTAAGCTGGGCAGCTGCATTTTGGTTTCATAGTCCCCTTGTGGATGCTCACAGCAGAAGAATACAGTGTAAAGAAGAGGAAGCAGACAGAAATGCAAGGCTGGAGAAAAAACTATAGAATGTTGTTGGTTAAAACCTTACTAACGCAACACATTGCTAATTCTTCACTCAAAATTATATCATTCAACTTCCAAATACTTCCATTGCAAACAAGAAGGCTGAACCTATGGAAATTTTTGCCCGAGTGAACAAGTGCCTTGGGAGATACAGCCTAGAAAAGTGGGTTGAGGTAGAATAAGTCAGAATAAGTACTAAATACAGCCCAGAAAGTAAGTCATCACCGAAAGTATGGATATGAGGTATCCTATTCTGCTGTTTGGAATCATATAGGATGTTAAAAACTATGTAATAGATCTATACGTCTGTATATACATGGGTAAGTATTCGTGTATATCTACTGAGAGTGACAGTT
>NW_020837968.1:18051371-18068871 GCF_003676395.1 Aethalodelphis obliquidens | reverse complement strand
TGCCTTTAAATTTGGAGCTAATGTTTCAGGGAGATTCTGAAAAGCCCAATAGACATACATAAAAAATTCATTTTACAACAAATAAATCAGTTGAAAAGGCACATTTAAAACATGTAAATCTTGTTAATATCTAGATATTGGTATCTATTTATTTGTCATTTTTTCCCTTGACAAAGTTACCTGTCACTTAAAACTCTTAGACTTTATGCTCAGTGCCTACAATCTGTGTGTCAGCTGCCTGGAATTAGACCATTTTGTGTAAATACCTGTAAGAGGACACGCCCTCCTGTTTCTATAGCATTTTCAATGTTTTGGATGTAATTGCTATCCTCAGCGGAGAGTTCCTGGAGCCTAGATCCTTCCATCTGACGGATCCAGTTGTTGTGTTTGCTTATGCGGGTCAATCAGCAGTGGTCACTGCAGGCTGTTCTTGACCAAGACGGCATTCTCTGTTGAATACTGACCAAGAGGGAGCCCCCGATGATGCCATCGGTGGATCTGGAATGAAATCATTAGTGCTTTCGCTGTCTCATAAACTTCTTCACATTTTTAATATCCTATAGGATACTGAAGGATCCTATAGATTATCAGATAATCTTTAAAAGGACTAAGGAAATGAACAACTTAAAACAACTGGGATATGAAATTTTTGGTAGGGTGAGTAATTATTCAGAATATTACACTTCTCTGTTTAACACTAAGGATGAATGCTCATCACAGCACACATGCTATGGGAAACAGAAAAGAAATGTAAGACAGAGTACTTGTTCCCAAGGATCTTAGGATATATATGAAACGTAATAGTACAGAATTATACAGATATATTAATAGCCACTCTAATGCACACCTACCACCCGTCAAGCACATAAATGCATTATCTACTTAAATTTCTACAATAACCCTTATTTCTCAGAAGGCAGAACTGAGGTTACTCTCAGAATAAAAGGCAGACCTAGGGTTTGACTCAGAAGCTAACTCCAAGACTAATAAACTTTTCATCCTTACATGGCCTCTCTTTGCCTGCCACTCTGATTTCATGCCAGCAGCTTGGGAGAAAAAAGCCACGAAGGTCCACTGAGATCAGAGGAGGAGGAGGACACCAGGGAACCTTACAATGAAAGGAAGCAGGGGCCTCCCCAGGAGAAGCCAAAGATATTGTTTACTTTCAAAATACAAGAAAAAAGTTTCTTGTTTAAGCTTGTGAAGAATAGGATGTTCTTGAATTCTACATAAAAGAACATATGAAAGGTGGTGAAGACTCCTGAAAAACACAAGTATTTCTGTTGGTTGGAATATATTGGGTTGGCCAAAAAGTTCTTTCAGGTTTTTCCATAACGTCTTATGGACATAGATTACAATAGATTATACTTGAGTGCAAAGAAGAGAGTAAAAGTCAGTGTTGTGATAGAAAAAAACTTTGAACTCAATAGCAAATCAAGTTGCTATTTAAAAAAATGAATCATTCTGATTTTCATACTTTTATTATTTTACTAAAGTATGTATTCCTAAACACTTGTATTACTAATTTTTGAACTTTAGGGAAATGAAATCTTATAGTATATACTGTTTTCTGTCTGGCAACATCCATGCTGGTTTATAGCTGTATTTATTTATTTTCCCTGCTGTAGAGTATTCCATTTTATGAATATAACTAGATTTTTATCCATTCTACCTTTGAGGGCACTTGGATTGTTTAAAGTTTTTGGCTAGTATGAATATTGCTACAATGAACATTCTTTTATATTCTATGGGTCAACTTATGTATGCATTTCTTTTGGGTACAAACCTAGCAGTGGCATGTTGGGTCATAGGGTATGTACAATTTTAATACTTGTAGCTAAAATCAGTTTTCTTTCTTTTTTTATTGATTTACAACATTATGTTAGTTTCAGGTGTACAGTATACTGATTCAATATTTGTTATGCAGATTATATTCCATTGTAGGTTATTATAAGATATTGAATATAATTCCTTGTGCTATACAGTAAACCCTTGCTGCTTATGTATTTTTAGGTATAGTAGTATCTGTTAATACCATACAGTAAGTGCCCTATATATGAACGAGTTCCATTCTGAGCATGTGTTCATAAGTACAATTTGTTCGTAAGTCCAACAAGGTTAGCCTAGGTACCCAACTAACACAATCGGCTATACAGTACTGTAGTGTAATAGGTTTATAATATTTTCATGCAAATAATACGTAAAAAACAAACAAAAAATAAAGAAAGCATTTTTAATCTTACACTACAGTACCTTGAAAAGTACAGTAGTACAGTACAACAGCTGGCATACGGGGGCTGGCATCGAGTGAACAGGCAAGAGTTACTGACTGGAGGAGGGAGGGGAGGTGGGAGATGGTAGAGCTGAAGGATCGTCAGCCATAGGAGACGGAGGGCAAACTGCAACTTCACTCACGCCTGACGTGGATGGCACAGGTTCTGGTTCCTTGCTGGATTCAATCCTATCTACCCTCTTGAAAAAATAATCCAGTGATGTCTGGGTAGTAGCTCTTTTTTTCTCTTCATAGATGACATGGTAGCACTGGACTGTATTCTGAACGGCTGCTGCAACCTTCGTGTACTGTTCTAAGTTCAGGTCCTGTGCCTCAAAAACTAACAGTGCCTCCTCAAATAAAGAAGATCCCCTTGCCATTTCCTGCATCGTGAGTCTCTTGGGTTATTCAGTTACTTCTTCCTCTTGTCTCTCTTCGTCCTTTCTCTGGGCCTCCAATTCCATCAGGTCTCCATTAGTAAGCTCCTCGTGTTGCACAGCAAGGAGTTCAGTGAAGCTGTCCTCTTGCAGATCTAGCTCCAGCTTCTCGCTGAGGGTCACTAAGTTGCTGAAAGACCTCTTTGGACTCCTCATTCACCTTCTCAAATCCACGAAAATTGTGAACAAACTGCAGGCAAAGGTTCTTCTAATCCCCATTCATGGTGATGGCTGTAACCTCATGCCAAGCAAAGTCAATGTTTTTTATGGCCTTGTAGATGTTATAGTCACAGAAGTTCATTTGAACATTAATTTTTTTTTTCTGGGACAATGATGTGTTACTTCCAAATTGTTATAGATATTTAAGAGGAAAATGCATACCTTCTGTACTTCAGGGTAGTTATTCAACGCTATAACCCACTGGCACGTAGAGCAACAAGCAACAGAAACTAGAGCAATCTTGCTTGGGTTGAAATCCGGTAAGATAAAAACCTTTTTCAGCTTTATGAAAACCTAGAGAGAATACAGTTCACGTATTACACAAGAAAGAAATATTATTTATCTGAAGTTTTCCCCAAACTACACTAGAATGAAATTTTATTTCATATAAAAAATACTCGACTACTCTTCAAAAGTAGAATCAAAGACATACCCGGGTACAAAATGGCTCCAGTACGACTAATTTTTTTAAGATGAGGGGAAAAGCCTCTACTATAAACATTTTGTTATTACTGTTATTGTTACAGTAGCTATATTATAGTTTTTTAAAAAGAACTCCATTTTAAAACAAAAATAAAACAAGTCAACTTTCTCCAGCTCTGTGGAATTTGGTGTATAAGGAGGTCTGAAGTCTCCTTCTTGTGCACCTTGTGTGAGGTGACTTGGAAAACCACCCTCAACTTCTGCCTCGTAAGAGGCATGTTGGCAGGGCCCAGTTCCTACACAAAGGTCTATCTGGTCAATTATGCCAGTGTGGCTTGGGGCACGCTGGGCCTCACTGAGGACATTGTCTAGCTTAGTTGTGTTACATGCCTATGGAGCCATCTCATCTAAATGGTACAACCTAGTTTAGAGTTAGCTATATAGTATTTCTCATATACTTTGGGGAGCCAAAATCAGAATGAAATCTTTCGCAGACTGATATTCTTTTTCCCTTCCTTTCCAACCAGACATTTCCTCTCTTGCCTGGAAAGACAGAACCATTTTGCTGAATAATTTAGAAGGAAGGTGGTCCATTCTCAACTTATTACTTGTGTTCTTATTCTTGTTTAAAATACTGTTAGGCTTTTAATCACTTCTTTGGATGAGCTATTATTTTTTTGAGCTTGAAAGATCTATTTAAGTATAACCATAGGGAATCACTTTTGCTAAGAATGCTTCAGAGAGGGAGGAGCTGTTGCATTAATGCATGAATAGTATGGACAGCAACACTAACATTCTGCTAAAAAAATTCACATTGTTCAGATATTACTCTACACTTCCTAATAGCACAGATCATTATTGTAACTAACTGATTAATTGTGTTGTAGCTATTTAATGTCTGTTTTCCCTGTTTCAATGTAAGCTTCATAACATCAGGGAATGCGTTGGTCTTTAAACTATCGTAATGTCTCTTACACGGAAGATACTCCATCAATATTTATTGAATTAATTAATGAGTACTCACCCTTTCAGCTGTGACAGTGCCATTCCTATGTCTACAAATCTTTCAGTCTGTCCCTGAACTTAGCTCTCAGCTCAACATCTATGTAATATCTCTGCTCAGATATTCTTCCAGCCACTATGCATTATTTAGTTCCAAAGCCACTTTATTTGTTACAGCAGCAGTCACTAACTGGTACCAAAATCTGTATTAGTTTCCTGTGGCCATTGTAATGAATTGCTACAAACTGGGTAACTTAAAACAGCAGCAACTTATTCTCTCATGGTTATGCAGATTAGAAATCTGAAATCAGGATGTAGGTAGAATAGTACCCAGGTGGGGCCTCAACATGGCCTGCCCCACTCTGCTGGTGCTCTGAACTCCACTGCTTGCTCAGGACTTTGGTCCTGCCCTCATCCTCCTTGTAGTCCTACTGTAAATCTACATTCTTCAGAATTAAATCTTCTCCAGCAAAACCCTATAGTAGGTATCGAGACTACCTTATTTAAAAAAAACATTTCTGTGCTCTAACCTGTCCCCCATCTCCTCCCACATGAATCAATATTTGTAAAGTGCTCAGAACAGTGTTTGGTACATGTTGTTATATGAACGTTTGTTACATGAATAAAAATAAATCTCAGAGATCTGGTTCAAGGTGGTGACGTAGGAGGATTCTGAACTCCCTCCCTCCTGCGGTCACACTGAATCTACAGCTTCACGTATGGAACAGTCATCTCTGGAAGAAAACCAGAAGCTACCCGAGTGACTCCTACACTTGGATCTGAATAGACATTTTTCCAAAGAAGACATACAGATAGCCAACAGGTACAAGCAAAGATGCTTAACATCACTAATAATCAGGGAAATACAAACAAAACCACAATGAGATATCCCCTGTTAAAATGGCTATTAACAAAAGACAACAAATAACCAGTGTTGGTGAGAAAGTGGAACACTTGTGCACTGTTAGCGGAAATGTAAATTGGTGCAGTCACTATGGAAAACAATATGACGTCTCCTCAGTCAATTAAAAACAGAAGTACCAAAAGATCTAGCAAGTCTGATTCTGGGTATTTATCTGAAGGAAACAACAACACTAACTCAAAAAGATACATGCATCCCCATGTTAACTGCAGCATTATTTACAATAGCTGAGACATGGAAGCAACCTAAGTGTCCATTAGTGGAATGGGTAAAGAAAATGTGAAAAATAATACATATACACATGCAATGGAATATTACTCAGCCATAAAAAGAAGGAAATTCTTCCATTTTTGACAACCATGCTAAGTGAATAAGTCAGATAGAGAAAGACAAATACCATACGATCTCACTTATGTATAGAACCTAAAAAAACAAAAACAAAAATGAAGTCATAGATACAGAGAACAGACTGGTGGTTGCCAAAGGCATGGTGAAAATGGGTGGAGGTGGTCAAAAGGTACAAACTTCCAGTTATAAAATAAATAAGTCCTATAGTTACTAATATTGTATTGTATATCTCAAAGTTTCTAAGAGAGTGAATCTTAAAAGTTCTCATCACAAGAAAAAATTTTTGTAACTATGTGTGGTGATGGATATTATCTAGACTTTTTGTGGTGATTATTTTGCAAAGTATACAAATATTAAATCAGTATGTGGTACACCTGAAACTAATATAATGTATGTCAATTATATATCAACAAAAAAATCTCAGACACCTTTATCCATACATTACACTTTCATAGCATTATACAATCCATCCAGAAAGACTTTTTCCCACTATTGACCTCTTCTATTCTCGTTATATAAAGAGATTCTGAGATACACCATTTTTCTGATTTTGGTGACATACTGCTTCTCCTTGTCACTTCCAGGAAAACTTTGATGTTTGCATATGCAGCTTGCTCTCTGATCTTTTAACCCTCACCGTTGTCTTCCAATTCTAAAACAGAATTCCGATTTTAATACCTTCATTCGAATCTTGTAGATTATAAATACAGAATGAATCAATTATGCATTAATTAGAGATTAACTTTTACCTTCTCAGGTATGCTGTCCTTGTCAAGGTTAATCAATTTTTTCAGGAAACCAGTTTCTGAAAGTAACTTTGCTGTACCCCAGTTAGGTTTCTTTTGCAGAAGAATGCAAACTGCATTCAGGACTGTCAGTATGAGGTAAGGAGGCTGGGTATATACTCTGTAATAAATGGTGAAAATCTAATCAACTTCACAATTGAAATCAAAGGTACCCTGTAAACTATCTCAGAAGATAATACACGCAGGTTTTTAACAAGTATTTTAGTAAAAAGTACTATTTGCCAACAAATAGTTATTTCATTATTTGGGTGTCTTTAAAAATTTGGGTTGTCTTTAATACATGGGTATCTTTGCTTTAGGAAGATGAAATGCATAAAACTTAAATATGTAGAACATCTGAGTTGGATGTTAATTCTTTTCATTATAAAAGTATTTGCTGCACAGTTCTTTAAAAAGGAACCCTCCTATTTCATCCCAGTGTTGATTTACTGATGACCACTTGACAGAGACACTATATGTGCACGGTGGGGGGGCGGGTAGTTGGGGGTCAGCCCTATTCTTGTAATTTGAGAGGTGCTATAAGGTGCAACTCCCTTTAAACGCATCTTCTGATTTTTCTTCATTCTGGTCTAAAACTCCTACGATAAGGATCACAGATAAAACAAAGTCAAGGGAGGGAGGATAGATGGGAATTTGCCTCTGGAGTTATTAATAATATGATTATTGGAACACTGGAAGTTGTGTCCTAATCAGCTGACATGCCACTGCACAACTGATGAGAAGCTGACACTTTGGAAAGTGTCAAGATAACATTCACAAGAAGTAAGGTTTAATGAAAAGTCACTGGGGTGGTGATCACTGTGCACCAGCACTGGGGACTGGGAACAAATGGGACTGGTCTATCCAGGGTAGTGAGTCTCCCCCAGCTGAAAGATAATAACAGAGGAACTAGGAAAAGAGAGACGAGGTTTACAGAAGAGAAATAAGAAGCCCTCAAATTTTTCAATTTTGCCCAGGTTTTGACTCTTTTAAAAGCAAACAGGATGGGAACACAATCAAATTAAGATGAAATATCTATGAACTTTAGTGTCAGTTAAAGGGAAAATAGGATTCAATTGACTATAGTTCAACTTATGTGCCTCTCTCCAAAAAAACAGATCTGATTTAAAGGGAGACTTATTTACACTGGAAATCCGCTTTAAAGTTCTCCATTACTACAAAGAAGTACTCTGTCGTTGACCCTTACTGTTTTATTCCAATCTGCATTGTCTACCATCTTCTTTTTTCTTCTAGTGGCTAGTGTTGCAAATTGGCAAAGGATTGTACTGTCATGGGGCAAGATGAAGGAAACAGCAGCTGGGAAAGAGAATGGACTAAATTGTGTATCTGCTAGACGTCTCTGCTGCATGTCCTAAGAATAGCAATGAAGATCATATCATAAGGCGTTTCATTTATCTGGCATTTTGAAGTGAAGTGAAATGTACATTAGCAACATCACAAGAGAGAGTCTTTAAAAACAAACAAACAGGACTTCCCTGGTGGCGCAGTGGTTGAGAGTCCGCCTGCCGATTCAGGGGACACGGGTTCGTGCCCCGGTCTGGGAGGATCCCACATACCACAGAGCTGCTGGGCCCATGAACCATGGTCCCTGAGCCTGCGCGTCCGGAGCCTGTGCTCCGCAACGGGAGAGGTCACAACAGTGAGTGGCCCGCGTACCGCAAAAAAACAAAGAAACAAACATATGCAAGGAATTCAAGGACTTGGTTACTTTTCTTTAGCTTTAGTACTAGGTCAGGGGAAAGAGCCTGCTTAATCAGAGGAAACCACTTAGCATTAACATAACCTTTTTTGAGCACTTGCCTAATGCCAGACTCTATTCTAAACATTTAAAAAAAATTTTCTTTATTGCTTTGGCTGCGTCGGGTCTTAGTTGCGGCACATAGGATCTTCGTTGAGGCATGCGGGATTTTTCACTGTGGCATGTGGGCTTCTCTCTAGTTGTGGCAAGCGGGTTTTTTTCTCTCTCTAGTTGTGGCGCGCGGGCTCCAGGCCGCGTGGGCTCTGTAGTTTGTGGCACATGAGCTCTCTAATTGAGGCACGCTAGCTCAGGAGTTGTGGTGCGTAGGCTTAGTTGCTCCGCGACATGTGGGATCTTAGTTCCCCGACCAGAGATCGAACCAGCGTGCCCTGCATTGGTAGGCAGATTCTTTACCACTGGATCACGAGGGAAGTCCCACTTTACATGTTTTAAGGCATCCAGTCCTTTCAACATTTGTTATTATCCTTATTGCATAAAAAGAAAGTTGAGGCACAGAGAGGCTATACAACTAGAAAGCAGCAGTGCCAGGCTTCCAACCCAGGAAGCTTGGTGCCAGAGCCCATGTGCTTAACCACTAAAATACACTGTCCCTCAGATATTAGACTAGAGGGAGTTTGAGCTGAGGTCTCTCTTGGGAATCTCTGCCAGAGAAAAGCTAAGGGAATAGAACTTCGGGAACAAAGTCATGAGGCACAGAGGGGGCTATGTTTGGGAAGGCTGGACCTGCTGCTTCCTGGATGTCATCTCCTGATACTCCCTCTTGTTCACTGAGCTTCAGCCATCCCGGTTCATCTGCAGTTCCTGAAACTCACCACACGTTTCTGCCTTCAGATTTTTGTGCTTTCTATTTCTTCTGTTCTCCTTTGGACCTTCCTAGTTTATGTCCAAACTTCATTCAGTTGGCTGCTTCAAGTGTCACCTCATCATAAAGGCTTTTTCCAACTGTTAATTGTTGTCACCTCAGCACCGAGAATGGGGCCTGGCACACAGTGTGCCCTCAATATATTTGCTGAATAAATGAATGACTAAAAATGAATACAAATGAATGGGGTAAAAAAGGAAGAAGAAGTCAAGAATTCATTCCCTTCCTCTTGTTTGTTTCTCTCTGTGCATTTGTTTTTCAACTTTGGGTAGAGTAAGTTCAACATTGTGATGTTCTCTGTTCTCTTCCATAAAAATACACTGGTTTAAAAAAGACCCTTTTTTGCCATTTTCTGTTCTTATCCTCAGAGTTAATAATGTGTTAAAAATATCATGGTAGATTTGCTTCATATTTCAGCATCTTTTATCAAAATACTACTTTCTATAAACAGTGAAATCTCAACACATTCGAAGATGTAATAGGCAAATTGCCTTTGTTTGTTGAGTTGGAGAGCTCAAGTTAAAAATCATCTCAGACGATGCAAATCAGAACCATCAGGTTCAGATCTTTGTGCCTTAAAGTATTTCATTTCTTCTTGTATTTCCTTATGAATTTCTCTTTAATCACTTTTCTCCCTGCATTTGGAAAGTTGGGTTTAGGAAAGGGCATAAGGGGAAGTGCTTCCCATAGTGACACGTTGTTGCAATGGCCAAAAGTCTATAGCTACACTGGCATAAGCAGCAGTGCAGTGAACACTGTCCTCTTATTTTTGGAACTTCGGGTCAGGTGTTTATATGATCACTGTTCGTTTTCTTTCTAGTCTAGGTAATACAATATTTTATCAATTCTAAGATGCACATTTTTACTTCTCTGAGATTGGGTTTTAGTTATAATGAATGGCATATCATACAGTATGCATGGCAGTGTTTTTTCTTTCTTAAGGGTACATGAAATGCTGATATGCCTTACAGCTGATGGCATAACATTGATAAGATACAGTATACAAAGCACATGATGCAAAATTTAAAGTAACCAAGATAGGTAAAATGGCTTAATCTAAAAATGGAAAATAGACTTAACTTTTACTGTGTATTTTTGCTTTATTTTGAGTTTTTCCAACTCAAAAGAAACCGGTAAATTACTCACCTTTATTCAGAGATATCAGCTTTATCCAGGGCGTTTAGAGCCACAATTGCCTTGTTGACAGCTGGCAGTACACTTTTTAATTCATTGTCAGCTTCCTGCAGTAAAGTTATAAGCCCCTAAATACATATGAATGAATATAGTTGCAGACTTAAAATTTTTATATTTTGAAGTTGGAAAATGTAATTTGACATTTTTGCAATGCCCATAAGTTATGCATCTGCATAACTTAGGGACGTACACACATGCTTATCCTGTTAGAAACATGTGTTACTGTCCTAAATTAGCGTATTATGCAATCCCTGATGAGACATCCGTGAGAAGCAAAAACACTGAGTGGTTTCCGTCTTCCGTATTAGACTCAGTGTAGTTTGAACATTGCCATTTTGAGGAGTGGTCCACTTAAAGGTGGAATTACTGTAAAGCTAATGAAGCTTAAGTTTCAGCCCCTTCAGCTGTACAGGCCCCTTCCAAGGTCCTGGATGGAACTCTGCCAATATATTTGCAGGGTCATACATTCCTGTAAGACTTGCAGAAGTAAGGCATTTTAACTGCAATCGGATAAGACCAATTTCTCTTTACACTTTGACTCACTCTTTGTCAGGTATTCTATCATGACAGGTGGTGCTGGAATGGCTGTGGACACTATTGGGTTCTGGATAACAAGATGAGTTGGGAATTATATTTATATTCCTTACAGTCACTTCTCTGTATAATTAAGTTATTGCATACTATCTCAAATAGAAATGACCTCTGGAAATACTTCTGTTGTCTACTGTTCCGACTTTCGTGGTGATGTGACATTAAGGTACAGGGCCAGAGGTCAGACTGTAATATAACTTGTACTTAGAGTACTCAGCACCAGAATCTGGTCTGTGGAAAATCCTTCCATTTATTAGATGAGTAAAATGGTAAGTAGATGGTTAGATCCTCATCGACACCTACTCAAAATGGAATTTCACTCTTTCATGAATATACTTGATAATGCAGTGTATACTATTCTAAGCTTTACGTATTTTCTCTCTTTTTTGATGGGAGTTGTGCAACAAGAATTCATCAGAATTCCTGGGTTTTTAGGTAATAAATATTGCCTTTGGAAAGATGTTTCAGAATGTCTCAATGAAATAAGTGAGAAATTACAGATTCCTTGTACAGATGTATGTCAAAAGTGCCTTATTTTATAATTTTTAATTCTTATTTACAAATAAATAATTAAGATAAAAATTGGGGGAATGTTAAATAAAAGTGATTGTTAAAATCAATAGAGATTTTTTGATACTGAGGAGCAAAATGTAATGAAAAATGTCGGATCATACTGAAGCAATAATTTATTAAGAGTTAAAAATAAATTTAGGATAGAAGTAATGATCTGGCCCTCGGTCTGTTTAATAATCCAATTAATGAAGAAGAATGTTTCATATGATCACTGGAAAAATTCAAGGTTGTGGGCTGAGTTTCAAGAAATATTGACACTAATAAAACTATAGATATCAGAAAACACCTCTATAATAAAGCGATCGATGGAAAATTGGTCAATGAATATTCTCAATTCAAACAGTATTTAAGATTAATCACTGCACAAGGAATCCTGAAATGTCAATGCTACTTATACCAAATTTGATAGCAATACTAAAAATGTTCATGGCATGATCAACGATGAAGTTGAAAGAAACTTTTCCAAACTTTCAAAAATGAAAAACACATTTTATCAACTATGCTAAAGATTCTATAGGAAATGATATTACAAAATCATGAAGAAGCAATCACAGTATATGCAGTGAAAAAAATGTAGGAAAAAAGTATTATGGGATGTGTAAGACAGTTAATTACCAAACATTATTATGTTATTTCTCTAAATTTTGTGATGTTTGTAATAATTGTCAACTTCTAAAAAATTTGTATTTTCTTTGATTTCTTTACTTCTTCTAAATAAATATTCACTTCCATGTCTAACTGTAAACTAGTAATTTTGTATTCTTTAAAAAAATGGTCTCAAAATTGTATAAGCTTCAGGTTCTATAAAACCTGAGTATACCTCTGAAGTAAGATGGGTTTTTTTGGGGTCTGGCAAAAACAAAAACAAAAAATCCCCCTAAAACACATTAATTCCTCTATATCCATTTTCTTTTGGCCTAAAAAATTAAAGACTGAAGTTAAGCTGTACTCGTATAAATATACTGGTTAATAGTGGCACCTTCATATGGTTGGCCTAACTGAGGTTATGGGTTGCTCACAGTGAGACTTATGTGGCACCTTGAGGGAAGAGGTGAAGTTCCACACATTGGAAGGGTTGGCTGTGGTAGCCTCCCCATTTCCTAAACGCTCAGCAGGAAGTCTGCAGTTTACAGTATTTGTGTCCAAGGAGGGGGGTTTACCTATTAAGTCATCCAGCTTGAAGTAAATTAGCCCTTAATATATGGACAGGTAGCTTAAAAAGGTTTCTCAAAGAAACCTTGGATTGAAGATAATGCTAACACTGCAAGTACAAGTGAACAATGACAGAAAGGCAGGCTGATACTTCTCTTATCCCTCGTAGGAACTCTTCTTCAGCCTAATCAGATCTGACAAGAAGTCAGGCAAAACATTTCAAAATTATTAAAAAGACTACTAGAAATATGCATTCACATTCACTATTATTTATAATAAAACTTGCCCCGAGTATTTATTGTGCTTTGAGATATTAATGATAGTAGCTCATGTGTTTCACATAAATAAATACACTCATATTGAGGTTTTAGCTTATATATGTATCTTTTAATTGATGGAGTTGTTTCATTAAAAACCTTTGCACATGGAAGACATGAAACTCTCTGCCTTCTGAGTAGGGCTGGCTATTGATTAGACCAGGGTTGAACATCTGGTAATTTGCTACCCCAGACTTGGTTCCTGCTGGGATTCTGACTGGAGGGTATGGAGGGGAATTAGCCAGTTTAAAAAGAGAGGATTATTCAGGCAATGAGAGAAGTGACACAAACCAAATAGACAGTCCCTAGAGCTGCTGCACTTCCTGCAGATGATCCTCTTGGAGGCCACATGTATTTCTGATATGGCTTGCATGGGTTTTTGTTCATTTTAACCGGAAGAACCAGCCTATCTGTCTTCCTAAGATTTCTCAAGGACAGGGACCCTGTGTCTTTGTACTTCCTGTTTTCATTTAATAGTGTCTTACATGTCGTAGGTACTCAATAAATATTTTCTGGGATAAAAATGAAAAGTGTGCAAAGTTGGGACACTATATATTTAAGAGCACTTAGCCTGGCCTTTAAATTTGGGGGGTAGGAAACAATTTTGCAAAATCTCTAAATGATTTTTATTGATTATAATTTACTTTTACCTGAGCATACCCTGCCACAATTCTTACTTCTTTTGCCATAATTTCTTCCTCTTGTTTAACAAGCATCTGAACTTTTTCAACCACTTGTGAATCTTTCTGTAGTTTTTCCATTAAGGCTTCTTTTTCCTAATGAACCAAACAATTCTCCTTAGAATAAATTTTGAGACATGGTATCATTCTTAAAGAGAAATTCAAATAGCTCATCTCATTATTAGAGAGTTTGTCAAAATCAGCTTGAAATATATTTGTTTATCAGGCTAATAATGACTACAATAAATATCATTTCATACAATACAGATAAAGAATGACGATGAGTAATGATTTTTAAAATACTTGGCAAAATGCAAGTTACCACAGAGTGTTTTGGATGGATTTAACTAATAACTTCAGATTTTTTATGTGAGTTTTACAATTAGCTATATACCTATTATCACATTTAATTATTAAAATATAATGATGTTACTACTTTGCTATTGTTGTTGTTATTGTTTCCCTCATTTTACAGATAAGAAAATTGAGACTAAGAGAGGTTGCACAGCTGCATGGCAATAAAGCTGGAGTTCTAACTCATGTCCATCAAGTATCAGCCTTTGCTTTCAAACACTGTTCCATATTAAACCATAAAATCTTTAAAAGAGAACCCAAATCAAACACATCTTTGCTTTTTGTTCTATTTGAGGGCCAAGAATCAAGAGCTCCTTCTGCATATCTGTAACTAGAGCGGTTGCTTCCAGGATCTTGGATAGACCCGTGTAGAAATGATTCCTGAAGGGAAAAAAAAGTATTAAGAAGGTATAGATATAAGAAAATATTAGCCAAGCAAGGTATACTGTGATCATGGATTGGAAGACAACATGATAAAGATGTCCATTCTCCCCAGATTGATATATAGGTTTAATGCAATTCCTGTCAAAATATCAGTAGGATTTTTTTTTTTTGTAGGTATGGACGTTTATTCTAAAATTTATATGGAAAGGAAAATGAATTAGGGTAATTAGAATAATCTGGAAAAGAAGAATAAAGTGGGTGGAATTACTCTATCTGACTGGAAGATTGATTATATAGTGACAGTAATCAAGACTACATGGTACTATTGAAACAAAAAGAATAAAATACCTAGGAATAAACCTACCTAAGGAGACAAAAGACCTGTATGCAGAAAATTATAAGACACTGATGAAAGAAATTAAAGATGATACAAATAGATGGGAGAGATATACCATGTTCTTGGATTGGAAGAATCAACACTGTGAAAATGACTATACTACCCAAAGCAATCTACAGATTCAATGCAATCCCTATCAAACTACCACTGACATTTTTCATAAAACTAGAACAAAAAATTTCACAATTTATATGGAAATACAAAAGACCCCGAATAGTCAAAGCAATCTCGAGAACGAAAAATGGAGCTGGAGGAATCAGGCTCCCAGACTTCAGACTATACTACAAAGCTACAGTAATCAAGACAGTATGGTACTGGCACAAAAACAGAAATATAGAACAATGGAACAGCATAGAAAGCCCAGAGATAAACCCACACATATATGGTCACCTTATCTTTGATAAAGGAGGCAAGAATATACAATGGAGAAAAGACAGTCTCTTCAATAAGTGGTGCTGGGAAAACTGGACAGATACATGTAAAAGAATGAAATTATAACACTCCCTAACACCATACACAAAAATAAGCTCAAAATGGATTAAAGACCTAAATGTAAGGCCAGACACTATCAAACTCTTAGAGGAAAACATAGGCAGAACACTCTATGACATATATCACAGCAAGATCCTTTTTGACCCACCTCCTAGAGAAATGGAAATAAAAACAAAAATAAACAAATGAGACCTAATGAAACTTAAAAGCTTTTGCACAGCAAAGGAAACCATAAACAAGATGAAAAGACAGCCCTCAGAATGGGAGAAAATATTTGCAAATGAAGCAACTGACAAAGGATTCATCTCCAAAATTTACAAGCAGCTCATGCAGCCCAATAACAAAAAAACGAACAGCCCAATCCAAAACTGGGCAGAAGACCTAAATAGACATTTCTCCAAAGAAGACATACAGATTGCCAACAAACACATGAAAGGATGCTGAACATCACTAATCATTAGAGAAATGCAAATCAAAACTACAATGCGATATCATCTCACACCGGTCAGAATGGCCATCATCAAAAAATCTACAAACAATAAATGCTGGAGAGGATGTGGAGAAAAGGGAACCCTCATACACTGTTGGTGGGAATGTAAATTGATACAGTCACTATGAAGGTTCTGTAGAAAACTAAAAATGGAACTACCATACGGCCCAGCAATCCCACTACTGGGTATATGCCCTGAGAAAACCATAATTCAAAAAGAGTCATGTACCACAATGTTCATTGCAGCTCTATTTACAATAGCCAGGACTTGGAAGCAACCTAAGTGTCCGACAGATGAATGGATAAAGAAGATGCGGCACGTATATACAATGGAGTATTACTCAGCCATAAAAAGAAATGAAATTGAGTTATTTGTAGTGAGGTGGATGGACCTAGAGTCTGTCATATAGAGTGAAGTAAGTCAGAAAGAGAAAAACAAATACCATATGCTAACACATATATATGGAATCTAAAAAAAAAAAAAAGGTCATGAAGAACCTAGGGGCAAACGGGAATAAAGATGCAGACCTACTAGAGAATGGACTTGAGGACACAGGGAGGGGGAAGGGTAAGCTGGGACAAAGTGAGAGAGTGGTAGTGTATATATGGACATATAAACACTACCAAATGTAAAATAGATAGCTAGTGGGAAGCAGTCGCATAGCACAGGGAGATCAGCTCTATGCTTTGTGACCAGCTAGAAGGGTGGGATAGGGAGGGTGGGAGGGAGGGAGACGCAAGAGGGAGGAGATATGGGTGTGTGTGTGTATGTATAGCTGAGTCACTTTGTTGTGGAGTAGATGGATTCTACCAACAGTGTAGAATTGATTCTAGATGCCTGTATTAGTTACCTGGGGCTACTGTAACAGATTTCCACAAACTTGGTGGCTTAAAACAAGAAAAAGTTATTTCTACAGTGCAGGAGACCAGAAGTCTGAAAAGAGTTTCACTAGGCCAAAATCAATGTGCCTTTTGGGCCATGTGCTTGGCAGAGGCTCTAGGGAAGAATCTATTCCTTGCTTCTTCCAGTGTCAGGTGGCTGCCAGCATTCCTTAGCTTGTGGCCATATCATTCCAGTCTCTGCCATTATGATCACGGAACCTTCTCCTCTTCTGTGTGTCAAATCTTCCTCTGTTCCCTCTTATAAGGTTAGATGTGATTTACATATAGCACCCACCCAGATAATCCAGGATAATCTCCCATCTCAGGATCCTTAACTCAATCACATCTGCAAAGCCCTTTTCACCATATAACATTCACAGGTTCCAGGGATTATGACATGTATCTTTTCAGGGTTGATTATTGCCTACCCCAAAGCTTATACACTATTCCCAAGAAAAATAAAACAAAAATTTATGGAATTAAAATGCAAAATAATATAGCAGTATAACAGAATATGTACTTCACAGTTATATTAACTTGTATTTGAATTCTGGCAACTAATTGCATGACTGGGTAATTTAATAAAATGTGCAAACTTTAGTTCCTTGCCTATGAAATGAAGATAATACTGCATCTCATAGTATTGCATTAAAAATGAATGAGAAATGCATGGCAACTGCCATATGGCAAGCACTTATTAAATGGTATCTACAATTATTATTATCATTATTACTTATCCTTTGAAGAAGTGATAGAAAGATGCCAAATTGTAGATTCACAATTTAGTAAAATGGCATGCTACTTGCCCCTAATATTCCTTTTCTCAACTTCCCAGTAAAATATTTGAAAGGATACATAAAACCACAAAACTAACTGCAGCTCTGGGAATGAAATATATTGGGATATATTACTGATAGTGGAATGTATGGCAATTGGCTGAGAAA
>NW_020837968.1:17952397-18050971 GCF_003676395.1 Aethalodelphis obliquidens | reverse complement strand
GTGGGAGGGAGGGAGACGCAAGAGGGAGGAGATATGGGTGTGTGTGTGTATGTATAGCTGAGTCACTTTGTTGTGGAGTAGATGGATTCTACCAACAGTGTAGAATTGATTCTAGATGCCTGTATTAGTTACCTGGGGCTACTGTAACAGATTTCCACAAACTTGGTGGCTTAAAACAAGAAAAAGTTATTTCTACAGTGCAGGAGACCAGAAGTCTGAAAAGAGTTTCACTAGGCCAAAATCAATGTGCCTTTTGGGCCATGTGCTTGGCAGAGGCTCTAGGGAAGAATCTATTCCTTGCTTCTTCCAGTGTCAGGTGGCTGCCAGCATTCCTTAGCTTGTGGCCATACCATTCCAGTCTCTGCCATTATGATCACGTAACCTTCTCCTCTTCTGTGTGTCAAATCTTCCTCTGTTCCCTCTTATAAGGTTAGATGTGATTTACATATAGCACCCACCCAGATAATCCAGGATAATCTCCCATCTCAGGATCCTTAACTCAATCACATCTGCAAAGCCCTTTTCACCATATAACATTCACAGGTTCCAGGGATTATGACATGTATCTTTTCAGGGTTGATTATTGCCTACCCCAAAGCTTATACACTATTCCCAAGAAAAATAAAACAAAAATTTATGGAATTAAAATGCAAAATAATATAGCAGTATAACAGAATATGTACTTCACAGTTATATTAACTTGTATTTGAATTCTGGCAACTAATTGCATGACTGGGTAATTTAATAAAATGTGCAAACTTTAGTTCCTTGCCTATGAAATGAAGATAATACTGCATCTCATAGTATTGTATTAAAAATGAATGAGAAATGCATGGCAACTGCCATATGGCAAGCACTTATTAAATGGTATCTACAATTATTATTATCATTATTACTTATCCTTTGAAGAAGTGATAGAAAGATGCCAAATTGTAGATTCACAATTTAGTAAAATGGCATGCTACTTGCCCCTAATATTCCTTTTCTCAACTTCCCAGTAAAATATTTGAAAGGATACATAAAACCACAAAACTAACTGCAGCTCTGGGAATGAAATATATTGGGATATATTACTGATAGTGGAATGTATGGCAATTGGCTGAGAAACACACTCCTGGACTCTATATATCCCACCTTTTAAAACAGAAGAGCACGGCTTCCCTGGTGGCGCAGTGGTTGAGAGTCCACCTGCTGATGCAGGGGACACGGGTTCGTGCCCCGGTCCGGGAAGATCCCGCATGCCGCGGAGTGGCTAGGCCCGTGAGCCATGGCCGCTGAGCCTGCGCGTCCGGAGCCTGTGCTCTGCAATGGGAGAGGCCACAGCAGTGAGAGGCCCGCGTACCATAAAAAAAAAAAAAAAAAAAAAGATAAAACAGAAGAGCAAATATAATTCCACAAAGAAAGTAGGAAAAGGCTTGTTCTCCAGCATTGCACTGACTAGAAAACCATACAGTTATGCATTTACTGCACCAGAATCCTTTTCTGCTTCAGGTAAACTGATGACCTCTTTCCCTGTCGCCACCTTCCCATTCAGAGACTGTAACTTCTATGATACCACAGAAGCAGCAGTGTCAAGCATAGAAAAGGATGTACAGTGATGTATTACATCCTGGAAGCACTGTGGGCAGGGCCAGGCAGCAAGGCATGTTAGGAAATGGTGTCTTTGATTTTGTACCCCCCAAAATCCTACATATTGTGTTGTATTCTGATAATCAGGGAAATCAGCTATAAGGGTAGGGAAGGTCCAATTATATAAATGCCTATGAAGACAAAAATTGGGCTAAGGGTTGTCTATATTAACCTTAACACTTATTCTACATATGAGAGTATCTCTTAGTTCTCAAATTAAAGCTGAGAAGAGCTAAAGACATTCAACACAACTGGTCTCTTGGCCCATAACAAGCTTGATAGCTGTTTCCTTATTCAAAGATTACTAAACAAAGAAAAGAACACAATTATAATAGCATACGCTATCTCCAGCAATGGCATGTTTACTGAGCCAGGCACAGTTTTGAGTTCTGTGTCAGTTATCAATATATCATCTCTAGCGCTGAATCACCTTTTCAGTATATGTTCTGTGATAAACAAGAATCCCTTTGAGTATGTCTCCTTTAAATTGAACACAATGTTCAGTTTTCTCAGTAGACAACACTGGAGAATCATTGATGGAAGAAGAGGATCTCCTGCCCCTTGCTGCAGAAACAGGAGTCAATGGTATAGGTGTGAGTTCATTCAGCAGAGCCTGCCTCAACCACAGGGTCTGGACAGGTCCATCTGCAACATTGCAGCCTAGGCTAGGCAAAGCCTTTCCACAGCTCTCTCAACACAGCCCATGTGCTCTGAAAGGCTCCTGTCCCTGCAAATGCCCACAGTCCCATTGCATGCCCACCTCACTGGCTGCTGACTGCATTCCCAAGGGTGCCTATTGCTTGCCCATCAGCTTCAGTCTGGCCAAACCAGTGAACTTCTCTGCTACTCAGTGGGCTGAATCACATCTTCTCCAGTAGAGGTCTAAGCCCTTTCCACGTTTGTCTTTCCTGCCTCCTTCAGCCCTAGGGAACCATATACAGTTTCCTTATATCATACAGTTACTCTTTGATCATAGTTAATCCTTTTTTATATCAACTTCCCCAGTTTAGCGTACTGTGTGGTCTCTATCTCCTGAATGGACCCAGACCTCTACCAGTACTTTACATGTATCAACTCATTTACTTTTAGTACCAATCTTGTGGGGGGAGTACTATTATTAACCTTGTTTTTCACATTAAGAAATTTTGTGAGATTAGATAACTCACACAACAGTTGAGGCTTTAATTTTAAAGTTTTTTAAATCTAAAAACTCAGAAGCAAATGTTCTCTTAAAAAATATTTTATGTAGGATAAGGAAGAAAATTTTAGAAACCTTCTGCCTGGTTTTCTCAAGGAAACAAGAAAATACAGCCTTTAAACAGGAACGATGAACCACAAAAAGTGAACCATCTACACTAGAGGCAGTAAAGAGCAAAACTAATATGGCAGAAAAGTGAGTGATGTGGCAGTCTAACCAAAACAGCTCCCCAAGAATGAAGAAGAAAAGGTGAAAATCATGAGAGAACATGATCGAAATCCAAGCCAAAGAAGTGAAGGCAAACCTAAGAAAGTTAGATCTTCCCAGGGAAACAACTAAAATCAAGGGATCAAAAGTACTCAGCAGAGATTCTACTAAGAAGAAATTGAGACTCACGTATTCCTTTTTGGAAATATTTTTGAAATTATTATTATATGGCCTCCTTCGAACTCCCATAGCACTTTCTTTGCACTGTAGCATTTGCTATATTCTGTCTTGAATATGGAAAGAGCGCTAGAACTGCACTGAAAGAATCGTGTTTCAAACCTAGGTCCTTTCACTTATTGCCTGTGTGACTCTAACAAGTCTCCACCCATGTGTCTCAGTTTTATATCTATCTTATAATATACCTTATATCTACCTAAAGTAGTTCCTCTATCTTAAAAAGTTACTGGATTACGCAAATAAGAACAAACATACATGGAACTATCTAGAAAATGACCCCTAAGCCTGAAGCTTTATAGCGCTGTGTGAACCTAAATATTTAAGGACAAAAATCACGTCTTTTTTCTTTGTGTCTTCTTCAGTACCTAGAAATTGTAGGCACTCTATCAATATTTATTAAGCATGTTTAATTTAAAACAAGGCTAGGGTAATAATATCTAAATCTATCCAACTGTCACAAAAGGAACATTGTGTTCCATTAAGAACAAAAAAGTATAGATGAGCAGAATTGATTGTGTTTATAAGCAGAAGCAAAATTTATTTATTATTGCTACTTGTTTTAAGTTCAATGTTTATAAAAGAGTGAACATTAAGCCGTTTTCATATGGAGAGTAAATTTTTGTAATTTTCTCCAATCTGTTACAACTGAAACATTTTAGATCAATATACTGTAATTTACAACTAACAGTAATGCAGAATGTGATTTGTAACAGTTTGTTTTCACAAAGAAAAATTGATTCAAAAAGACAAAAGAAAATTACAGCAATTAGCATAACCATCCAAAGCAATACTTTCTAAGCATATGACTAGCATATTCAGCAGAAATATGCACTAATTTGGATTCACAAACATGTCAACTTTAATCAAGAAGCTTAAATTCCCAAATTAAACTGAGTTATAAAAATCAGTTTGGGGCTTCCCTGGTGGCGCAGTGGTTAAGAATCCGCCTGCCAATTCAGGGGACATGGGTTCGAGCCCTGGTCCGGGAAGATCCCACATGCTAGAGCAACTAAGCATGTGCGCCACAACTACTGAGCCTGTGCGCCTAGATCCCATGCTCTGCAACAAGAGAAACCGCCGCAATGAGAAGCCCATGCAATGAAGAGTAGCCCGACTCGCTGCAACTAGAGAAAGCCTGCACGCAGCAAAGACCCAATGCAACCAAAAATAAATAAATAAAATAAATAAATTTATTTTAAAAATCAGTTTTATCTAAGTGAGAAACAATGATTTCTCTAAGCCAGCTATAGGAATAACAGGTTTAAACCATATTGAAAGTCAATATTATCCAAATAAAGAGTTTTCTTAGACTCTTGTCTGGTAACATGCTACTGTTGTTGGTAACAGAGGTCACCCCCAGAGAATTCATCCAAGTCCAGAATGTTCCCAAAGTTTAAATTTGTATCCACCTGTGTAGGGATGTCCTCTCAAGTCACTAGACAGATTATCCTCTGAATTGAATTCATAAATATTTCCCAGATTCACCTGTTCAACCATGAATCTCATAGACTTGGAGATTAAGTCTGGGGAAAGCCTTTTGCAAACTAAACCCTGCGAGTCATCCCAAGGTTTGCATTTCACAGTCTACAGTAGGGCTGATCTCTGTTTCTCCAGTTTGCAACTTCTTCATTCTTTCTACACTGGATTAAATGTTCAGGGCTCCTGTGTTGCTCAAATCCATCTATATTAGTGGTTCTTTCTCTGCTTTCACACACGATTAATTTACACAGTTAAGTGTCATTGGGAACATGTCTTTCTTGGCAGTACACAAATAGGAAGTGTGTTCAAATTCAGAAGAACCAAGAGAAAAGGGCAGAATTTGAAAAAGTTTTTTCTCAGACTCATTACACTGATCTTGCCTTAGGGAGCTGCTGATTCAAATAGTTTCTGCTCTCTGATCTATGCTCTATGTTTTAGCTAAAATAATCAGTTTGCTACAGTACTAGAAAGAGGTAGGCAGGAACTTATGTGACTTGAGTTTTGGAAAAAAACCCTACTGTAGTCTCTTTCCAATTAGAGATAATTTACTCTCAAACAGATATGCTGCTTAATTTTCTGTTCTTTGAACCAGTGTTGTTAATTTGCATCAAATTACTTAAGATAACAGATTAACCTTCCTGCTTTCAACAACTTTCACAACCTAGTCCCTGACTGTAACTTACTGTGAATTACTATGTTGACTCTCTTTCCCTGTAAAGAGATCAGAAGTGGATTTTCAAAGGACATATATGATTAAATTTGAATTATGCATTAGTTTATCTGATTACAATCTTTCCTGACAACTCACCAATTTTGATTATGGGTGTGGGAGTATATGAGTGAAGCAAGTTGTGGAAAATATAGAGCCACAGTCCTGGGGTTTAGGCCACTGCCTTGGGAAAGCAGCTGTGAGGTCCTAGGATACCACATGGGAGGAGAATATAGAAAAGGGAAGTGGGAGAAATCTGGAAGCCCAACCTTACTTAATCTGAAGGACTCAGAAAAAAGTCATAGTCAACAGACCCATCTACTGCCTCGTATACCTTTTAGCATTTCAAGTACTACCATCGTCTTCAGCCACCTTGGACAAACCACTATGTATATAGTGCTAAGTCTCTCTGCTGTACCACACCTCTGTCACTTCTTTTTATGGTCACCACCAAGCAGAAAACAAATAGCTTTACTCTAAAATTAGAGCCCACCTTATGGTGCTTTGCCCATTAAGAATATTAAAACAGAATAGCTACCATATTTGCTGCTGTGTAATAGAGGATTTAGCCTTATACAAAGAGAGAACTAGCCTTTATCTTTGGCTCCCGGGAAGTAACTTCTAAACACTTGGAATTTCCTAATAAGAGTGTCTTTTTTTTTTTTTTTTAATTTATTTATTTACTTTTGGCTGTGTTGGGTCTTCATTTCTGTGCAAGGGCTTTCTCTAGTTGTGGCAAGCGGGGGCCACTCTTCATCACGGTGTGCGGGGCTCTCACTATTGCAGCCTCTCTTGTTGTGGAGCACAGGCTCCAGACGCACAGGCTCAGTAGTTGTGGCTCACAGGCCTAGTTGCTCCACGGCATGTGGGATCTTCCCAGACCCGGGCTCGAACCCGTGTCCCCTGCATTAGCAGGCAGATTCTCAACCACTGCGCCGCCAGGGAAGCCCAAGAGTGTCTTTTCTTTTATTCATGGTGGGCCCCTTGGACAACACCTGATAGTTTATGCTAATGAGATGACTCAAGGTGGGATGGACGACACCTAATAATTTTAGGGTGGGACTGGCCATCCCCAAAAGACTAACCATGTTACTAGAGGGTTGGGGCCTTGGGGCAGTGATATAAGCCTGACCTCCAAGGAAGGGAACTGGGGATTGAGTACCAACATGTGGGCAATCAACCAATCAATCATGCCTAGGTAATAAAGCCTCAATAAAATCTCTGGACAGCAAAGACTGGATGAGCTTCTGGGATTGGCAATACTCCCTACATATGCATTGTCACACATCAATGCTGAGAGAATAACATCTGAGGACAGTGGAATCTTCACATTTGTAATCTTCCTAGACCCTGTCCTATGAGTGTCTTCCTTTGGCTTGTTCTAATGTGTGTCCTTTTCCTATAAAACATGTGATCATTGGTATAACAACTTTCAGTGAGTTCTGTGAGACTTTAGAGTGAATTCTTGAACCTAATGGCAGTTTCGGGAAAACTGTGAACTTGCATTTGGTGTCAGAAATCTTGGACAGACTTGACAGTCTGGAGGACTCTGCCCCTAAGCTTGAGTCTGGCTACCTCCAGATAGCTGCCTTTTCTAAATGTAAAAATTGGACACGTCCAGCCTTAGCATCATTGCCCTCTTGAAGTTTTCAGGGATCATTCTTTCTCTGAGAATGGCTCCCACTCATTCTATGTGGTCTTTCCCTCCTAACTGAAAATGTGTTAAGGAAACCTAACTCAAAATTGGAGTCAAGAAGCCATGTTGGAAGGGCCATCATTCATGTACCACTCATTCCAGCAGGAAGGAAGATTTCCTCTCAGTCCAGCAACAGTAAGCTCTCCTGCCTGCAGCCAATGAGAAGCTGGATTTGGATTCTCATTTCCTCCAAGGAACTTTTGTTCAAAACTACCTCCCAACTTCCCCCTTTCCTCTATAAAAGAACGCTCTCCTCCTTTGTTCTCCAAGCCTATGGTTTGTCATTGTTTGCTTGTCCTGAATTGCAATTCCTCTGATATTCCCAAATAAACTCGATTTTTCTGGCTGAATTGCTTAGCCTTTTCTTTTAAAGTGTCGCTATTCTGTAGTGTCAGAAGTGCGATTCGAAGCAGACAAACCCACAGAATTGTGTATGGTACCCACTTGAACCCCTTGTGCACTCTGCTCCCATGAGTCGAATTCTTCCTTTCAGTTTGGTTAGTCTCCTCTTGAATTCAAACTCCCTCATTTTGGTCGAGCCTTTACTCAGGATCTGTTTTCTTGAAGGCGTCATCCTTTTGGTGAGTACTCATTTGGTTTTTTGTTTTGTTTTCTTTTCTTTTGTTTTGTTTAATCCCTGGTTTTGAAGTAGGGGATCCCAATCCTCTAAATTCTCTCAGGAGGGCCCTCCTTCTGGGACCTTTGCTGGTTTTATGTTAAAGAACTATGGTCCCTCCTCATACACATTCTTAACTAAATGGGTCAACTTAACCAAAGATAATTTAGAACACTAATGGCCATTATGGGGAAATTTCAAGAGCCCCAAACCTGTTTTTCTCAGAACCAAATAAGAAGACTGCTGCTCTGAAATTAAACATACTGAATGGGATGCCTATTTAATTGGTACCTGGAAGCTTCCAAACATACCCAAGATTCTAAAATTGCCTATTTACAAAATACCATTCCTAAATTATTCAAGGTGAACAGACGATTAAAGGAAGACAGAAATGCTTCTGAGGTCTCTTTTCCCCTTCCCCTGTTCTCTGTGTCTCTGGTGCCACCTTTCTCTTCCTCTTCTGCACAATACCCATCTCCTCTATACCCTCCACTTCCTCATTCTAATAGCCTCACTGAACTTCCCTTTTTCTCTGAATCTCTCCCCTCTTTCTCCTCCCTTAAACATATTAAAACCTGCCCCTTCAAAATCAGACCCTCTGAAAATCCAAATGCTAAACCCCTAATATCTTATGTTCCCTGAACTAAAGCTGAACTACAAGCAGTAGTCAAAGATTTTCCCAAAGTAACTGAGGGTCTCCACAGATTTGCTGAGGAATTTAATATAATCATTCAAACTTGTCAACCTGGCTTCTCTGACTTTTATCAGCCAGTACATATGCTTGTTGGTGAAGGTCAGGCCCAACACTGGATGAAAACTGACAGTTGGGATGATCCTGAGAAGTCTTTAGAATTACAGCTTGGGGACAAAGAAAAACCCTTACTGCCTTATTCCATGATCAAGTTCAGGAAATTGCCTGGCAAGTCCATTTGGCAATTCCTAGGGCTTTCCCAAAGGCAGTCAATGGGAATAAGGTCCAGGCTCGTACCCAGGAGCCCAGTGAGTGTGTGAACAATGATTTCAGCTCCATATCATGTTTAAAGAAGACTCTGGTCTTCCTTTGGATGTTGAATCCACTCAGGTAGCTTTTAACTCTATGTTCACTGTGCTTAATTGGGATCTTTCTCTTGTAATTAAAAGAACCAGGATAAAATGGGAAATTATGTCCACTCCAGATTTAGCAAATTTAGCAAGCCAGCTCTCCCACACGCTAGACGATTCAACTAAAAGGAAGACCACTAAAAGCCTTTGTCTTCAACTCCAACAAATGAAGGCCCCTAAAAAAAAACAGGCGCTTTCCTGGTGGCACAGTGGTTAAGAATCCGCCTGCCAATGCAGGGGACATGGGTTTGAGCCCTGGTCCGGGAAGATCCCACATGCCGCAGAGCAACTCAGCCCGTGCGCCACAACTACTGAGCCTGCACTCTAGAGCCCGTAAGCCACAACTACTGAGCCCATGTGCCACACGACTGAACTACTGAAACCCACGCACCTAGACCCTGTGCTCCGCAACAAGAGAAAGCACCGCAATGAGAAGCCCTTGCGCCGCAACAAAGAGTAGTCCCTGCTCGCCACAACTAGAGAAGGCCCCTGCGCAGTAACGAAGACCCAATGCAGCCAAAAATAAATAACTAAGAAAAAAAATCTTGAACTATTAGAATGAAGTGTATTAGTATCTTGCTTAGAGGACTGTCCTTGGGCTCTCTGTGCCAAGGGACTACATTTTAGATAAGGTATCTTTAAGTACCTAAGGAACTAAACTACCTCAAGAGAGGAAAGAGAATACGACTACTTTGCCTTGTACTAACTTCTGTCCATTTGGAAACAGCTTTGGAATTAATCTAGATATTCTAAGTATTAAATCCTGTAGAGGTTATTTAAGACCCCCTTCAGTTCTATGTGCCTAGGAACTTGTAACTTCTAATTTCATTTCTTCCCAATTTTCTCCTTATTTCTCTTCATCCTTCCTGAAATGAAATGAAAATATGGCATTTCCCGTATAATCATTTGGTGTATTTTGAAGAGTCCATACTATTCTCCCTAATAAACTCTTCTAAGGTAATCCCTTACTTAATTCTTTTATATAATGACAAATCAGTGCTTATGATTTCACAAATGATTTCAGTAATACGAAAAAGAGCCAACATGAAAAATATCATAGGATTTGGGTAGAACTAGCAGACTAAGAATTCTGAATTTTAATCCTAACTCTAGTACTGATTTACTTAGTATATGTGACTTGTGAGGAGGCTACTTAACTTTATATATTTGTACATTAATGGTTTCAAGCCGTAATATGATCCTCTTGCTGTATAAGTGTGATGTTCAGTTATAACAGTACATAAATGCTAAGTAATACTAGTCGGGAATAGGACAAAATCATTTTGTAAAAACTTGGTCACAAAGTGAGTTTGTTAATTCTGTTGATTATAGATTTAAAATATGTAATAAATGTAATGTCATATAAACGGCTAATCATTGAAAAAAAGAAATACGTCATACAGAGAAAGATGAATACCATATGATTTCACTTATATGTGGAATCTAAAAATCTAAACAAACAAAACAGAACAGATACAGACTTATGGACAGAGATCAAACTGGTTGCCAGATGGGAGGGGTTTGGGGGGTTGAGTGAATAGGTGGAGATTAAGAGGTACAAACTTCAAGGTATAAAATAAATATGTTACAGAGATTAAATATAAAGCATGAGGAATATTGTCAATAATACTCTAGTGATTTTGTTTGGTGATAGATAGTTACTAGACTTATCATGGTGACCATCCTTAATGTATTTAAATGTTGGATCACTATGTTGTCCACCTGACACTAACATAATAGTGTACATCAGCTATACATCAATTTAAAAAGTTAGGCTTTCAATACTCTCACAGATGTTGGATGCTATGCTCCATATTCCCTCTGCCCACACCTCTGTTTCTCTGTGGAGGCTTCCTCAGGCACCACTGTAGCTTGCCTGGTTCAGGATAAGTCATCCCCCAAGGACTGAGATTTAATGCCTTCAGGGGCATCCCGCAGTCAGCCTGGAACTCCTCCCAGTGGATAAATACTCCACATTTCTGGTCCTTTGATGGGACACTCCTGAGGTGCATCTACATGGCTCTTTCGATGGCCTCTAGTAGGATCGACCCGAGTTACCTATAGTGGTAAACTATGCAATGATGTAGCCCTGAGAAAAATGTAAGATCAAACATAAAATCTTGTTAAAAGGTTGGCTGTCCCTTTTAACTAGGTAATGGTGTCTTTCTTTTACACTGTATTTCTATCTCCTGGTGCTTTAGAACAATGTGTAGCATAAATCCAACTGAAAAAAAAAAGCACTACCTTATCTTTTCAGGAGTCCTTGGATTCTGGAATAGTATTTGTGTATGATTATAAAACCCCTCATTTAGTACAGTTGCTGCACAACTTGCATCACTGTTAAATAGGCCATTGTTTTCCAGTCCTGGCTTGCATTAAAAACAAAACCTGGGAAGCTTTAAAAATACAAATTTCTAGGCTCCTACTTTGAATTACAAAATTCATCTCTGTGTGAGTGTGTGTGTGTGTCCATGTGTGTGTAAATCTCTCAGGTGATTCTAATGCACAGTTCAGTGTGGGAACTGCACAAAAGTTTGGTGCAATTCTTCCAACTCTTGCCCTTAGGGAGGGGGATTACAGAAGACAGGGTGGAAAGAAAGGGTATGAGTGGAAGTCTGTAATATGTGGTAATTGAGACATTAGAATTTTACAGCTACATAATGAAGATGATTTCATGACAGTGTGAAAAGCCTGTATCCAGCATCACTGAGATGTCTCTCAGATTAGTCCTTCTTTATTACAGCTTGTAATTTAAATGCCAAGGGCACAAGCTGCTTTGATGATAAAGTGTTATCCTTGAATATCTTTTATGTAAATGTAACCTTTAGGTGAGGAAGGAGGAGAGACAATATAATTAGTGAATCAAATGCAGATAATCAGCACCTTGTGCAGTACTGGCATATAATTACAAGGCTGAAATTCTCGAAACTCGATATTTGGGCAAGGAAATAAGGAAAACACCTGGAACTCATTCTGCAAGGTTAAAATGGGGTTCTCTCCAGTCTATTTTCAACACAACATTAAACAGCAGATACTAAACCAACCAACCAAAAAAAAAAAATCTTGTGAAACTGTAAAACTAGAAAGCATGCACCAAAAAAAAAAAAAAAAATTTCTCCTCACTTGGTATCTATTTCATGAAATCATTTTCAAAAATGAGATTTTTACAATCTTTCATTGAACTTTAAAGAATATATTAAATTTTCTAATGCCATAAAACATCCTTGCACTTTAATCAGTCAACCTGCCCAATTTCCATCAACCCCTTTGTTCAATATTGAACAAAGTGCTTTGGTGGGACAATTTGTTTCTAGGAGTCTTTTGCCTTCAAGCCCTTTGGGAAGCTTCTGTAAACATGTGGCACACTGCAGCACCTGGGACACGATTAATAAACAAAGACATGAACAAGTGAATGAACGCATACATGATGCACAGACCCTTACACACTGATACTCCAAACTGGCCTTGCCAACATATCCTCACATTCCACAATAAGTTGTCAAATATTTATCAAACACAGCCTATGCTAAGGTGTCAAAGGTAAACAAAACTGGACATTAGTTAAGGTGGTGAAAACAGATTTTATTCAGTAGCTACTCTCAGAAGGGGAAAGAACTGAGCTCTATTCCAATATGTTAAGCAATGACCGGGAGTTTTAAAGGGAGAATGAAGGAGTAAAGAGGGAGAGTGAGTGGGGGGATCAGGTAGAGGCAAAGAAGTGAAATAGTACAGAGACTACCTCAGTGTAACTGTGATGAGGCCAGCTGTGTCTACTAGCGGATAGTTATCAAAGTTAGGATTCTATACTCCTACAGAGACAGAAGACAGAGACTCTCTCCTTCCTGATGGTTTTCAGGTGCCTGAGAAAGACATTCCTGAGTTGGAGAAGATACACATACATTTCAAAGGGACAAAGAAAGGATTCACAATTGTAAGCCCTTTTTAGTAAATGCTGTAAGTAAGGGAGGTAAGGGGCCCATTTTCATGTATTAAGCAAAACAAACAGTAAACTCTTTTGGCAGCTCTGAGCCTTTCCAGATTGGAACTCAAAAAGGGGCTTGGGGCTTCCCTGGTGGCGCAGTGGTTGAGAGTCCGCCTGCCGATGCAGGGGACACGGGTTTGTGCCCCGGTCCAGGAAGATCCCACATGCCGTGGAGCGGCTGGGCCCGTGAGCCATGGCCGCTGAGCCTGCGCGTCCAGAGCCTGTTGCTCCGCAACGGAAGAGGCCACAACAAGTGAGAGGCCCGCATACCGCAAAAAAAAAAAAAAGGGGGGGGGGCGGGGCTGTGTTTTCCCAGAGGCATTGACCTTAGGCTGCTAGAAACCAAGTTAAAGTTTGGTCAAGTCTCTTAGTGCAGGGTTATAGAGCCACTTATGTGCTGAGAGTTCTCTGCATTTCTTAGGGACTGTGACACATATGACAATGAGTAAGACCAATTACTTATCTTCAAAGTCTTTACAAATGAGAAAAGATAGGCAGACCATAAAATTAATATAGAACATATTATACACATAGAAGGAACTTTTTTACAAAGTACAAGGAAAGGACTCACAGATATTGTCATGGAATAGAGAGAAATGTTATGGATTAGCAATTAGGGAATGCTAGGAAATAAATCAGACAATTTCTAAGCAGAGTCTCGAGTACATTAGAAGTTAGGGAGTCTGAATTGTGGGCTATCCTGCAGCCCTGAAAGGGAAAGTAGAGAAGGATGAAGATTCTTACGTAGGTGAGGAAAAATATAATTTTCCTTTCACCCTTCTAAGGGGCTGGGGCTCCTGTAACAAAAGACAGATTAACAAGAGAAAAACAAACAGAAGTTATTAACATGTATACCAGGGGAAACTCTCAAAGAGGTGGCTTAGAATTCAAACTTAAATACCATCTTCTGGGCTTCCCTGGTGGCGCAGTGGTTGAGAATCTGCCTGCTAATGCAGGGGCCACGGGTTCGAGCCCTGGTCTGGGAGGATCCCACATGCCGCGGAGCAACTAGGCCAGTGAGCCACAACTACTGAGCCTGCACGTCTGGAGCCTGTGCTCCGCAATAGGAGAGGCCACAACAGTGAGAGGCCCGCACACCACGATGAAGAGGGGGCCCCACTTGCCACAACTAGAGAAAGCCCTCGCACAGAAACGAGGATCCAACACAGCAAAAATAAATTAATTAATTAATAAACTCCTACCCCCAACATCTTAAAAAAAAAAAATACCATCTTCTTTAGCTAAATTGAAGAAATAAAAGGTGTGAAGGAAACCAGTTATGGGGAGGTGACCAGGAAAAACACAGTAAACAAGGGTAAGGTTAGTTATGCAGATTTAAGTCAGTGCTTTCGCCACGGATGAGTGTTTCCTGTGATCATTCTCTTCCTGGTAAAGAGAGAGAGACATGCTTACAAATGGAGATTTCTTTTATAACTGTAAATTTCCTTACAAAAGGGTAACCTCTACTCTATGTTCAGAGCATCTCCTGTAGCTGATCTTTCTGAAAATAATCAGCTCAAAATAATCCATATGCCAAAGGCATATTTTCCCCCATTTTATTCACTCTGAGTCTGGATCAGCAGAAAAGTAAACATATGAGAGGCCCCAGGGCAGGAAGGGCAAGCAATTTCATGTTTTGTGCCAGTACTGACAGACTGGAAGTGGTAACCCCAGCACACTTGGAGAAAAATTCTTAGACTGAATCTGAACTGTGGCTGCCCACGCGTAGGAAAGAAGGGTGACCACATAGATGCCACCCAAAAGATCACATCATGTACTTCAGAGGCTAATGTCTGAGTTCAAGCTCAGCAAGGATTAAAGTAAATGCACTGAGTGAATTGGGGGATGGGAAAGAGGTCACAAATAAAAATTCTGATAAAGTAAGATGACGCTATCAAGCCCACCAACAGAGGCAGCCAGCAAACCTATAAATAAGTTTCACACCAAAAATGCCTCATGTTAAACTCTCCAGCTCTGTGGGAAAAAATTAATACACTGTATTCTCCTTGACCACTCCATTAAGATTGAATTAAATAAAGCAAATGCACTTCAGAAAGGATCCCTGTGTTTATATTCATAGGTCTATTTTAACATTTTTTTTTCAGTTTATCCCTACATTATGAGCACTTTCCACATCTGAACTTTCCTTACATTGTATCAAATTCCCACAGTTTTTGCAAAAGAATGCTCAAGTGAAGGTGGAATCAACATGGCAGAGTAGGAAGACCCTGAGTTTACCTCCTCCATGGACACACCAAACTAGAAGTGCACATAGAACGACTCTGAGAATGACCTGAAGACCAGCAGAACAGCTTTCCTACAACTACAATTATAAAGAAAAAAACAACATCAAGATGGGTAGGAGAGCCAGAGATGTGGTTTAGTCAGGATCCGTATCTCCGTACAGTGCCCCACAAGCAGGAGGGGATATCACAAACACAGAGGTCCTCCTTAAGGAATGAGGGGTTCAAGCCCCGCAACAGGCAGCCCAGCCCTATGGTGCAAGACCTGCACCAGGAAGGTGAGCTCTCCTAACTTCTGGCTTTGAAAACCAGCAGGGCTTATGTCTGGGAAAGCTGGAGGGCTATAGGAAACCAAGACTTTGCTCTTAAGGGGCTCACACAAAACTCACTTGCTCAAACTCCTATTGCAGAGACAGCAACTTGAAAAGCACTTGGGCCATATGTGAAAGAGATTCACTGACTAATTTTAGGGCAAGTGCTTAGGGGCCGGGATCTGTTGGGACTTTCTCAAAGCACTAGTGGGCACCCTTTTATTTTTATTCTCCCTCTACCTAGCTGGCCTCGTGCAGGCAGGCACCACTTCTAACGTTTGCCATCTACCTTGCTAGCACTGCTTGCCCCACCTCAGTGTTCCCCTGCAGACCCACCCCATGCAAACTACCCACCTCAACTGGTACCCCCAAAAGTGGCTGCCTTGGTGATGCCCCTCCAAGGCAGGTCCCAAGCCACCATATACAACAGGTGGCTTCAGCCTGGACCAGCATCACCCTCCCAAAGTGGTTCCTGTCCCAGGATCTCAGACCTGACCACCAGCGCACAGCTGGGCCCTACAGCCAGTCACACTGGGGCCAGCCTCCTCCACCAATGTACCTGCAGCTCCTGTGTTACTATCACAATAAGAAGGTACATGCAGCCCACAGGGGACACCCATGGATCACCTGGCTCTGGTGACCAGAAGAGATTACTCTTCTGAGCCCCACAGGAAACCTTCTACATAAGGCCACTCCTTCAAGATCAGGATCTGTAACTGATCTACCTAATACACAGAAACAAGCACAAAGAATTTGGGCAAAATGAAGAGAGGAATGGGTAAACATAGTGAGAACTTCAAAAAAGACACAGAAAATATAAAAAGAACCAATCAGAGCTGAAGAATACAAGAACTGAAATGAAAAATACACTAGATGGAATCAACAGAAGATTAGGTGATGCAGAAGAACAGCTCAGTGATCTGGAAGACAAGATAGTAGAAATCACCCAATTGGAAGACAAAAAAAAAAAAAAGAATTTAACAAAATGAGGATAATACAAGGGATCTTTTGGACAACATCAAGCAGAATAATATTTGCATTATAGGGGTCCCAGAAGGAGGAGAGAGAAAGAAAGAGACAGAAAATGTATTTGAAGAAATAATGGCTGAAAACTATTCTAACCTGGCAAAGAAAACAGACATCCAAGTCTAGGAAGCACAGAGTCCCAAACAAGATGAGCTCAAAGAGACCCATACAAAGACACATTATAATTAAAATGTCAAAAGTTAAAGATAAAGAGCGAATCTTAAAGGCAGCAAGACGAGGGCTTCCCTGGTGGCGCAGTGGTTGAGAGTCCACCTGCCGATGCAGGGGACACGGATTCGTGCCCCAGTCCGGGAAGATCCCACATGCCGCGGAGCAGCTGGGCCCGTGAGCCATGGCCGCTGAGCCTGCGCGTCCGGAG
Source organism: Aethalodelphis obliquidens (assembly GCF_003676395.1). Classification (NCBI taxonomy): domain Eukaryota; kingdom Metazoa; phylum Chordata; class Mammalia; order Artiodactyla; family Delphinidae; genus Aethalodelphis; species Aethalodelphis obliquidens. The sequence goes on along the minus strand of NW_020837968.1, from coordinate 18,034,158 downwards.
CCTGTGCTCCGCAACGGGAGAGGCCACAGCGGTGAGAGGCCCGCGTACTGCAAAAAAAAAAAAGCAAAAAAGGCAGCAAGACGAAAACAACCAGTTACATACAACAGAACCCTCATAAGATTATCAGTTGATTTTTCAGCAGAAACTTTATAGACCAGAAAGGAGTGGCGTGACATATCAAAGTGCTGAAAGTAAAAAAATTACATCCAGTATTACTCTACCCAGTAGGGTTATAACTCACATTTGAGGAGAGATAAAGAGCTTCCCAGATGAGCAAAAGCTAAAGGACTTTATCACTGATAACCTGGCCTTATGAGAAATGTTAAAGGGAGTTCTTTAAGAGGAAAAGAAAAGGCCATAACTAGAAATAAGAAAACACATTAAAGGAAAAATCTCACTGATAAAAGCAAACATATAATAAAGGTAGTCGATCAGCCACTTACAAAGCTATCATGGAGGTTAAAAGACAAAGTAGTAAAATAAACTAAAAAAACTACAAAAATTAGTTAAGGCATACACAAAAAGATGTAAAATATGATATCAAAAACATGAAAGTTAGTGAGGGAGTAAAAATGTGTTTTTAGAATGAGTTTGAACTTAAGTGACCATCAAATGAAATAGACATGCATAAGTTGTTACACATGAACCTCATGGTAATCACAAACTAAAACATTTAATAGGTGTATGAAAAATAACAATAAAGGAATCCAAACATAATACTAAAGAAAATCATCAGATCACAAAAGAAGAGAGTGAGAGAAGAAGAAAGGAACAGAGAATAACTGCAAAAACAACTTGAAAACAATTAACAAAATAGCAATAAGTACACACCTATCAATAATTAAGTGTAAATGGACTAAATTCTCCAATCAAAAGTCAAGGGTGGCTGAATGGATAAAAACAAGAATCATCTAAATGCTGCCTACAAGAGACTCACTTCAGATCTAAAAACATACAGAGACTGAAAATGAAAGGATGAAAGAAGATATATTCCATGAAAATGGAAATGAAAAGAAAGCTGAGATAGCAGTACTTATACAGGACAAAATAGACTTCAAAACAAAGCCTGTAACAAGAGACAAAGAAGGCCATTATATAATGACAAAGGGATCAATTCAATGCAAGGATATAACGCTTGTATATATTTATGTGCCCAATATAGGAGCACCTAAATATATAAGCAAATATTAACAGATGTAAAGGGAGAAATTGACAGTAATACAATAGTATTAGGGGACCTTAATACCCCACTTACTGAAACAAATATATCATCAAGAAAGAAAATCAATATGGAAACACTGGCCTTAAATGACATATTGGACCAGATGAAAATAATAGATTTATAGAGAACATTTCATCCAAAAACAGCAGAATGCACATTCTTTTCAAATGCACATGGAACATTCTCCAGGATAGATCACATGATGGGTCACAAAGCAAGCCTCAATAAATTTAGGAAGATTGAAATCATATCCAGCATCTTTTCTGACCACAATAGTATAAATCTAAATCAACTACAAGAAGAAAACTGGACAAAATACAAACATGTGGAGAATAAACAACATGCTACCAAACTCCACAAAACACTAATAGAACTAATGAATGAATTAAGTAAAGTTAGTTAATTAATTTAGAAAACACTGTTTAGCAATCACTCCTCGTTTCTCCCCAGGTCTCCAGCCATAGACAACTATTAAAGAGTATGGGGGGGCTTCCCTGGTGGCACAGTGGTTGAGAGTCCGCCTGCCAATGCAGGGGACACAGGTTCGCGCCCCGGTCCAGGAGGATCCCACATGCTGCGGAGCGGCTGGGCCCGTGAGCCATGGCCGCTGAGCCTGCACGTCTGGAGCCTGTGCTCTGCAACGGGAAAGGCCACAGCAGTGAGAGGCCCGCGTACCGCAAAAAAAAAAAAAAAAAAAAAAAGAGTATGGGGTTTCTTTTTGGTGTGATGAAAATATTCCAATATTGACTGTGGTGATGGTTGCACAACTCAGTGAATATAGTAAAAACAACTGTACATTTTAATTGGGTGAATTTTGTTTGTTTGTTTTTGCGGTATGCGGGCCTCTCACTGTTGTGGCCTCTCCCGTTGCGGAGCAAAGGCTCCGGATGTGCAGGCTCAGCGGCCATGGCTCACAGGCCCAGCCGCTCCACGGCATGTGGGATCTTCCCAGACCAGGGCACGAACCTGCGTCCCCTGCATCGGCAGGTGGACTCTCAACCACTGCGACACCAGGGAAGCCCCAATTGGGTGAATTTTGTAGTATGTGAATTATATCTGGATAAAAGAGGTATAAAAACAGGTGACATATTGTAGCACCACTTCATTTGGCTGGTGAACAACACTTCTGATAAACAAACATTAGATAAAATTTAGAACTTTAACAGGAACATACATCTTACTTCATTACCATAGCCATATGCACAGGGAGCTCAGTATTAACAGATTTGGTGAAAGCAAAGTATATGAGGGAGACTTCCATGGAATAAGAATTGGTTGGACTATATATATATATTTCCTGTAAGTTTCTAGTGTGTGTGTCCATCATTTAATTCACTAAGTCAGAATTTTTTGACCATCTGTTATCTATCAAATACCATTTTTTTGTCTTTTTTTAAACATCTTTATTGGAGTATAATTGCTTTACAATGGTGTGTTAGTTACTGCTTTAAAACAAAGTGAATCAGATATACATATACATATATCCCCATTTCTCCTCCCTCTTGTGTCTCCCTCCCATCCTCCCTATCCCACCCCTCTAGGTGGTCACAAAGCACCGAGCTGATCTCCCTGTGCCATGCGGCTGCTTCCCACTAGCTATCTATTTTACATTTGGTAGTGTATATATGTCCATGCCACTCTCTCAGTTTGTCCCAGCTTACCCTTCCCCTCCCCATGTCCTCAGGTCCATTCTCTACATCTGCATCTTTATTCCTGTCCTGCCCCTAGGTTTTTCAGACTTTTTTTTTTTTTGGTTCCATATATATGTGTTAGCATATGGTATTTGTTTTTCTCTTTCTGACTTACTTCATTCTGTATGTCATACTCTAGGTCCATCCACCTCACTACAAATAAGTCAGTTTCATTTCTTTTTTTTTTTTTTTTGCGGTATGTGGGCCTCTCACTGTTGTGGCCTCTCCCATTGCAGAGCACAGGCTCCGGACGCGCAGGCTCAGTGGCCATGGCTCATGGGTCCAGCCGCTCCGCGGCATGTGGGATCTTCCTGGACCGGCGCACGAACCCGTGTCCCCTGCATCGGCGGGCGGACTCTCAACCACTGCACCACCAGGGAAGCCCCTCGTTTCTTTTTATGGATGAGTAATATTCCATTGTATATATGTGCCACATCTTCTTTATCCATTCATCTGTCAATGGACACTTAGCTTCCATGTCCTGGCTTTTGGAAGTAGAGCTGCAATGAACATTGTGGTACATGACTCTTTTTCAATTATGGTTTTCTCAGGATATATGCCCAGGAGTGGGATTGCTGGGTCATACGGTAGTTCTATTTTTATTTTTTTAAGGAACCTCCAAAGTTTTCTCCATAGTGGCTGTATCAATTTACATTCCCACCAACAGTGCAAGAGGGTTCCCTTTTCTCCACACTCTTTCCAGCATTTACTGTTTGTAGAATTTTTTATGATGGCCATTCTGACTGGTGTGAGGTGATACCTCACTGTAGTTTTGATTTGCATTTCTCTAATGATTAGTGATGTTGAGCATCCTTTCATGTGTTTGTTGGCAATCTGTATATCTTCTTTGGAGAAATGTCTATTTAGGTCTTCTGCCCATTTTTGGATTGGGTTGATAGTTTTTTGATATTGAGCTGTATGAACTGCTTGTAAATTTTGGAGATTAATTCTTTGTCAGTTGCTTCATTTGCAAATATTTTCACCTATTCTGAGGGTTGTCTTTTTGTCTTATTTATGTTTTCCTTTGCTGTAAAAGCTTTGAAGTTTCATTAGGTCCCATTTGTTTATTTTTATTTCCACTTCTCTAGGAGGTGGATCAAAAAGGATCTTGCTGTGATTTATGTCATAGAGTGTTCTGCCTATGTTTTCCTCTAAGAGTTTGATAGTGTCTGGCCTTACATTTAGGTCTTTAATCCATTTTGAGTTTATTTTTGTGTATGGTGTTAGGGAGTGTTATAATTTCATTCTTTTACATGTAGCTGTCCAGTTTTCCCAGCACCACTTATTGAAGAGGCTGTCTTTTCTCCATTGTATATTCTTGCCTCCTTTATCACAAATAATGTGACCATATGTGTGTGGGTTTATCTCTGGGCTTTCTACCTGTTCCATCGATCTATATTTCTGTTTTTATGCCAGTACCATACTGTCTTGATTACTGTAGCTTTGTAGTATAGTCTGAAGTCTGGGAGCCTGACTCCTCCAGCTCTGTTTTTCTTTCTCAAGATTGCTTTGGCTATTTGGGGTCTTTTGCGTTTCCATACAAATTGTGAAATTTTTTGTTCTAGTTCTGTGAAAAATGCCATTGGTAGTTTGATAGAGATTGCGTTGAATCTGTAGATTGCTTTGGGTAGTATAGTCATCTTCACAATGTTGATTCTTCCAACCCCAAAACATGGAATATCTCGCCATCTTTTTATATCATCTTTAATTTCTTTCATCAGTGTCTTATAGTTTTCTGCATACAGGTCTTTTGTCTCCTTAGGAAGGTTTATTCCTAGGTATCAAATACTATTTTTGGTGGTGGGGAATAAATAGATAAATGAATATATATAATGTGTATATAAATACATTTATATGTAGACTCTAGGACTTTATATTTATATGTGCACACATATATAATGTGTATAAACATATATCATATTTATATACATACAAATATTAATATATCTAAATGTATATATATGAAGGTAAAGTCCTAGAGCATATACTCCATGCTGTGGGGGATGTAAAAGCAAATGCTACCTGCTGTCAAGGAAAGCTTCCAATTCAAAAACCAAAAACATAGTCACATAATCCTATTGGTTAACAAATAGGATTATTTGATGGCAAGTTACAGAAATCAACTTGACATACTTTAAGCAAAAAGGTTTTTCTAAGGGTAGAAATGCAGCTGGGCTTCAGGAAGGAATGGAACTGGAAACCAGAAAATTTCAGCCCCCAGGTTGTATTTTCTCCCTGTATCTTGTTTGTGCATCTCTCTGCCTGCTTCTTCTCTTTCTCAATAGTCTTCTGCTGATTTAGCCACTAGAACAAGTCTGGTTTCTCAGAGTTCATAGATCCAGACACAGAAACAAAGTCTGCTTTCTTTTTTGTCTCTTTTCTCATATTCAGTTTCAAATTACTTCCACAACCAAAAGTACCCTACCTTTCCGACACCCTAAGTTTTCAGAAAGTAGCAGAATGTCCAGCTGTGTATTGGCTTAAATCTTTGTTACTGCAACTGAGATTTATGGGCCAGCATCATCAGTATCACTCAGGGGTTTCCTAAAAAAGCATGCTCTCTGGGTAACAAAATCAGAACCTGTACTTAACAAGACCTCCAGGTGGTTGGAATGCATATTAAAGTCTAAGAATTGGCTTAAAGAATAAGGGAGGTGTGTTCTCTCATGTAACAACAAAGCCCAAGACTGTCAGTTCCAGGGTGGGCTGATTGATTCAGAGGCTCAACAATGTTACCAATGTCATCCTTCTGCTGCCCTCTTAGCTCTTCTCAGGCTCCTAAGAAGGTTGCAGCTTTTGCAGGATGCCCATCCGTGCATAACAATGTCCTTAGAGGAGAGGGTATTCTTTCTTTGTGCTCTTTTTTAAATGAGAGAAAAATCTTCCCAGTATCCCCTTAGCAGATTTCCCCTCACATATCACTGGCTGGATTGTGTCACAGACGTATTCCTAAATCAGTCACTGGTAAAGGAACAGAAATACCATGATTGAAAGACTAATTAAGATTCACCCCTGCGATCTGGGGTGGGCCTTAACTTCCCCGGAAGCACATGGCCTCCCATTCTCTGAACAGAATTGGGCTCTATGAGCAAGGAATGAGGGAAGGAATGGGAACTGGGCAGGTACCAAGAGTGTCTGCCATATCAGTATAGCAACAAGCACCAGTGTGTGAGTACGAAGTACCAGCCTCCTATGTGTGAGGAGTTAGTAGTAGAGGAGTTGATGTGTCAAATGGAAACAATACAGAAGAGCTCTTTGATCATTTCACATAAATTCCTCAGCAAATCCCATGTTCATGTACTTGCCCAGTAGCCTTCACCTCCTCGTTGGAAAGCGATTTCTGCACAATGAAAGCTAAGTGCAACCATTTTTGGGAGAGCTGGGAGAGTAGTGGTGAAACTGACATGGATATTTTTTGACATGATGTAAGTCACCACAATAGGAGGCTGAAAACTTTAGTTTTAGCGATTGCATAAGATCTTGATCAACAACTCAAATAATGGATTGATATAAAATAATCGTAACTAAAATTTATTGAACACTCATTACATACCAGTTACTATTCTAACATGCTATTTGTGAATTAGGTAGTCCAATCATCATATCAACCATATCAAACATATAATATACTTTTTTTTTTTTTTTTTCGGTACGCGGGCCTCTCACTGTTGTGGCCTCTCCCGTTGCGGAGCACAGGCTCCGGACGCGCAGGCTCAGCGGCCATAGCTCACGGGCCCAGCCGCTCTGCGGCATGTGGGATCTTCCCAGACCGGGGCACGAACCCGTGTCCCCTGCATCGGCAGGCAGACTCTCAACCACTGCGCCACCAGGGAAGCCCTATAATATACTTTTATTACCTCCAATATACAGAAGGAAAACGGAAGCAGGTAAAGTAAAAATAACTTGCTCAAGGTAACAGAGTAAGAAACAGAGACAGGATTTGAACTCAGAATCCAGGATTAACAGTTGAGGAAAAATACAGAAATTATGTTCTTTTTCTGAACAAAAACTAACCCACACAAAAATTTACTACAACGTTATAAACCCAAAGGAGCTTTCTGTGCCTTTTATTTTACTTCATCAACCTATCTAGTGGTGTTGCACCTTATGAATAAACTCCAGGGAAAGAAACATGCTCATTATTTAATAATGCTGTCTACTAGTTTAAATATCTGTTAATTAAAACATCACATTTACATATCCCAATTATTGGATAAGAATGTGAAGGAAAAGGTATTATGCAAAAATAGCCACGGGTTAGTGTATCCAGCTTTCTCTCTACTGGCTGCTGATTTTTAGTATCTATATTAGAATGTGATTTAAGGAATTTAAGCTTTTATAAAGCTAATTTAATCTGCATTCCAAATGGTAGCTAACTTGGGTTGTTTTTGAAAGAAAAAAATTTTAGTTATCCTATTATGGTTATTCAGTAAGGACTATAGAGGCCTTAATATATTGGCTCATTAAAGATTAACCTTCTTGTTTAAAGTGCTTAGAGTTACTTGGGGACTTCCCTGGTGGCGCAGTGGTTAACAATCCATCTGCCAATGCAGGGGACACGGGTTCAAGCCCTGCTCCAGGAAGATCCCACACGCCGCAGAGCAACTAAGCCCATGTGCCACAACTACTGAGCCTGTGAGCTACAACTACTGAGACTGTGCACCACAACTACTGAAGCCTGTGTGCCGCAACTACTGAAGCCCGCGTGCCTAGAGCCCGTGCTCCATAACAAGAGAAGCCACTTCAACAAGAAGCCCGCACACTGCAACGAAGAGTAGCCCCCGCTCGCCACAACTAAAGCAAGCCCACGCACAGCAACAAAGACCCAATGCAGCCAAATAAATAAATAAATTTTAAAACATAAAAAAATTATAGTGCTTAGAGTTACTTGAAGTAATAGTATATAATTCTTGGATCTTATTTTTTTTTTCTAAATCAATTCATTCTATTATCACCAAGAGGCCTTGCCTCTGTGGCGAATTCAAATGGGCAGATATGAGCTGAATTATAAAATTTATGGACTTTTAAGATAGTAAAAGATCAATTGGTTTACATGAGAGAATTGTTTTGGTGTTGACTGATCAATTACCCACAGAACTAATCAGAAGAAAGTTGTATTGTCCTCAGATTTCGTTAAAAGACAAACGCTCATGGAGTATTCTATACGTGAGTTTTCAATCAACTAATCTCAACACTGGTCTACTAAGGAAAGAATATTTGGTAGAATTACAGATGAAAATCATCTCATTTAAATTATAAAAAATGTTCATTTGAGTACAAGCGTTTTTACTTTTAGAGCATCTCTATCGTCAACTAATATTTATCAAGGTACAAACTAATCAAATAGTTCTTAATCATGGTTTTGTCTTTCCCTATCATTAACTGGTTTATTAAGTGCTCACTGGAGCATTTTTGTTTGTTTGTTATTTTTTATTGAGGTATAATTGACTTACAATACTATATAAATTTCCAGTTTTGAGCTCACCATTTTTAAAGATTATACTTTACTATAATTATTTATAGTTGGCTATATTCCCTGTGTTATAAAATATACCCTTGTAACTTATTTTATATATAATAGTTTGTACCTCCTAATCCTCTAGCCCTACCTTTCCCCTCCCCCTTCCCTCTCCCCACTGGTAACCACTTTGGATATGTACCCAGGAGTGGAATTGCTGGATCATATGGTAGTTCTGTTTTTAGTTTTTTTAGGAACCTCCATACTATTTTCCACTGTGGCTGCACCAATTTACATACACACCAATAGTGTTCAGAGGTTCCCTTTTCTCCACATCCTCACTAACATTTGTTATTTGTGTTCTTTTTGATGATAGCCATTCTGACAGGTGTGAGGTGATATCTCATTGTGGTTTTGACGTTCATTTCTCTGATGATTAATGATGTTGAGCATCTCTTTATGTGCCAGTTGGCCATCTGTATGTCTTCTTTGGAAAAATGTCTATTCAAGTCTTCTGCCCATTTTTTAACCACTTTGTTTATTTTATTGATACTGAGTTATATGAGCTGTTTATATGTTTTGGAAATTAACCCCTTATTAGTTATATCATTTGAAAATATTTCCTTTCATTCAGTAGGTTGTCTTTTTGTTTTGTCAATGGTTTCCTTTGCTGTAAAAAGCTTTTAAGTTTAATTAGGTCCCATTTGTTTATTTTTTGCTTTTGTTTCCTTTGCCTTAGGAGATAGATCCAAAAAAATATTGCCGCAATTTATGTTAAAGAGTGTTCTGCCTATGTTTTCTTCTAGTAGTTTATGGTTTCTGTTCTTACATTTAGGTTTTTAATCCATTTTGAGTTTATCTTTGCATGTGGTGTTATAGAGTGTTCTAATTTCATTCTTTTAAATGTAGCTGTCCCGTTTTCCCAGCACCACTTTTTTTTTTTAATGGAGATTTTTTTCTTTATTCAGAAACTTAAGACTTGGGTACATCAAATAAAACCAATTTCTGGGGGAAAAAAATCAAAATCCACAACAGAAAAAAAAAAAGTTAACACTGTCTGGGCCATATCAGAACCCAGAGTATATATTCTTTTCATTGAAAATGTCTAGGCATTTCATAATTGACCTTTTGATATGAAGTGACCTATAATATTTTCAATTTGTCGTTCTTGGTGTTGAGGTCCATAGGACAAGCTAGGAAGTCTTCAAACCTTGAGCTGAATTCCATGAGGGGTTATTTGGCTTTTGAATCGGTCTGTCCTTGTCTAAGAGATAGCAGCAGCAACAGCGCCCACCTTCTGGGCAGCTTCTTTCTTAGCATGATGAGCCTGTAGGACTGTCACATCTTTATCTACCTTGGAGCAGAGAGATTCGGGGGACTCCAGCATGTGCAGCAGCGTAGAGCTGTCAATCCTCAGCAGCATTCCCATAATCTTCCCAGCCAGGTTTGAGTGCATGGTCTAGATGAGCGGGAACAAACGTTCACCCAGCATCTGCTTCTGTTCCTTGGGGGGGGCGGGGGGAGGGGAGCGCTGCGGTCAGCACAGAGGCAGTCAGCGGCTACTGCCCCTGCACATGGACCACAGGCTGGGGTGCCTACAGGGGCTGGATGGCAGGGTGAGGGCTGCGGACACTGGAGGCGTATTCGTAAGGTGCAACGGCCCAAGGAGCAGCCGCAGCAACAGCAGCACAAGGCGCTAAGTTCTGCACAGCTGTGGGAACTCACAGACTCACAGCTGTCAGTCAGCCCTTGCTGGGCAACACCAGCCCCACCAAAGTCCATAGCCAAGCAGTCCGGGCACTCAGACCTGACTCTCTGAGCGGTTGTAGAGAGGCCACGAGAGGCCAGAGCATTACCAGTTGGAGCCAGATGGCGAAGAGCTGGATGAGGCCCAGACTGGCGTATAGCACTTGGCATTCCTTGGAAGCCTTGAGGTCTCCCACGTTGCTGCCAGCGTGGATTAGGCCTCAGCTGTGCTAACTGGTTAGGTGTGTAATATGGAGGTCCTCCCTGAGCCTGTGGAACTGCTGGCACAAAGTAGCTCCCAGCTGCATGCTGGAACTGATTTAAGATGGTATTGGCAGGGAGAGCTCTCATCACAGCCACCCGCTGCATATACTGGTTGGTCAGGTGAGCCTTTTTCTCTTCCTTTCTCTGGGCCAGGGTGACATACAGTGACTTGGAGCCCATGATGCATCCACTCAGTGACTGCTTTGGTTGCCTCTTCAGGGATGAGGAGCAGACAAAGCCAAACCTTTGCTTCTCCCATCCTCCAGCATCACCTTAGCACTGGTGATTGATCCTACTGGGCATATACCCTGAGAAAACCATAATTCAAAAAGATACATGGGGCTTCCCTGGTGGCACAGTGGTTAAGAATCCACCTGCCAATGCAGGGGACACGGGTTCAAGCCCTGGTCCGGGAAGATCCCACATGCCATGGAGCAACTAAGCCCGTGCACCACAACTACTGAGCCTGCGCTCTAGAGCTCGTGAGCCACAACTACTGAGCCTGCGTGCCTAGAACCCATGCTCCTCAACAAAAGCCACTGCAATGAGAATCCCACCCCCCGCAACGAAGAGTAGCCCCTGCTCTCTGCAACTAGAGAAAGCCCGTGCACAGCAATAAAGACCCAACACAGACCCCAAAAATTAATTAATTAATTTTTTTAAAATGATAACACTTTAAAAAAAAAGATGCATGTACTATAATGTTCACTGCAGCACTATTTACAATAGCCAGGACATGGAAGCAACCTAAATGTCCATCAACAGATGAATGGATAAAGAAGATGTGGCAGATATATACAATGGAATATTACTCAGCCATAAAAAGGAAAGAAATTGAATTATTTGTAGTGAGGTGGATGGACCTAGAGTCTTTCATATGGAGTGAAGTAAGTCAGAAAGAGAAAAACAAATACCATATGCTAATGCATATATATGGAATCCAAAAAAAAATGGTACTGATGAACCTAGTGGCAGGGCAGGAATAAAGACGCAGACGTAGGGAATGGACTTGAGGACACGGAGGGGGAAGGGGAGGCTAGGACGAAGTGTGAGAGTAGCATTGACGTACATACACTACCAAATGTAAAATAGATACCTAGTGGGAAGCTGCTGCATAGCACAGGGAGATCAACTCAATGCTCTGTGATGACCTAGAGGGGTGGGATAGGGAAGGTGGGAGGGAGGCTCAAGAGGGAAGGGATATGGGGACATATGTATATGTATAGCTGATTCACTTTGTTGTACAGCAGAAACTAACACGACATTGTAAAGCCATTATACTCCAATAAAGATGTGAAAAAAAAAAGGAGGAAACTCTTAACTTCTCATCATCAATGGTATCACCCAAGTTCTTAATGTAGAGATTGAGCCCCTGATAGCAACTACTTCTTTCCTGTTTCAGCTGTTCAAATTTCAGCTTTAAATCAGCCTGCCATTCCACTTTCTTCTGTGGATGGCCAAAGAAAATTACTTTCCCACTGATTTAGGATTTTCTGTGTATAGTATCATGACATCTGCAAGCAGTGACAGCTTTACTTCGTTCTTTCCAATTTGGATTCCTTTTTTTTTTTCCCTGTCTGATTGCTGTGGCTAGGACTTCCAAAACTATGTTGAATAAAAGTGGTGAGAGTGGACATACTTGTCTTGTTCCTGATCTTAGAAGAAATGCTTTCAGCTTTTCACCATTGAGTATGATGTTAGCTGTGAGTTTATCATATATGGCCTTTATTATGTTAAGGTATGTTCCCTGTATATCACTTTCTGGAGAGCTTTTTATCACAAATGTATGTTGAATTTTATCAAAAGCTTTTTCTGCATTATTGAGATGACAATGTGGTTTTTATTCTTCAATTTGTTAATATATCACATAGATAGATTTGCAGATATTGAACCATACTTGCATCCTTGGGATAAATCCCACTTGATCATGATGTATGACCTTTTTAATGTATTGTTGGATTTGGTTTGCTAATATTTTGTTGAGGATTTTTGCATCTATATTCATCAGTATTATTGACCTGTAATTTTCTTTTTGTGTGATATCTTCATCTGATTTTGGTATCAGGGTGATGCTGGCCTCATAGAATGAGTTCGGAAGTATTTTTTCTTCTGGAATTTTTTGTAATAGTTTGAGAAGAATAGTTGTTAACTCTTCTCTAAGTGTCTAGATGTCTGTTTCCTTTCCCAGGTTAGGGAAGTTTTCAGTTATTATGTCTTCAAATATATTCTCAGCCCCTTTGTCTCTCTCTCCTTCTGGGACTCCTATAATGTGAACTGTCATACACTTGGTGTTGTCCCAGAGATCTCTTACACTGTCCTCATTTCTTTTTATTCTTTTTTTCTTTTTTCTGTTCAACATCAGTGATTTCTACTACTCTGTCTTCTACCTCACTAATCCATTCCTCTGTATCATTTAGTCTACAGCTGATTCCTTCTAGTGTATTTGTCATTTCAGTTACTGTATCCTTCAGTTCTGTTGGTTGTTCTTTATACTTTCAAACACTTTGTTAAAAACTTCAATGTGCACTCATTCTTCTAAACCTGGGACCCCAGGGCCCTGCAGCCAGAGACTCTGAGACCTAGCATCACCTACCAGTGAGCAGGAACCGGCCCCACAATCCCTGGCCCTGCCCACAATCCAGTCTGCTCTAGCCTTGAGACTAGCCTCACCCACCAGTGGGGTGCACTCATTCTTTTCCTGAGGTCTTTGATCATCATTATGACCATTACCCTGAATTCTTTCTCAGGTAGATTTCCTATCTCAGCTTCACTTAGTTCTTCTTCTGGGGTTTTATCTTGTTCCTTAGTTTGGAACATGTTGCTCTGTTGCCTCATTTTGCCCCACTTGCTGTTTTATTTCTATGTAACTGGTAGGTTGGTTATGTTTTCTGACCTTGGAGAAGTGGCCTTTTGTAGGAGACATCCTACATGTCTCTGCAATGTACTCATCTCTAGGGGTGCTCCCCTATGTGGGCTGTGGGGATCCTTCTGTTGTAGTGGGCTGACTCCTGTAGGTGGTCTGGTTGACCTACTTGGCCCTCTGTCCAACTGGCTGCCAAGCCCTGCCTTGTGTGGGGGCTGCCAGCCACTGATTGGCAGGGCTGGATCATCAGGCATCTGACTGCAGAACCCTGGAAGTTACTGGGGCTAGTCCTGTTTCACTGGTGGGCAACGTTGGGGTCCAGGAGATCCTGAGGCCGGTGCTCACCCACCAGTGGGTGAAACCAGGTGCTTGGGCTACTGCTGGCCTACTGATGGGAAAAGCCAGGTCCTAGGGTCTGCCAGGCCCAGGTGTCCCACAGCTGGTGTTGGATCACTGATGGGTGGCGCTGATTCCTGACACACCTGGCTGAGTGGTCTGGGGTGTCCCGAAGCTTTTGTCTGTCCACTGGTGGTGAGGCTGGTCCCAAGGTTAAAGCAGACTTGATGCTGGGCAGGGCCAGGGGTTCTGGGGCTGGTACCTGCCAACTGGTGGATGGCGCTGGGTCTGAGTCTCTGGCTGCAGGCATCTGGGGTCCTGGGTCTCATGCCTATGCACTGGTATGTGGAGCCGGGTCCCAGGTCCTCTGGAGAGCAGAGCCATATCCAGGGGTGGCCTGGGCTCAGGAGGTCTTAAGGCAACCTCTCTGCTGGTGGGTGTGTCTGTGTCCACACCCAGTTAGTTGCTTGGCTTGAGGAGTCCCTGTGTCTGTACCTACATGCTGTTGTGTCAGGCTGGGGCTGGTCCTGAGGCTAATAAGCTAGAGGGAGGACTCCAAAATGGCACCTGCCAGCATCAGTGTCCCTGTGGTAGAAAGAGTTTCCAAAATGGCTGCACCAATGTCTATGTCCCCAGGGTATGCTCCAGTTGGCTTTTGCCTCTCCAAGATCGGCAGGTAGGTCTGACCCAGGCTCCTGTCAAATTACTGCTTCTGCCCTGGGTCCTGGAGCATGTGAAATTTTGGGTATGCCCTTTAAGAGTGGAGTCCCTATTTCCCTCAATTCTGTGGTACTCTCACAATAAGCCCCGCTGGCCTTCAAAGCCAAACATTCTGGGGACTGATGTGGGGCTCAGACCCCTCACTCCTTGGGGAGAACCTCTGCAATTATAATTATTCTCCCATTTGTGGGTCACCTACCCCAGGGTATGGGACGTGACTATACCATAACTCTGCCCATTCTACCCATCTTGTTGTGGTTCCTTCTTTATATGTTTAACTGTAGATGATCTTTTCTGGTAGATTCTGGTCTTTTTCATCGATGGGTGTTCTGTAGATAGTTGTAATTTTGGTGTGCCCGTGAAGGGAGGGGAGCTCAGGGTCTTTCTACTCTGCCAGCTTGGTGTATCTCCACTGGAGCATTTATTTTTAATGAAGTATACAGTAATTGAAATACAATGTTATATTAGTCTCAGGTGTTCAACATAGTGATTCAGCATTTATATACAGTATGAGGTGATCACCAAGATAAGTCTAGGTACCACCTGTCACCATTTAAAGTTATTCAAATATTATTGACCATATGAACTATTCTGTATATTATATCCCCATGACTTATTCATTTAATAACTGGAAGTTTGTGGCTTTTAGTCTCCTTCATCTATTTTGCTTATCCTCCAAACCCCTCTTCTCTGGCCACAACCAGCTTGTTCTCTGTATCTATGCATCTGTTTCTGTTTTGTTTGCTCATCTGTTCTGTTTTTTAGATTCCACATATGAATGAATTCATACAGTATTTGTCTTTCTGTCTGACATTTCATTTAGCATAATATCCTCTAGATCCATCCCATGTTGTTGCAAATAGCATGATTTCTTTTTTTTTTTAATGGCTGAGTGACACTGCATTGTGAGATATATATATATATACCACATCTTTTTTACCATTCATCCAGCAGTGGATACTTCAGTTGCTTCTATATCTTGGCTATTGAAAATAATGCTGCAATGAACATAAGGGTGCATATATCTTTTCCAATTAGTGTTTTCATCTTCAGGTAAATATCCAGAAGTGGAATTGATGGATCATATGGTAGCACTATTTTTAATTTGGGGGGAACTTCCATATTGTTTTCCATAGTGGCTGCATCAACTTACATTCCCACCAACAGTGAATGAGAGTTCCTTTTTCCCCAATATCCTCACCAACACTTGTTATTTTTTGCATTTTCGATAATAGCCATTTTGACAGATGTAAGGTGAAACAAGCATACCTTGGAGACATTGCAAGTTTTGTTTCAGACCACTGCAATAAAGCAAATATGGCAGTAAAATGAGTTGACAGATTTTTTTGGTTTCCCAGTACATATAAAAATTATGTTTACACCATATTTTAGTGTATTAAGTGTGTAATAGCATCATATCTGAAAAACAATGTACATACCTTAATTTTAAAATACTTTATTGCTAAAAAATGCTAACCATTGTATGATAACAGAGTGTTGCCACAAACCTTCAATTTGTACAAAATAAAATATCTGTGAAGCTCAATAAACCAAAGTACAATAAAACAAGGTAGGCCTGTATTTTGCTGTGGCTTTGACTTGCATTTCCCTGATGATTAGTGACGCTGAGATTTTTTTCATGGGCCAGTTGTCCATCTGTATGTCTTGTTTGGAAAAATGTCTGTTCAGATCCCCTGTCCATTTTTAATTGGATTGTGTGTTTTTTGATATTAAACTGTATGAGTGTTTTATATATTCTGGATATTAGCCACATATTAGATATATGATTTGCAAGTATCTTCTCCCATTCATTACGTTACCTTTTCATTTTGTTGTGGATTTCCTTCACTGTGCAAAAGCTTTTTACTTTCATGTAGTCTATTTGTTTATTTTTGGGTTTTTTGCCCTTGCCTGGAAAAACAGATACAAAAAAAAAAATTACTAAGATCAATGTCAAAGAGCTGAATGCCTATGATTTCTTCTAGGAGTTTTATGGCTTCAGGTCTTATATTCAAGTCTTTAATCCATTTTATTTTTGTACATTGTGTAAAATAGTGGCTTTTGCACATAACTGTCCAGTTTTCTCAACACAATTTATTGAAGAAACTTTTTCCTATTGTATATTTTTGCCTCCTTTGTTGTAGATTAACTGACCATATAAATGTGGGTTCATTTTTGGGCTCTCTCTTCTGTTCCATAGATCTATCTGTCTGTTTTTGTGTCAGTACCATATAATTTTGATTACTATAGCTTGGTTGTATAGTTTGAAATTAGGAAGGATGATGCCTCCAGCTTTGTTCTTAAGACTGCTTTGGCTATTCAGGGTTTTTTTTTGTAGTTCCATACAAATTTTAAGATTATTTGTTCTAGTTGTGTGAAAAATGCCATTGGTATTTTGATAGGAATGGTATTGCATCTGTATATTGCTTTGGGTAGTACGGACATTTTAATATTAATTCTTCCAATCCAAGAGATTTATCTTTGTCTTCTTTCATTTCTTTCCTCAATGTCTTACAGTTTTCAGTGTACAGGTCTTTCACCTGCTTAGTTAAATTTACCAGACAGAAATCATACTTTCTGTCTCTATAGATTTGCCTGTTCTGGACATTTTATATCAATGGAATCAACAATATGTGGTCTCCAGTAAATGACTTCTTTCACTTAGGATAATGTTTTCAAGGTTCATCCATGTTGTAGCAATCGTACTTCATCCCTTTTCATGCCTGAATTACATAACATACCATATGAATATACCATATTTTGTCTGTTCATCTGTTGATGGGCATTGGGTTATTTCCACTTTTTGTTTATTACAAATAATGTTTCTATGAATATTCATATGCAAGTTATTATATGAATTATGTTTTCATTTCTCTTGAGTATATATCAAGAGTGGAATTTCTGGGTCAGATAGTAACTCTACGTTTAACCTTCTGAGGAAATGCCGAACTCTTTTCCAAAGTAGTGGTACCATTTTACATTCCCACCAACAGTATATGAACGTTCCAATCTCTCTACATTGTCTCCAACACTTATTATCTCTTTTTTATTTTAGCCATCCTAGTGGGTATAAGGTGGTATTTCAGTGTGGTTTTGTTTTGCACTTCCCTGAGGCCTAGGGAATACATCATCTTTTGATAAAAATTAGAGGAGATGAGCTTTTTCTATATAATTAACCATTTCTTTGTTTCAGAGGATGTTTCTTTCAGATAGACTTCTTTTCATTGGAACAATTTTTCATAATTCCCAATTTACTTAAAACTTAGGGCAATCCACTCATCACCATTTTTATCTAGGTGTTTCACATACATGTGCCCACTGATGGGCATACATATTTGTACTCTCACAACCCCTATTGCAGTAGTTCTTTATCCCATGTAGGTATTTTTAAAATGCATAATTAATAATAAAGTAACAATAGTTCAAAGAAAAGCTGTTCTCATGAGAATAGCAAGCAGCGGTTCAGAGGCTGAACCTTCTCAGAATGGCTAGATTTTTGTCATTTAATCTTTGCCTACCCATTTACAATATATATCGCACTGTGAATAACAAAAGCAACACCCTTCCCCAAATTCCCAAAATATGTAAATCAGAAGTTGTAGTTCACGAGAGAAAATGTGGGTTCTGAGGGAATGGAGAAAGTACATGGACCACTATCTCTAAGAAACAAAGTTCTCTAAGGAGCCAAACAATAGCCCCTGTAACAATTGGCCCAACATGGCCACGAGTTGGTTAATGATTGACAGCTCCTTTAAGTTTTGTCTCCATCTCCAACTTAAGGCCAGCCAGAGACATCTCTAAGCAATCATATAGGATGCCCCCCTTCTAGTTAGTCTTCCTAACCCTCCTACCACTTCCCCATGCTAACAGCCTCCAATCAAGGCATACCTGAAGCCTTCCCTTTTCCACTATAAAGGTTTATCACTCCTCTGTCTACCTTTGAATCTCTGCCAAAACACAAGTCATGGTGGCTGACTGCCTTGCTACAGTAAGCTCTGAATGTGTACCCCTTGCCTGTTCTCATTTGGTTCATCTTCTTTTATTTCCACATAGGCTATTTGGATTTAATATTCTAGCCCAATTTAGAATCGGCTTAACTATTTTCTGGATCGGACAGAAGAAAGTAGGACTCCTGTGACATTGACCTTACTCTGAATCAGTCCTATGGAGTGGAAAGAGCATGAGGTTTGGAGTTGAGAGACAATGATTGTAGTTCAAGTCTGCTGCTAACAGCTGTGTGACTCAGGTTCTGCCACTGGACCTCAGTTTCCCTACCTATAAAGGGGAACGGCTGGGGTGGGAGGAGAGGAGTGTACTGTATATCTAAAATAGCTTCCGTTTCTTAATCACAGGATATTAGAATTGGTTTATAATATTCTGTGATTAATTGCCTCCCCCAACCTTCTAACTTCATTCTCATCTAATTAGAGCAAATTTCCTACACATGGAAGCACGGTGTTCCTTTACACCAAGTGTTTCACACTATAGTCTTCAAACCAACTTCATCAGACACCTGGGAGTATTTGTTAAAAAACACAGTTTC
Source organism: Aethalodelphis obliquidens (assembly GCF_003676395.1). NCBI lineage: Eukaryota > Metazoa > Chordata > Mammalia > Artiodactyla > Delphinidae > Aethalodelphis > Aethalodelphis obliquidens. The sequence continues at coordinate 18,015,315 of NW_020837968.1, read as the reverse complement.
CTGGTCCCTACCTGACTTAATGAATCTGGATCCCTGGTAAAGGGCCCCAGAATCAACACGTCTAACAAGCTCCCAGGTGATTTGTATACTATTAATAATTAATATTTATTACCATGTTCCTGGATTGTTTCAAATGCTTTATATTCACTAATTCCTGTAAGCCTCACAGCAACTCTAAATGGTCAAGTTGGGGAGCTTCAAGATGGTGGAAGAGTAAGACATGATCACCTTCCTCCCAACAAATATATCAGAAATACATCTACATGTGGAATAACTCCTACAGAACACCTACTGAACGCTGGCAGAAGACCTCAGACCTCCCAAAAGGCAAGAAAATACCCATGTACCAGGGTAGGGCAAAAGAAAAAAGAAAAAACAGAGACAAAAGAATGGGGACGGGACCTGCACCAGAGGGAGGGAGCTGTGAAGGAGGAAAAGTTTCCACACACTAGAAGCGCCTTCGCGGGCGGAGACTGCGGCTGGCTGAGGGGGGAAGCTTTGGAGCCACGGAGGAGAGCGCAGCCACAGGGGTGCGGAGGGCAAAGCGGAGAGATTCCCGCACAGAGCATCAGGGCCGACCGGCACTCACCAGGCCGAGAGGCTTGTCTGCTCACCTGCCGGGGCGGGCGGGGCTGGGAGCTGAGGCTCGGGCTTCGGTCGGAGCTCACGGAGAGGACTGGGGTTGGCGACGTGAACACAACCTGAAGGGGCTAGTGCACCACAGCTAGCCGGGAGGGAGTCCGGGAAAAGTCTGGAGCTGCCGAAGAGACAAGAGACTTTTTCTTCCCTCTTTGTTTCCTGGTGCGCGAGGAGAGGGGATTAAGAGCGCCGCTTAAAGGAGCTCCACAGACGGGCGCGAGCCGCGGCTATCAGCAGGGACCCCAGAGACGGGCATGAGACGCTAAGGCCGCTGCTGCCACCACCAAGAAGCCTGTGTGCGAGCACAGGTCACTATCCACACCCACTCCCGGGAGCCTGTGCAGCCCGCCACTGCCAGGGTCCCGGGATCCAGGGACCACTTAGCCGGGAGAACGCACGGCGCGCCTCAGGCTGGTGCAACGTCACGCCGGCCCCGCCCTCCGTGCCCCTCCCCCCCACCCCCTCCCGGCCTGAGTGAGCCAGAGCTGCCGAATCAGCTGCTCCTTTAACCCAGTCCTGTCTGAGCGAAGAACAGACGCCCTCCGGCGACCTACATGCAGAGGCGGGGCCAAATCCAAAGCTGAGCCCCCGGGAGCTGTGCGAACAAAGAAGAGAAAGGGAAATCTCTCCCAGCAGCCTCAGGAGCAGCGGATTAAATCTCCACAATCACCTTGATGTACCTGCATCTGTGGAATACCTGAATCATCCCAAATAGATGAGGCGGACTTTGGAAGCAACGATATATATTTTTTTTTCCTTTTTCTCTTTTGTGTGTGAGTGTGCATGTGTATGCTTCTGTGTGTGATTTTTTCTGTATAGCTTTGCTTTTGCCACTTGTCCTAGGGGTCTGTCTGTCCTTTTTTTTTTTTTTTTTTTTTTTTTTGTTTTTAGCACTTGTTATCATTGGTGGATTTGCTTTTTGGGTTGGTTGCTCCCTCTTTTTTTTTTTCCGTTACGCGGGCATCTCACTGTTGTGGACTCTCCCGTTGCGGAGCACAGGCTCCGGACGCGCAGGCTCAGCGGCCATGGCTCACGGGCCCAGCCGCTCCGCAGCATGTGGGATCTTCCCGGACCGGGGCACGAACCCGTGTCCCCTGCATCGGCAGGCAGACTCTCAACCACTGTGCCACCAGGGAAGCCCTGGTTGCTCTCTTCTTTCTTTTTTTTTATTATTACTTTTTAAACTTTTTTACTTTCAATAATTACTTTTAATTTTAATAACTTTATTTTATTTTTTCTTTCTTTTTTTCTCCCTTTTATTCTAAGCCATGTGGATGACAGGGTCTTGGTGCTCTGGCCGGGCGTCAGGCCTGTGCCTCTGAGGTGGGAGAGCTGAGTTCAGGACATTGGTCCACCAGAGAACTTCTAGATCCACGTATTATCAAATGGCGAAAATCTCTCAGAGATCTCCATCTCAACGCCAAAACGCAGCTCCACTCAACGACCAGCAAGCTACAGTGATGGACACCCTATGCCAAACAACTAGCAACACAGGAACACAACCCCACACATTAGCAGAGAGACTGCCTAAAATCATAATAAGGTCACACACACCCCAAAACACACCACCAGATGCAGATGTGCCCACCAGAAAGACAAGATCCATCCTCATCCACCAGAATACAGGCACTAGTCCCCTCCACCAGGAAGCCTACACAACCCATTGAACCAACCTTATGCACTGGAGGCAGACACCAAAACCAATGGGAACTATGAACCTGCAGCCTGCAAAATGGAGACCCCAAACACAGTAAGTTAAGCAAAATGAGAAGACAGAGAAACACACAGCAGATGAAAGAGCAAGGTAAAAACCCACCAGACCTAACGAAGAAGAAATAGGCAGTCTACCTGAAAAAAATACAGAATAATGATAGTAAAGATGATCCAAAATTCTATTTCTATTGGAAATAGAATGGAGAAAATACAAAAAACATTTAACAAAGACCTAGAAGAACTAAAGAGCAAAAAAAAAAAAATGATGAACAACACAATAAGTGAAATTAAAAATTCTCTAGAAGGAATCAATAGCAGAATAACTGAGGTGGAAGAATGTAAGTGACCTGGAAGATAAAATAGTGGAAAGAACTCCTGCAGGGCAGAATAAACAAAAAAGAATGAAAAAATTTTAGGAAAGTCTCAGAGACCTCTGGGACAACATTGAACACACCAACATTCGAATTATAGGGGTCCCAGAAGAAGAAGAGAGAAAGAAAGGGACTAAGAAAATATTTGAAGGGATTATAGTTGAAAACTTCCCTAGTATGGGAAGGAAATAGTTAATCAAGTCCAGGAAGCACAGAGAGTCCCATACAGGATAAATGCAAGGAGAAACACGCCAAGACACATATTAATCAAACTATCACACATTAAACACAAAGAAAAGATATTAAAAGCAGCAAGGGAAAAACAACAAATAACATACAAGGGACTCCCCATAAGGTTAACAGCTGATCTTTCAGCAGAAACTCTGCAAGCCGGAAGGGAGTGGCAGGAAATATTTAAGTGATGAAAGGGAAAAACCTACAACCAAGATTACTCTACCCAGCAAGGATCTCATTCAGATTCAACAGAGAAATTAAAACCTTTACAGACAAGCAAAAGCTAAGAGAATTCAGCACCGCCAAACCAGCTCTACAACCAGCTCTACAACAACTGCTAAAGGAACTTCTCTAGGCAGGAAACACAAGAGAAGGTAAAGACCTATAATGACAAACCCAAAACAATTAAGAAAATGGTAATAGGAACATACATATCGATAATTACCTTAAATGTTAATGGATTAACTGCCCCAACCAAAAGACATTGACTGAATGGATACAAAAACAAGACCCGTATATATGCTCTCTACAAGACACCCACTTCAGACTTAGGGACACATACAGACTGAAAGTGAGGGGATAGAAAAGATACTCCTTGCAAATGGAAACCAAAAGAAAGCTGGAGTAGCAATTCTCATATCAGACAAAATAGACTTTAAAAGAAAGAATATTACAAGAGACAAAGAAGGACACTACATAATGATCAAGGGATCAATCCAAGAAGAAGATACTACAATTGTAAATATTTATGCACCCAACACAGGAGCAACTCAATACATAAAGCAAATGCTAACAATGATAAAAGGGGAAATCGACCATAACACAATCATAGTAGGGGACTTTAACACCCCACTTTGACCAATGGACAGATCATCCAAAATGAAAATTAATAAGGAAACACAAGCTTTAAATGAAACCTTGAAGAAGATGGACTTCATTGATATTTATAGGACATTTCATCCGAAAACAACAGAATACACTGTCTTCTCAAGTGCTCCTGGAACATTCTCCAGGAGACATCATATCTTGAGTCACAAATCAAGCCTTGGTAAATTTAAGAAAATTAAAATCATATTAAGTATCTTTTCTGACCACAATGCTATGAGACTAGATATCAATTACAGGAAAAAATCTGTAAAAAATACAAACACATGGAGGCTAAACAATAAACTACTTAATAACCAAGAGATCACTGAAGATATCAAAGAGGAAATCAAAAATTATGTAGAAACAAATGGCAATGAAAACACGACAATGCGAAATCTATGGGATGCAGCAAAAGCAGCTCTAAGAGGGAAGTTTATAGCAATACAATCCTACCTCAAGAAACAAGAAACATCTCAAATAAACAACCTAACCTTACACCTAAAGCAATTAGAGAAAGAAGAACAAAAACACCCCAAAATTAGCAGAAGGAAGGATTCATAAAGATCAGATCAGAAATAAATGAAAAAGAAATGAAGGAAACAATAGCAAAGATCAATAAAAGTAAAAACTGGTTCTTTGATAGGATAAACAAAACTGATAAAACATTAGCCAGACTCATCCAGAAAAAAAGGGAGAAGACTCAAATCAATACAATTAGAAACGAAAAAGGGGAAGTAACAACTAACACTGCAGAAATACAAAGGATCATGAGAGATTACTACAAGCAACTATATGCCAATAAAATGGACAACCTGGAAGAAATGGACAAATTTTTAGTAGAGCACTACCTTTTGAGATTGAACTAAGAAGAAATAGAAAATATAAACAGACCATTCACAAGAACTGAAATAGAGTCTGTGAGTAAAAATCTTCCAACAAACAAAAGCCCAGGACCAGATGGCTTTACAGGCGAATTCTATCAAACATTTAGAGAAGAGTTAACACCTATCCTTCTCAAACTCTTCCAAAATATAGCAGAGGGAGGAACACTCCCAAACTCATTCTACGAGGCCACCATCACCCTGATACCACAACCAGACAAAGATGTCACAAAAAAAGAAAACTACAGGCCAATATCACTGATGAACATAGATGCAAAAATCCTCAACAAAATACTAGTAAACAGAATCCAACAGCACATTAAAAGGATCATATACCATGATCAAGTGGGGTTTATCCCAGGAATGCAAGGATTCTTCAATATACACAAATCAATCAATGTGATGCACCATATTAACAAATTGAAAAATAAAAACCATCTGATCATCTCAATAGATGCAGAAAAAGCTTTTGACAAAATTCAACACCCATATGATAAAAACTCTCCAGAAATTAGGCATAGGAGGAAATTATGTCCACATAATAAAGGCCATATATGAGAAACCCACAGTCAACATCATCCTCAGTGGTGAAAAACTGACACCATTTCCACTAAGATCAGGAACAAGACAAGCTTGCCCACTCTCACCACTATTATTCAACATAGTTTTGGAAGTTTTAGCCACAGCAATCTGAGAAGAAAAAGAAATGAAAGGAATCCAAATTGGAAAAGAAGAAGCAAAACTGTCACTGTTTGCAGATGACATGATACTATTCTTAAAGAATCCTAAAGATGCTACGAGAAAACTACTAGAACTAATCAATGAATTTGGTAAAGTAGCAGGATACAAAATTAGTACATAGAAATCTCTTGCATTCTTATACACTAACAATGAAAAATCAGAAAGAGAAATTAAGGAAACAATCCCATTCACCACTGCAACAAAAAGAATAAAATACCTAGGAATAAACCTACCTGAGGAGACAAAAGACCTGTATGCAGAAAACTATAAGACACTGATGAAAGAAATTAAAGATGATACAAACAGATCGACAGATATACCATGTTCTTGGATTGGAAGAATCAACATTGTGAAAATGACTCTACTACCCAAAGCAATCTACAGATTCAATGCAATCCCTATCAAACTACCACTGGCATTTTTCACAGAACTAGAACAAAAAATTTCACAATTTGTATGGAAACACAAAAGACCCCGAATAGCCAAAGCAATCTTGAGAAAGAAAAACGGAGCTGGAGGAATCAGGCTCCCTGACTTCAGACTATACTACAAAGCTACAGTAATCAAGACAGTATGGTACTGGCACAAAAACAGAAATATAGATCAATGGAACAGGATAGAAAGCCCAGAGATAAACCCACACATATATGGTCACCTTATCTTTGATAAAGGGGGCAGGAATGTACAGTGGAGAAAGAACAGCCTCTTCAATAAGTGGTGCTGGAAAACTGGACAGCTACATGTAAAAGTATGAGATTAAAACACTCCCTAACACCATACACAAAAATAAGCTCAAAATGGATTAAAGACCTAAATGTAAGGCCAGAAACTATCAAACCCTTAGAGGAAAACATAGGCAGAACACTCTATGACATAAATCACAGCAAGATCCTTTCTGACCCACCTCTTAGAGAAATGGAAATAAAAACAAAAATAAATAAATGGGACCTAATGAAACTTCAAAGCTTTTGCACAGCAAAGGAAACCATAAACAAGATGAAAGGACAGCCCTCAGAATGGGAGAAAATATTTGCAAATGAAGCAACTGACAAAGGATTAATCACCAAAATTTACAAGCAGCTCATGCAGCCAAATAACAAAAAAACAAACAACCCAATCCAAAAATGGGCAGAAGACCTAAACAGACATTTCTCCAAAGAAGATATGCAGACTGCCAACAAACACATGAAAGAATGCTCAACATCATTAATCATTAGAGAAATGCAAATCGAAACTACAATGAGATATCATCTCACACCAGTCAGAATGGCCATCATCAAAAAATCTAGAAACAATAAATGCTGGAGAGGGTGTGGAGAAAAGGGAACACTCTTGCACTGCTGGTGGGAATGTGAATTGGTACACCCACTATGGAGAACAGTATGGAGGTTCCTTAAAAAACTACAAATAGAACTACCATATGACCCAGCAGTCCCACTACTGGGCATATACCCTGATAAAACCATAATTTGAAAAGAGTCACGTACCAAAATGTTCATTGCAGCTCTATTTACAATAGCCCAGAGATGGAAACAACCTAAGTGTCTATCATCAGATGAATGGATAAAGAAGATGTGGCACATATATACAATGGAATATTACTCAGCCATAAAAAGGAAACAAAATTGAGTTATTTGTAGTGAGGTGGATGGACCTAGAGTCTGTCATACAGAGTGAAGTAAGTCAGAAAGAGAAAGACAAATACCGTATGCTAACACATATATATGGAATCTAAGGAAAAAAATGTCATGAAGAACCTAGGGGTAAGACAGGAATAAAGACACAGACCTACTAGAGAATGGACTTGAGGATATGGGGAGGGGGAAGGATAAGCTGTGACAAAGTGAGAGAGGGGCATGGACATATATACACTACCAAACGTAAAATAGATAGCTAGTGGGAAGCAGCTGCATAGCACGGGGAGATCAGCTCGGTGCTTTGTGACCACCTAGAAGGGTGGGATAGGGAGGGTGGCAGGGAGGGAGACGCAAGAGGGAAGAGATATGGGATATATGTATATATATATCTGATTCACTTTGTTATAAAGTAGAAACTAACGTACCAATGTAAAGCAATTATACTCCAATAAAGATGTTAAACATAAATAAATAAATAAATGGTCAAGTTATCCCTATTTCACAGATGGGAAACTGAGGCATAGTTTCTCTTGGCCAGGATCACAAAGCTAGTGTAGGGGAGGAAAAATTCATTTCCCTCAACCCTCGTAGGGTCCCTGGCTGGATCTGAACATTAAATTGAAAGATCAACATGAGGAAAGTAAACAAATTTGTTTAATACAAATTTTATATGGCAAGGGAGCCTTCATAAGGAAATGAAGACCAAAGAAACAGTTAAAATTGAGTGGTTTTATGCTACGTTTTCTGAAGAGTGAAAAGCTGTGGAAAGATATGATAGGGCAAGGAGTATGAGCTAAGTGTAGTAAACTGGGGAAAGAGCAAGCTCGTTCGGTTTCTTCTCAGTGTTCCTCCATCTCCGAGATAAGTACTCCTTTCCTCCAGGTATAGGGAGAGCACGTCTCACATGAGGGTTTCACGACCTGCTTCGGGGGAGAAGGATGGGGGAAGGTCAGAGAGACCTTACTTCTTTTGCCATCTTCTCAATCTCCTTCAGCTTAAATTATTACTATGCCAAGTGCAATATTTGGGGGTAGCATGTCCTGAACCCCATCACTAGTAAGTGGTGCACAAGCATGCAAACCCAGGAATCTCACTCAGACTCTGAGCTCCAACCATTATTCTATGGCCATGCCACCAATTTATTGGATGACGAGAGGCCAAATCAGGAGGTCACTTTGTTGCTCACCAGGGCACTTCTACACAAGCCCTGAAGCTGTGTTTCCCCCTGGATGTGGCCTGGGGCAGATGGATTGGTATTTTGGTTACTTTCAGGTAATAAGCAATTTCTTTTTCTTAGTATTGAAACATCTAAGCCAGGATAATATCAAGACTCTAGACTCACCCAGTTTACATTGTCTCCCTTTCCCAGTTTGGTCCAACCTCAAGCTACAAGGTTTGCAGTCAGGCAGGGGTAGGAGGGATGGAGAAGAGGTAGAGGGGACAGATGCAGTGCTTTCTTGTTGGGCACTGTAATCTGTAGCTGGGACCTTTTGTGTGACTGATGCCCCATCACTGGCTCTTTGTCCCATGATGTTTGTTTCTTTGTCAGCCCCCCCACCCCCTCCCTCCCACACACTGGGAGCCTCCAACTGTTGTTTCCTGGTGGAGCTGAAGCCTGCTCCCACTGCCACTCAGTGTTCCCTCCTCCCTCTAATTTCTGTATTCTTTGGCATAGCTCTAGCATTTTTCCACTGAGGTGTCCTCACACCTGGCAGGATACCCTCTTGGGCCAGGTTCTTTATAGAGGGCTCATAGCCAGTTTCCCCAAGAACCATTTATCTTTGCCCCTCCACTAGGGAAAGTGCAGCTCACTCTGCACAGCTCTCTTCCCTCTAGCTGCAATCTCTCAACTTTATACTTTTTCTAGGTATGAATCCCATAAAAGTCCCCGCATATTCCAGGGGATATGACTGAGCTCTCCAAGTGATCCTTTAGAGCTTCCATCAGTTCTCTAAAGAAATCATTCTCCAGGCTCTTCAACCTTCTCTTACCTATTTAGGCTAAATGTGGGCTAAGATTGACAGAACGATTTTCACAAGAATTTAGCCTGACCTGTAAAAGTGGTCTAGAGCAGTGCTACCTAAAACTGCTACCGGTCTGTGAAGATCTCAGGACAGAAATTGAGAGTGTTTGAAACATTTTTGGCAATCTAACATTGCTACAATATCCAAGGGCATGATTTTGTATTTTACAAAATCTCCATCCACAATGGACGGAATGGTTCTTCACCATATATAATAGATTGAGCAATTACAACATATCTTAGGATAGGGGATACTTTTTCCCCATTGGTTTGTTTTTAGCCTTTATGGCCTCTGCTGAAACTAAAAGTCTAGGGAAGAGTCTTATTTTAATATGCTGTTACAATAAAGATTAAAAATAATTGTTCTATTCAGTTTGGATATTACTAATATACCTAATCAATCTCCAAACTGTAAATACTTAATCTTCCTCATCAACCATAATAAAAGAGGAATTCTAAAATTCCAGGCTACCCTGACAAGGCTTCACCTGTCCTGTTTATGTGTCCAGGGGTGCCCAGTGCTTCTAAGTCGTCATTGGATGCCAGTAAAACTTGGTCTCATCTGGCTGTGTGCCTGCCGAGGAGATGTGTAGCTTCTGATAAAAAGCTGCCTTGCAAGCTGTATGGTTGTGTATCCCAGCTACTAAGTGGACGAATGTGAACCTTCAGCCTTGGGCTGTCTGCTTTCCCTCCCTGAACATGCTCATGGAGGCTGCAGACATCTAGAGTAGAAGCTGGCTGGGGCTGCTCAGAAGTGCAGGGGAGGTGTGTAATGGTGCTTAGGGCCAACTCAGCAGCTGAGTCTCTCCAACTTGACATGTGGGTTATGAAGAGGTAAGGTAATGCCCATTCCTGCAGAGCAGTGCCCAGGCTGGGTCCACTTCTCCACCAGCTACTAAGAAGCAGTCCCTCCAGGAAAGGCTGATCCCCCACCAGTCCTTAGACCCCACAGACTTATTTCCAGAGTGGCTGTCAAGGACTCTAGCCATTAGTTTGTTTAATGCATATACACAGCCACATCCCGGAGTACAAGCCAGCCCTGCATGCACAGTCAGCACTGGTACCAGCAGCTGACACCTCATGGCCCAGGACCACCATCATTGCCACTCAATCCTCCCCACCCTGTCCAGGATATTATGGGGAGCTGCCATCAGAGATTCTCCGGGAGTTTTGGAAACCTGCTATCATTGTGCTATCGTTGGCTTCAAGTTGGAATCCTCTGAGGCATTTCAGAAAATGTTAACGCCGGGTTCCCATCTCTAGATCTGATTTAATTGGTCTGGTGTACAGCTTGGACGTCAAGAGCTTTCAAAGCTCCCCAGGCGATTCCAATATGCAGCAGGGTTTGAATGCAACCAGTAGAGCTGGTAACCCCTCTCAGTGAAGAAGAGAAGAAAATTACACAAGTGTGGGCTTTAGTGGGGCATTCCCTTTGGAAGGGCTCCTACCAAACACACAGTTCTTCCCGAGGTTTTTCCTAGCCATAGTTTTGGAGCTTAGCTCAGATGAAGGCAACACGGAGCCCCTCCTGGCAGCCTAGCATTGCTGTACTGCCAGCATTTCACACTGATAAACTGGGGGGCTGGATCATTGCATTCCCCTACCGTGGCTAAGAAAGCAATAACAATACTAATTATAATTGTAATTGTTTTTAAAAGATAAAATCATGTTCTCTGAAGAGTGTTCCAGCTCAGTAAAAATGCCAGCAGCATAGAATACAAACTGTGAAGACTGTAAACCTAAGGACAGCCAGAAGTTTTATTTCCACAGTTCTTGAAAACTGCTTAGCATTTGCAAAATCTGAAATGATACCCAAGAATCACATGCATATAATTATTTGAAGTTAACTCTGGCTGCTTTGCCAATTACTTTTAAGGGGGGAAAAACTAGAAAGAACATGTATTAAGGAAAAATGTGTTATTATAATCCAGTAGCTAAAAGAGCCTATCCGTAAAGAGAATATTTGAAATGCAGGGCAGACACAAGTTTAAATTCTGGAATTACCCCTAAAAAAAACTCACGCAAAAGCTATACTCAAAAAGAACTTATTTTGTGCCTTTCCAAGGTCTACCCCACCATCTTTCTTCCCCCTCACCAAAACATACATATGGGTATACCTATTACACATTCATACACATGCATGGCAATGAAAACGTGATTTGGGTAATGTTTAAATTTATGGAAAGCGGCGTGGTACTCTAGAAAAAGCCGGAGGTTTTGGAGTCCTACAGAACTGGCTTTGAATTCTGTCCTTCCTACAATCTAAGTGTGACTTTGGACAACTTACTTAAACTCGGAATCTCCATTTCCTGTAAAACAGGAATATTCTCACAGCACCATGCATGGCTGGGGGAAGTGGAGAGAGAAATAAGATTGAAGAACATCTGTGACATTAGACCAATCTTGGTTCCGTCCCATTCCTTCCCTTCAATTCATTCAACTGAAAACCAAAGCTACCCATCTCCCTTTCTCCTGGTACTGTCTACATTAACATAACTTTACTCTTTTATTACTTTCATTAGCACAAGTTTACTCTTTCAGGATGTTCTTGCCCAAGCAAATATCCTGATTGTTTGTTCTAGGAACTTCCCAAAAGACTCATCAACTCTTCAATAGGAAGCATCAACAGATGGTTTGTGGCCTAAGATTTCCTGGCTTCAAAATCTTTGCCTTGCTATTTCCACCAATTCTAAACCAGGAGAGTCTCAATACAAATGGAGAATGGCCAGACCTCATATAAAAGTAGAACTCTGACCCATAATCTGTGGCAGCCAGCCCAGGAATCCAACTCCATTATCAATAATAACCAGCCCAGGAGGCCAACCTACTGTCTACAAGTCAGACTTATAAGAAGTCATATCACTCTCTCTAGCAAACAGTCCAGGCAGCCAAACCATAACTCCTGCAACAATTGGCCTCAAACAGCCAGGACTTGATTGAAAACTGCTGGCTTCCAAATTTCTGTGCCCACTTCCAACTTAGGACTAACTGGAGAAGAAAGCCAAACATGGCTAACCAGTCACTTCGGATGCTTTGCATCCAGTCAGCCTGCCTGTAACTTCCTCATGTCCATAGGCTCCAATCAGGGCACACACACGTTTCCTCTTTTCCACTGTAAAGCTGGACCACTCCTCTGCTTTCCTTGGAGTCTGTGCCAAATCTAAGTGATGGTGGCTGACTCCCTGGCTCTGAATAAACAGCCTTTGCCTCTTCTCATTTGGATGGTCTTTGTTTATTTCCACAACCGTTAAATTGTGATCTTACCGAAATCTAATTAAGGCCATGTCAGGAAATGAACATTTTCGTATTTCTGCACAGTTAGGGATCTTTGAGCAAATTTTACTGGGATCTGGGTTAAAAGACAAGTCTTGGAAGTTAAAGGGAAGTTGGATGCCAGAGAACTCCAGAAAGATTTACCTCTCTGGAGACACAGGTTTACATTTCAAGGGAGGATAAAACAGGGACACGGAGACATTCCAGCAGTTGTAAGCCCCAAGAGGCTTGTGTAGGTATCCCCTGGAGACATTTATTTGCGTTGCAGAAGGATCTTCCTCTTCTCCTCCCAAGGAGATTTTGTTTATAGTAGGGAGATTAAGTTTATTTCCCTCTCTCAGAAAGGGAGCCAAGTTGCTGTGCATGTTGTCCTATGGAAACTGCCAGATTGATGAATTTGGGGTTCCTCTCCTGTGGGGTAAGAATCCCCTTTGTACACACAGGCCCAACCATCTGGCTCTCACTGCATTACACTAGAAGAGGGAAGAATTAAGGCTGATGAGCTAATATAGTTATTTCTGTAAGTAAATAATAATCTGCCCTGATCCAAAAACCTCATGCTTTCAGGATAATATAAATAAATAAAAATATTAAAACTTATCAGGACCCCACTTCCCATACTGAAAGACTTGCCTTGCCTTAAACCAAACTTCAAATTCTCAGTAAATTCCAATCTTTCTTTCCCTCTCAGAGACCCTACTGTCAAGGCTGTGTTCTCCCTTAGCACAGTAAGCAATAAACTCAGTTTTGTCTTATCAATGAGTAGTGTTGGTGATAGTTAGGTAGCCAGCATTTGATACAAATGATATTGTTAAGCACCTACTGTATGTCAGGAACTGCTCTAGGCACTTGGACTACAACAGTCAACAAAACTAATAAAAAGCCCACCCCTCATGAGCTTACATTCCAGTGGAGTGAGATACACAACAAACGTAACAAGGCATGCAAACAAAAGAAGAGGAAAGAGAATTCCTCGCATTATCCAAGTCTACAAAGATTAACCCGCTGCAGGGGCTGACCAACAGTGCACTCGGTGCTTCAGAGAGAGGAAATTAAAGACAATAACAGGATGCTCTGTGCTTTGGACAAACAGGCCCTCAGGTAGTTATATGCATTTCAGGAAGAATTTTAATGAACCCCGCTTCTTACATCTTCCCATACATAGGAAAGCACCGTAATCCCTCACCTGAGATATCTGTTCTTTGTGACTAGCAGCCATCTTTTGTTAAGATGCATGCTTGACTTCATGTTATTCCCTAACAAAAATCACATACAAACTAGTCTCCTCCCTTACCTCTTTGGACCAGTTCCTCACAGCCATCTGAGAGTCTGTCTCCCAGGCAACAGTCCTCAGTAAGACCCTGAATAAAACATAACTCACAGCTCTCACATTGTGCATTTTTCTTTCAGTTGACAGGTGAATTATATAGACTACTGAAGATGATAAAGTGATATAGTGTCAAAACGAGATCAGGAGTACCTGAAGAGGACAACGAGGAAGAAGAGGAGGTAGGATGAAATAATGTGAGACTCAGCAAAAACTTTGTAGTGGAAGAAAAATAATTTTCCCTTTACCCTTCTAGGTTCTTGGCTAATACCCCCCTGTAATAAAAGACAAATTAACAGGAGAAAAAAAACCCCAAAGTTTAATAACATGTGTACCTCTTGTATACATGGTAGGTAACCAGGAAAACTGAGTAACTCTCTGAAATGGCCCAAGCCATCAGCTTAAATACCACTTCCAGCTAAAGACAAGAGAAGATGTTGGGACAATTATGAGAAAGACAGTTACCAGGCAAATCACATAATCAAAGGTATGGTTGATATAGATTTAAGTCACTGCCTTCTTCACTGCAAAGAGTTTCTAAAGGTTTAGTCATCCTCCTTTTCCCAGTACAGAGAGGGACACCCTTACAAAGAGAGATTTCCCTTATTAATGTAAGTGTGTCTTACAAAAGTGTAACCTCAACTCAGTTTTTAGAGCTTTTCCTACATCTGCTGTTTCTTAAAAAATTACCAGCTCAGGATAATCCTTATGCCAAAGAAGTATAATTTGGGGTGACACAGTCCCCTTCAGCTTGAAGGAAATAAGAGAGCTAGCCAGGTGGACATCTAGGAGGAGAGCTTCCAGGCAGAGGGAATAGCTAAAGCCCCTGAGAGCTGAAATCATCCTGTGTACCTGACCTCACGAAGCATTCACTTGCCTGCTAGAGTTGCAAGTGATTCTAAAATGCTTCTTTTAACTCTACCTTGAAAGAGATTTGTCTATTTCCATATCTCCATTGCATTTGCAATTCAGTTCCCATTTCTGATGCAAAGTTATAGCTTTGCATCAGAAATGCAAAGCTATAACTACCCATACCCAAGAAAAAGGAGTTAATAAATTATGCCTGACATTTCCAGACGGAAGGTTCTTTATAAGGATTAAACTTCAAGGTGCTTAGGAAACTGAATATTTTATAAGATTTGCAGCAAAAAAAAAAAAAAAAAAGTCACAAGTAAGCCTGAAGTTTTAATAGCAAAAAACAAAGGTGTTGAAAATGTCTTTGCATTTGTAAGTCTTTTACAGCACATGAAAAAAATCAGACTGCAGTCTTTAAAAGACAGTAAAAGATTGTTGCTGAATGTTAAAATGTCTTTGCTTTGGTGGGTTTTATTTTATTAAATTAATAAAAACTAAGTCATGGTCGTAACATAAGCAGGCAGAGAGCACACACCCAGACCAATGCCAAGTAATAAATAAGACCAGTCCTGCTCTTGGGCAATTCACAGCCTCCAGAGAGACACATACAGATAAATAATTGCAATACATATGGTAGGAAAAAAACAGAAGGGCCATTCATCAGAGTGCTGACGAAGCTCACAGAGGAAGCGGTATTGGAGCTAAGATTTGAAAAATGACAATAGCAAACATAGCGCTGGCTGTGTGCTGGGCATGGCTCTAAGTGCTTTTCAACTCGTAGCTCCCTTTATCTGAACCATACTGCCATGAGATAGAATTGTTGTGTCCATTCCCGTCTGCGCAGTCTGTTTCAACCTTGGACTGGAGAATCCTCCTGCTAGAGTGCATGGGGCAGCAAACACCAAGCAGCCACTGGAGTAGTGACGGGGTAATTCAAGGTGTATTTGAAAGCACCGAGCTGGACGCTTTGGCAAAACAAACAATTAACTGTGGTCTCGCAAAGGGATCTCAAAATCTCTACTATGGATTTCTTTGGGTCGTGGCCGTGTCTTCAAATCCACTCCCCGCAAAGGTCCCCGTGGACTTCCCAACAAGGAAAGAACAGGAGCAGGCCAACAGGGATAAAAATTCCTCACACTCGTGTAACTCTTTCATATACCATAACATCTGGATGACTGCAACAGGGTTCTCTGCTTTCACATTTTTCATATATAACATTGTATTAGTTTTAGGTATACAACATAATGATTGGATAGATGTATACATTGTGAAATGATCACCACAATACATCGAATTAGCACCCATCACCACACGTAGCTACAAATTTTATTTTTTGTCACTAGAACTTTTAAGATTACTCTCTTAGCAACTCTCAAATATACAATCCAGTGTTGTTAACTGTAGTCGCCATACTGTACATTACATTCTCAAGACTTATTCATCTTATAACTGGAAGTTTGTTCCATTTAAGTACCTTCTCTCCTTTCACAACCAACCCCCCCGCCCCACCTCTCACCTCTGGCAACCACCAATCTGTTCTCTGTATCTATGAGTTCAGGTTTGTTTTTTTTTAATTCCACATATAAGCGGTATTATACAGTATTTGTCTTTCTCAGTCTGGCTTATTTCACTTAGCATAATGCTCTCAAGGTCTGTACATGTTGTTGCGAATGACAAAATTTTCTTCCTTTTTATTGATGAATAATATTCCATTATATTTTCTTTATCCATTCATCCATCCATGAACACTGAGGTGATTTCCGTGTCTTGGCTATTTTATAGAATGCTGCAATGAATGTGAGAGTATATATATGTTTTCCAGATAGTGATTTTGTTTCCTTCAGATAAATACCCAAATCATATGCTAGATCATATGGTAGCTCTATTTTAATTTTTTTGAGAACCCTTCATACTGTTTTCCACAGTGACTGCACCGATTTTCCTTCCCACCAACAGTGCATGAGGGTTCCCTCTTCTCCACACCCTCTCCAACACTTGTTATTTATTGTCTTTTTGAAAATAGCCATTCTGACAGGCATGAGGTGGCATCTCATTGTGGTTTTGATTTGCAATTCCCTGATGATTAGTGATGTTGAGCCCCTTTCCATGTACCTGTTGGCCACCTGTATGTCTTCTTTGGAAAAATGTCTATCCAGTTCCTCTGCCCATTTTTAATTGGACTTTTTCTATTGAATAGTATGAGTTCTTTATATATTTTTGGATATTAACCACTTATCAGATATATGATTTGCAAATATTTTCTCCCATTCTACAGGTCGCCTTTTCATTTTGTTGATGGTTTCCTTTGCTATGCAAAGGAAAATTTTATGTAGTCTCATTTATTTGTTTTTGCCTTTGTTGCCCTTGCCCGAGGAGAGAGATCCAAAAAAAAATATTGCTAAGACCAATGTCCAGTAGTGTAATGCCTATGTTTTCTTCTAGGAGTTTTATGACTTCGGGTTGTGCATTCAAGTCTTTTATCCATTTAATTCATTTTTGTGTATGTTGTAAGATATTAGCCCAGTTTTATTCTTTTACATGTGGCTGTCCAGGTTTCCAAATACCATTTATTAAAGAGATTATTTTCAGCATTTAGAGATCTTTAGGCTTCTAATATAATAATATTCAGCAAAAATTGAAGTACCAGGATATTTATAAATGAAGTAACTGGTAACAGCAATTTTGACAGTGCTCCGTTCATTTTAGAAATGGTTACTGAATGAATACTGCGTTGCTCTATGTGTATACATTTATATACATCTACAAATATTAATATGGAACGTAACTATTAAATACAACTATCGAATCAAATTAATAACTAGTAATTATGTTTGTAATGATTTTTCTATCGGCACCATAAGACCCTAATGTTTCCCACCCTCAGCTGAATAAATGGCCAGACCCGCCTCTGGCTGCCTGGCTGGGTGATCTATACGCCTAAGTGACATTACCTGTGAAAAGCAGATTATGAGCCTGTATGCCCAGAGAAGGCTGTGTCCGTTTTAAGGCATCTGTTTACTGTCGGGGAAGGAAGAGGCATTTACTAAAAATGCTGATCTGTTACACAAAGAAGCCATTTTTCTGTGAGTTAGAAAAATAATCCTAAGGAGGGTCCACGGTAAGTGTAGAGACTCATGCAGGTCAAGCAAGATGGCGGAAACCTAGCACAACAGCCGTTTAGAAAGGAATGGGCTGTGAGCATTTGTTCTAAGTCTATAAAAAGGGTAATTACTTTGGCAAGGAGTTCATTTTCTGCTCCCTAAAGGCAGCTGTAGATGGGTTATACATAAAAGATGGCTCATAATTCATTAAAAACAAGAAGATGGGGAAAGTTTTAAGGAAGCATGAGTTTTAAGGAGAACCTTCCAAATTCAAGAAAGGTCACAGAGGACCAGAACAACACACGTCCCTCTCCAAACGTGGATCGAAATAACAAAAAGGGGGCATTTTCCTTCAGAGGGGGTTGATCCTTCCAGCCCATCTGCTGTAGGCACATTGCTGGGTGCTATCCTTCCTCTGTAGGTGACCTTCCTCCTAAGATGCAGGCAGAATACTGGACTTGGAATCAGAAGAATTAAATTCAGATTACTCCTAGTAATCTTAGGCAAATCATGTAGTGTCCTTGTTTCTCAACTGCAAAGTGAGACAACAATAGTATCTGACTCACAGAGCAGTTGTGAATGCTGCTTATCTTACTCATTCACAAATTCTTGATTTGTGATTGAAGTCCTACTTTGTGCCAGGCACTGGGGAAAGTGCTAAAGATGAATACCAGGGCTCCAGACCTTGAAGAATTTGAAACACCCCTGTCCAGGTCACACCCGAGACCAATTGGGTCCAAATGTCTGGGAGTGGGGCCCAAGCACTGATATCTTTTACAAAATCCCCAGGTGAGCTCTGGGCTAAGGACTGCTGTTGTAGGCATACTGTGAAGTGTCCCAGTGGAGGTAAGACACTAAGTAAGTGGAAGGGGCTTCACAGATGTGGAGTAGATCTTGACGGACAGGTGAGAGTTTGCCAGCAGAGGAAACCCAATGAACAAAGGCAGTGCACACTTGACCTTGAAGTTTGGAGTGGCTGAAGCCCAGGATGCATTTGCTCTGGTTCAGGAGATGAATTAGAGGTGTAAGTGAAGGCATAATGACAGAGGAACAGGAGTGCTGTGCTATCATGAAGGCAATCGGGAGTTTCTGGGGTTTTTCATATTTATATTAATGGGGTTCAGGACATACTACCCCCAAAAGATGGCACCTTGGCAAATTAAGTATCTTAAGCTGAAGGAATTTTTTAAATAACAGAAGCAGGAAGGTCACTCCGACCTTTCCCACTCCTCACCCTTCTTCCCTGAAAACAGGTCATAAAACCCCATAGGAAAGGTACTCTCCCTGTACCAGGAGGTGGGAAGACATTCTTATCACTAGAGACAGTGAATTTGGGGCCGAGAAATCTGTACAAACAAATGTTATTAAAGCAACCCTATCTTTCTAGTTACTTCTTCACCATTTACTACCCCTAGCTCAAATCCATTTATCTTGCTGATTCATCACAAATTAATTGTTTCTGGGTCTAAAAGATATAAAAGCTTCTTGGTCTGGTCACATCTTTAGGTCATCATTCTCTTGTGAAGACTCCTATGTACTTGTAAAAGCTTAATAAAATTTATGTGCTTTTTCTCCTGTAAATCTGTCTTTGTCAGTTTAATTTTCAGACCCAGTCAGGGACTCTAAGGTCAAAGAAGTCTTTCTGACAAAAAAGAATGTACAATGAAAATGCTCAACAGGGGTATAGAGGGAACATACCTCAACATATAAAGACCTTATATGACAAGTCCACATATAACATCATACTCAACAATGAAAAACTGAAAGCTTTTCTTCTAAGATTAGGAACAAGACAGGATGCCCACTCTTGCCACTTACTCAATCCTAGACACAGCAATCAGGCAATAAAAAGAAATAAAAGGCATGCAAATTGGAAAGGAAGAAGTAAAACTACCTCTATTTACAGATGACATAATAATAAATATATATATATATATATATATCCCTAAAGACTCCACCAAGAAACAGTTAGAACTAATAAATTCAGTAAAGTTGGAAGATACAAAATCAATATACAAAAATTTCATGCTTTATAACCTTTTTAAAGGCTATAGTAAACCAATATTTTAAATAGTGAAGCTAAGAAATCTAGTAGAATTGCAAGTTTATTATAGATAGAATTTCATTGGTCTGGTTTAGCTAAGAAAAAGGATTTTAAAATAAAGCCACATTAGGCCTATTAGTCAACATTATGTTAGTAGTTTGGTCTTTAACCATAGCTCAGAAATTGCTGTGTCTGGCCTCTCATTTCTTCTTTCCATAGTTACAAGGAAGACTTTGAGCTCAGCTCCAGAATTTGCCTAAAGATTTACCAGTAAATGGACTGAAGGAAGACTTAAGATGCCATTTAGCCTATGATGTGGTGACTTTTAAGTTTTATTCAAGGATGGTGGTTATGCCATAAATAGCTGTGTGATTTTAGGTGAGTCATTGAGCCCTTTCTTGGTTCAGGTTTCCTTATTGTGAAATGAGGCATCTGTGAATAGATAAGAGACTAGAAAGGATGGAGTCATCTGTAGGCAGAAATAAGGAGTTACAGATCACATGAAAGATTTGGCACCGTATAGAGAAAGTGGTGTGCCTGTCCTACTAGGTCCAGTGCACATCTGGGCATCTGCTCTTGCCTGCCTCCATCGGAGAAGGGGAGGAGGAAAGAGTTGGTGAAAGCAATGGGAGAGAATGGGAGAAGAGAGGGAGTAAGGACGGAGGGGGAGAAAGAAAACGAATGAACAAGTGAATGAAGGAATGAATGATTCAGGCAGGTCAGTGAGTAAAGGCAAGCCTGATGATGGGGATGATCTTCGGCAGAAACTACAGCTGACTGAGTCCCTGAAGCCTCTGTCCTTTCACAATCTTCTGGCCACTTAGCGGTGAAGCCGCCCGCCTCTGCTCTGCAGTGTCACAGCCCTTTGGCAGCTGGAGAAAGTGCCCAGTCTGAAGAAGCCTGGTCAGGGTGTCCAACACTGCCAGTTTCTCGTAGTAGCTGTTTTTCTTGAAAACTTTTAATGATGATTATAATTTCAAAAATGTGTGTTTGAATGACAGCACTTTAGACAGAAAAGAACTCAAAGCTGATTCAATTCCACGCTTCATTTTTATGGGTGAAGGAAACACAGGTCATATTTTATTGCAGCATCTTTGGAATAATGCTTAAAGTATCTGAGGACTTCATAAACACAAACATTCAGTAATAATGACACAATTTGTAGAGTGAAATAAAAGGGGGCCTGTTGATGTCCATGCTATTTCCCTGCTGCTTCTATATTAAATCTCCACAACTGGATTGCAGATGTATCAAGGACAGAGATTGTGATGAGCTTCTTCTTACTTTTGCACCAAACACATTACGCAGAAACATGAGTATAACACCCCAGCCATGCAAGGTACACACATGCACACACACAGGGAATTTCGTCACATTTTTAGATCTGGACATCAGATACCTGTTCTGAGGGAAAGAGAGACACCTCCTTCCTCTAGGCAAGAGAGATACAAAAGAATAAGAGTAATAATAATGAAAACAATGAGCAACCTATATTCCATCAACTCCCTCCCCCCCAAAGTGATGCTTTTTTTCTGAAGTGTAGTTGTCTTACAATATTATATTAGTTTCAGGTGTACAGCATAGTGACTCAGTATTTTTACAGATTATACTCCATTAAAAGTTATTACAAGATAATGGCTATATTTCCCTGTGCTATACAATATACTCTTGTTGCTTATCTATTTTATATATATTAGTTTTATCTGTTAATCCCATACCCCTAATTTGTCCCTCCCCACTTCCTTTTCCCCTTTGGTAACTACTAGTCTGTTTTCTATATCTGTGAGTCTTGTTTCTGTTTTGTATACACATTCATTTGTATTATAAACCGAAGCTTTTAAAACCTAAGTCAGGTGAAATCACTGGTCCGCTGGAAACCTTCCAATGGCTTTCCCTCTCTCTCACAGTCAAACCTAAATTCCAAACAACAGCCTTCAAGCCCCTGCATGATCTGGCCTCCGTGACTCCTCTGCCCTCATTTCCCACCAGTTTCCCGGCCTCCTCAGCTCGGCCCCCTGATTCCTTCCTATTGTTGCACATAAGGCCCCACCCTAGGACCTTTGCAGTTGCTGTTGCCTCTGCCTAGAGCACCTTTCCCCAAAGCAGGCACACAGCTCACTTCCTCTCTTCTTTCAGTCTCTGCCCAAATGTAACAATTCTCTATAAACTAGCACAGCCTCTCCCCTCACTCTCTATCCCTTTACCCTGCTTCATGCTTCCCACAGTTCTTATCACAACCTGTACTGCAATATCTTCATTTGTCTCCCCTCCCTATTCTGTAACCTCAGTGAGAGCAGGGGTTGTTTCATTCCCTCCAGGATCCCCGGGACCCAGCACAGTGCCATTGTGTAGTCAATGCCAATGAGTCTATGTTGAATGAAAAAATGAATTTATTAAACATTTACTATGTGTCAGGTGCTTTTCTAAGTGCTTTACATGCTTTACCTCATTTAGTACTCACTTCACGAGTATTGTCCTTATCCTACAAATAAAGAAACGGAGGGTCAGAGAGCTCAAGAAATATGCCCACGATGACACCATAAAATAAAGATACACATTCATTCACAAATTCCCTCCTCCCTGAGGTCTCCATATATTTTAATAATCATAATGGCTCTTCCATTTATGGAGTTCTTATTGTGTGCTGGGCACAGTGTGAAGTACTTTCCATGTATTACTTCACTTGATCCTCACATGTAGTAGATCCCATAATTATTCCCATTTCACAGTTGAGAAAACTGAAGCACAGAGAAATTAAGCAGCTTAACCAACATCCCACAGTTAGTAAATGCCAGAGTCAGGTTTGAACCCACGCAGTCTGACTACAGATTTCATAAGCTTTATGACCTCACTCTTACTATACCCATTAGAATATGTCACATTCAGCCCATGTTAGGAAGTCTATACCTTTCTTATCTTTACTCGGCATATCTAAGGTGAAAATATCTACTTTAAAGTATTTTAACATCATTTCCACTTTTACTTCAAAAGAGTCATTACATGTTGTGAAGAATCCAAATACTGAGTAAGACATAGTTTCTGACCTCCAAGAGCTCACAGTTTATGGAAAAGATAAACACAAGTGCATCTGAACCAAAGCAGAGTAGGGGACAAATTCCATAATAAAGATCTAAATTTTTATACATATTATTATAAACCTGCATCTCCAGAGGGATGCCATGTCTGAGAGTTATATAAATATGTCTGTTTTCTAATATATGAGCTTGTGTGTGTATGTGTGTGTGTGTAAAATTAAAATATTAGATTGATACCAAAATTAATCTAGTCTTTGTTGATTCAAAAAGCACTAAGGAAATCTTGCAGTTTCTTGTCCTAAAACTGTGAAAGGTAGAAGAAGTTGACCTGAATTTGATGATCCCAAGAAGATGTGTCCTAGAAAATGTGTGTTCTCATGTGTATCTGAATATTGATAAAAGCTTCTCTGTTTGTCTTTATTTCCCCTGCAGAGTGGAAAAAAAAAAAAAACCAGTTATCTGAACTTTCAGATAGCTCAGAGTTTGGAAAAGCAGGAGTTTGTTCTATAATATGCTTATGAGCACAATACCTGGAATGCAGAATACTGAATAAATGTGTTTATCCTTTGTATTCATCTAGTTCTCGCTCCTCTGTTCAACTAAGTATAGAACATCGCTCAACAGTCTCTTTTGAAATGGAGATCCTTAAAGCTAGATCTGAATGGCCTGATGAGCTAAATAAGAAAGAGTGTTCTGTAGCTCCTGTAAAGGTCCTCAGCACCACTACCATGTCCTGGGTAACCAAGCGGATGGCAGGCTGTGGGGCCTTAGGGCACTGTGATACCATGGAGAGGGCACAGGCTTTGAAATCATAAAGACACAGGTTAAAAGTCTGCCACAGTAGATATTTACCTTTGAACGTGCTGTTTAACTTGAGCTTCTTTGCCTGTAATATAGGAATAATGCTAACACGAAGGTGTCTAGTAACAGTGAAATGGGTGGATATATGTAAATGCATATGTGAATGCTTAGGACATGGTGCCACCAAAAAGAGAAGAAAAGCAGGAGGGGGAAGTAGAGAAGGAGCAAGAGAACACTTAGTTTATTTCTGCAAAATAAATTACCCCCAAAGTTAGCATCTTAAAACAACAAATATTTATTATCTTATGCAGTTTCTGTGGGTCAGGATTTAGGAGCAGCTTAGAGGGATGGTTATGACTCAGGCTCTCTCATGAGTTTGCATAGAAGCTGTCAGCTGCTGCTGAGGTCATCTGAAGGCTCAACTGGGGCCAGGGCATCCAATTCCAAGCTCCCTAGCGTGGCTGCTGGGAGACCTCAGAAGATTTGCTTCCAGGCTGATTCACATGGTTGCTAACAGACCTCCCTTCCTTCCCATGTTCTGCCTCTCCATAAGCTACCTGAGTGTCCCCATGACATGGCATGTGGACCCAAAGGAGAGAAAGCCAGAGAGTGCCCAAGATGGAAACCACAGTCTTTTTATAAGTTAATCTTGGGATGACATCTAATTGCTTCTGCCTTGTTCTATTTGTTGAAGCAAATCAGTAAGTCTAGCCCACACTCAAGGGGAGGAGACTGATTACACAAGGACATGAATGCCAGGAGATGGGGATACTGGGGGCTATCTTAGAGAATGTGTATCACACCGCTGTTTTTCCTCCATCAGACTAGCTCTCTAAAGAATCAGGAATAAAGTGCTTACTCTTGGAAGGTGTAGAGAAATATAATTCTGCATCTCCAAGAGTGATTCTTAATCTGGTTTCATGATATTCTGATGTACATGTCTTTTAAAATCTTTTCTTACCTTGATATTTTAAATTAAGATCCAGTGCAATTTTTTAAATTGCAAAGATTAAATTAAATTACCTTCCAATATTTTAGTATGAAAAAACTTCTAACAAAAAGCAAAATTAAAAGGATTTTACAGCAGACATTTATATAGTCATTATTTAAATACTACCATTAATATTTAGTACACTTGCTTCATCTCATATCTCTTTATCTAGCCATCCATCTATTCAGCCTTTAATCCATCTTATTGTTCAATGCATTTCAAAGTAAAGTGAAGATATCAGTAAACTTCCCCTTAAATACTGCATTATGCATGTCATCAACTAAACTTTAATATTTATTTGCAGTATTTTATGTAAAATTTACATACATTAAATTTATATACATTGAAAAGGTAATGCATACACCTTTGTAACCCAAACCCCTATCAAGATATAAGACATTACCATCACCTCAGAAATTTCCCTCATGCCCCTTCACAACCCCTGTTCCCACCCTCAGAGACAATCACTATTCTAATTTTTTTCCACCACAGATTAACTTTGCCTACTCTAGAATTGCATATAAATGGGGTAATATAGTATGGACTCTTTTCTGTAAGGCTTCTGTCACTTAGCATAATGTTTTTAAGACATCTATGTTGTTGTGTATATCAGTAGCTCATTCCTTTCTATTGCTAAGTAATATTCCATTATAAAATTATATTATACAGTTTGTTTACCTACATTCCTGTTGATGGATCCCTGGGCTATTTCCAGTTATTGTAAATAAAGCTACTGCAAACTTTTGTGCTTTTGTAACTCTTGGATAAACATACTTTTCACTTTTGAAAAGATACACATCCTTGGGACTTCCCTGGTGGTCCAGTGATTAAGACCTTGCCTCCCAATGCAGGGAGTACAGGTTCAATCCCTGGTCGGGGAGCTAAGATCCCACATGACTTGTGGCCAAAAAACGAAAACATAAAACAGAAGCAATATTACAATAAATTCAATAAAGACTTTAAAAATGGTCCACATCAAAAAAAATCTTAAAAAAAAAAAAGATACACATTCTTGTCCTTTCATTCCGAGTAATCCAGCAAGGCGAAAAAAATGAAAAGAAATAGAATGTAGTGTTTTAGCCCCTGGAGGTGAAGAATGAGCAAAAAGTCTAGACAAAAACAACATGCATCTGAGACAGTGTATCTTTTACACCTGAGAGACATGCCCACAATCTAGTGTTGGTAGTCCCGAGGAATGATCTTTGGATGAGCCAATTCTGTTCATAGTACCAGTCCTGGACCCTGCCCTCCTCTAGTTCCCACTTCTGCTCCTGAGCTTTCTCCATCCCTACTGCCTCTCCACATGCTCACCTCCCACAGGTTCCCAGATTCCCCTTTCTGTCTATTTCCCATGGCCAGCCCTGTAATCAGCTCTTAGACCTTGCATGAAAGTTGGCTTCCCTTCATTTGAACCTCACTACTTTATTTTTAAAACAAACGCTTCAATGTTATTTGTTTCAGATCATAAAAGTGATACAGTCAACCATCAAATGATCAGTTAGATGTTCATTTCTCATCCAATTAGACATAGGGCTTAAAGTCCAGGACCTTGCGACTTACTTCAGGCTCAGATATAGTTCCTCTCAAGTCACAGGAGACTTATGAACTAAAATGACAAGTTATCTGGCCCCCATACTTCTAATTCATAATGGTAGAATTGAATAGCTGCAATAAAACTCTTCTAGTTAAAAAGGAGAACAAGAGAAGGCATAACACCTAGTCATTGGTCCAAGCAATTCTGAAATCCTGTTGGGCAAATCCTGAGGGTTGTAGGGAAAACTGTGCGCTTCAATGGAAAAGTATGCATTGTTTAGCGTATACTCCTCTACTTTATGTATCTGATTCTGAGTCTATGCGTGTTCTCTGTTTTTCATTGCCTTTGAGCTATCTTACACTTGTAAATTTTAGATAACTAATAATAATGCAGAATAATTCTTGTCTGTGGACATGCAAAAAATTCTGTCTAGTGGAAGTTCATTTGACTTTCCTCTTCCACTATGGAAGAAGCAAATTTTTTCCTCCATTTGCACATTTCTGATCTATAAATATGTCTGCTCTTTGGACTCTTTTTTGAGGATCTTCTTTGCAACATATGCCTGGTTCCCTCATTAATAATAAGCTTTAAAAAAATTTTTTTAAACGTGTTCATTTTATGTCTGTATGAGAGTCATGATTTTACCCTTTTAAAAAAATCATCCTAAATAGATAATGAATGTTCCCTAATTGGGCCCTGACTCTGATTCCTGGAAGTAGGTCTCCAGTCATTTTTCTCCAAAGCTCTCAGCTCTGTCCTCTGTGATTTCCTTCCTTTTCCATCATCCTCTTTGGCCACGTCTGAAAAGATCACTGGAGAATATGCCCTGCCTGGAAGTTCAGCAGCTTTCTTGGCCTGCTCCCTGCCTATGGAAAGTTGAGGGTCCAAAGGTAGTTTTCCCTCTTGAACTGTGACCAGCTCTATTAATGCAGGGTGGTAGCATTTTTGACAAAGTATTTCTCTTAGAACTTTCTTGTTTTTCTATCTATTTGATTTCTGTTGCCTTTGTGTGCCAATAGGCATATACACAGTGCTTTTTGAGACCTAACTCTCTCAATTAATTATAGAAACTTTGGCTCATCTGCTTCTGTGGAACCATGCCCTTGGTCTTTTTCCACGAGGCATTTTGTCCAATTGAAAAGATTTGTTGGAGGACAGTTTAGACCCATAACTTTGATTTGCTCTTTGCCCCCAGGTTGTGTCTTAATTCGAGACTCTTTAGCAGTTGTCTCTTTCAACCCTGAAAATCTCAGAATATCTGAATTTTCTTGTTTTCTTCCTTTAACCCATGCTTTCAAACAGACCTATTTGACTTTGTCCAAATCAAGAAGCATTGTTAAAAGAATGAAAAGACAAGCTACTGACTGGGAGAAAATATTTGTAAATTGCATTTGTGGTAATGGATTTGTATCCAGAATATATAAAGAATTCTCAAAACTCAGTAATTAAAAAACAAATAACAAAATTTTTTTTTAATGGGTAAAAGATTTGAACAGACACTTCATCAAAAAGACATGTTTGGCAAATAAACACAGGAAAAGATGTTCAACATAATTAGTCATTAGGGAAATGCAAACTTAGACCACAGATACTATTACTTACCTGTTGGGATGGCTAAAACTGAAAAGAATGACAATACCAAGTGCCACAGAGAATGCAGAGCAACAGGAACTCTCACACCCTGGAAATGTAAAATGTACAACCATTCTAGAAACAGGTTAGCAGTGTCTTATAAAGTTAAACATGTACTTATCATTAGACCCAGCAATCTTACTTCCAAATATTTCTCAAAAGAAAGAGAAACATAAGTTAACACAAAAAACAGTATGCAAACATTTATAGTAGCTTTATTTGTAATTGCCCCGAACTGGAAAAAACCCAAATCTCCTTCAACAAGTGAACTGCTAAAACATGGCACAGCTATACAGTGAAATAATACTCAGAAATAAAAAGAACTAAGCTATTGACATGTGCAACAACATGGATGAATCTCAAATGCATATACCAAGTGAAAGAAGCCAGACTCATAGGCTGCATACTGTATGATTCCATTTAGTGGCCTTCCTGCAAAAGGAAAAACTACAGAGACAGAAAACAAATTAGTAGTTCTAAGGGCTACAGCTGGGGGCAGGGGGTTGACTCCAAAGGGGTCTACATCTTGATTTTGGTGGTAGTCATATGACTGTATATATTTGTCCAAACTCCCAGACCATTTACTAAAAAGGACAAATTTTTATTGTATCGATAAATTATACCTGAAAACAAATAGGCTGATTGTTTTCTTAGTATCTTTCTTTTACTGCCTTATCTAATACAGGTAGTTACAACTAATACTCATACTGTAAACATTCTGCCTTGAAATCTCTTTACCCTAAGCCACAAGGACATTCAGTACATTTCTGACAGTTTCCCAAATGATCTGCATGACGAAGATTGCCACAATGGCAGCCTCCCGAGGCCAGAGCCGTATTTCGGGGGTTTTATCATGGCAGCAGCTTACTCTTAGGTACCTATTCCTACAATTGTTAGCTTTTGCTGCGGCAACCAATATTTTCAAATTCCAGTGGATTATGACAATGAACAACTGTCTTCCTGGCGAAACATGAGGATTGGCTGTGGTTCCGCTGGGCTTGGAGGGCTCAGCTGGGCCTGGCTGGGTTTGGCTGGGGTTGGCTTGGTCCCAGGTATCTTCTCACGCTGGCTCTTACCCTAAAGGAGCAGCCACTATCTGGGGCATGTTGTTTCACAACAGAGGGCAGAACCTCCAGGGAAGCAAAGCCAAATCACACAAATACATCAAAATATTTTTCTCAGAGATGGCATATGGTCCATTGGCCAAAGCAAGGCACACAGCCAAGTGCAAAGTCGACGCAGTAGGAAGGAGTAAGCTGACTGTAGGGAAGCTTAGCAAGGCCTGAGGAAATAAATGATTGTGAACCAAAAATACAGCCATTCTCAGGAAATCTGTACAAGGATACAGATTGCTGCATTGTTTGCATTAGGAAAAAGGTAGAAACAAACCTAAATGTCCATCAGAGGGAAATGGATAAATAAAATACGATAGAGTCACACAATGAACTATCATACAGCAGTTAAAAGGGAATGGACGCTCTTTATATCCATCATCTATGTCATCTATCTATGTCATAGACCTCAAGAATATGACATTGAGTGAAGAAATTGAATTTCTGATTTGGTTTGTGTTGAGAGTTCAGCTAAGTTACTCCCTGATATTGCCGCCTCAGCAGCCATTTTGTTTGGCCAAGCAGCCTGCAGAGCCTTTAACTGATACTAGCCCCCTCTTGAAAGCACATGCCTTAGATTGCAGCCCACAGAATCACAAGCAAATATAAGTTCCTGTTATGACTTCCCGGCAGCCCTGTGATCAACAGTCTCCCCTGCCTTCTAGCTCTCTACCCTTTACCTGGCCCTTAGATAAGGCTCCCATGGAGCTTACTAAAGTCCCACTCTTCTAGGTTTAATTAAGTAATCCGACTTGAGCCCAGGAGCTTCAAAACGCTCCACACACAGACCCTAATAAAGGCACGTGCCCCAGGTCCTGCTGTGATTTCTGCCTGCACTCTGCCTTGACCTCTCCAGTGGCCCCTCAGGTGTGCCATGTACTTCCTCCAGGACCTGTAAGCAACACACTTCTCTGCTTCAACTCCTTTGTGGTCTTCTGTTGAACTGTGGCTCACATCTGGTACCCAGAGGCTTTTTCTAACAAATGTTAATGTAACCAAGTCGCAACAGTTGGTTACTGCAACATTTCAGTGACTTATAAATAGGTGGGAAGTGGTGAGACAAAAAGAGACAGACAGACAGAGCAGTTAGACTAAATTCTCAGTTTATTTGTAAAAGGACACAACAATTCAGCTGACATGGCAGCAGTCCCACAGAGCAGTAGATGAAACCTGTCTTGATGGTACGTCTTTGGTCCCCAAATTCCCTAACAAGTGTGCAGTCCATGTAAGGAACCTTGCTGGATCAGAGAAGCCTAATCTCTAGCCATGTTCTTTTTCTACTTTGGGTTCACATTACTAATTCAGAAATTTTATAGCTCACAGAAAACCCCGAACAGACTTTTTGGCCCACCCAATACAAACAGATGTACATCCACTGAAGGGAATTCTGGAATCTCCTAATTCTTGAACAAAACTCAGCATCAGTGAAGCTATATCCACATTCAGGGACAAGCAGAGCTAATGGCTAGGCATTCTTGAGCTGATTGTCTCTGCTTTTCCTTCCAGGGAA
Source organism: Aethalodelphis obliquidens (assembly GCF_003676395.1). Lineage (NCBI taxonomy): Eukaryota > Metazoa > Chordata > Mammalia > Artiodactyla > Delphinidae > Aethalodelphis > Aethalodelphis obliquidens. The sequence goes on along the minus strand of NW_020837968.1, from coordinate 17,984,994 downwards.
ATTGAAAGCCTATTTTTCCAGCTATGCTTTGACAGTTGGGGTCCCTTACAGTATATAATTAAGTGCTCAGAGTGTGGAAGGAAAGGTAAGTGCACATCTATATGAGGTGGACTAGAAGTGGCAGCTGGGTCTTAAAAGATGACTAAGATTTTATTTTATTTTGCAGTACGCGGGCCTCTCACTGTTGTGGCCTCTCCCGTTGCGGAGCACAGGCTCCGGACGCGCAGGCTCAGTGGCCATGGCTCACGGGCCCAGCCGCTCTGCGGCACGTGGGATCTTCCCGGACCGGGGCACGAACCCATGTCCCCTGCATCGGCAGGCGGACTTTCAACCACCACGCCACCAGGGAAGCCCATAAGATGACTAAGATTTTAAAGGCAAAAATTTTAAATTTTAAGGGTTAGGAAATTACAGATGAAAGGGAACAGTTTGGATAAAAGTATAGAGAGACATTCCCGATAAGTCACTTAACCTTCAGGTCACATTGCACAGAAAGTGTGTCTAAGCAAAAGTTGATTCACAGAAATGGGAAGGATAGTACCTTGAACAGACTTGGTTCTGTAAGGGATGACATTGTAGTTGTAATGTCATTGGGTCCACTCAATTCAGTCACCTCTTCCTAAGAATAACTGGAGGGTGTTCTCAAATGCAACAGAAGTGTGAAATCAAAATCACTCTTTGCAAACGACTCATATGCAACGTTCTAAAAGTTAGCAAAATACATTTGGCAAATGGACCTTTGGAGCCCTTAAAAAAGAGAAGCTGAAGTGGTGTTTCTGTCATTGCCTGGAGACACTTCTTTTGTCAACCCAGCTCTCCAGTCTAAGTCCCCTGTCTGGATCTCCACCAGGTCTCCAATCTGGATATGCCATTGGTGTCCATGTGATCCAGTCATTTGTTCTGACCGGGCATGCTAGCCAGGATGCCAATTTTCCACATGCTCTCCTTAAACACTATTTTACTTCAACGACTGAGAGTTCAACTATGGTGTTGCCACTGTGCTTGCTAGTTTGGTTTCAGTCCCTAACTGCTATTGAAAAAAGCGGTGCCATGCTGGTACTGCAGGAGTTGTGAATTAAATTTCCATATCGTCTGTGCTACTGCAGTGGGAAACGGTTGGAGTTTTTCTGCAACAGTAGGTGAGATAAAAAATATTTTCTGGTCTGAGTTTACCTATAAGACCTTCCCCATTATTAAAACTACTTTGAGGGCGAGAGAGAGGCATGGACATATATACACTAACAAACGTAAGGTAGATAGCTAGTGGGAAGCAGCCACATGGCACAGGGAGATCGGCTCGGTACTTTGTGACCGCCTGGAGCGGTGGGATAGGGAGGGTGGGAGGGAAGGAGACGCAAGAGGGAAGAGATATGGGAACACATGTATATGTATAACTGATTCACTTTATTATAAAGCAGAAACTAACACACCATTGTAAAGCAATTATACCCCAATAAAGATGTTAAAAAAAAGAAAACTACTCTGTCTTATGGCAATATCATGGTCCAACAGAAAAACAAGTTTAAAAGTAAGGAGAACCTTCAGGATGGCAGAGGAGTAAGACGTGGAGATCACCTTCCTTCCCACAAATACATCAAAAGTACATCTACATGTGGAACAACTACAGAACACCTACTGAATGCTGGCAGAAGACCTCAGACTTCCCAAAAGGCAAAAAACTCCCCACGTACCTGGGTAGGGCAAAAGAGAAAAGGAAAAACAGAGACAAAAGAATAGGGATGGGACCTGCACCTCTGGGAGGGAGCTGTGAAGGAGGAAAGGTTTCCACACACTAGGAAGCCCCTTCACTGGTGGAGACGGCGGGTGGGCGGGGTGGTGGGGGAAGCTTTGGAGCGACGGAGAAAAGTGCAACAATAGGGGTGCAGAGGGCAAAGCAGAGAGATTCCCACATAGAGAATTAGTGCCGACCGGCACTCACCAGCCCGAGAGGCTTGTCTGCTCACCCGACGGGGCGGGCGGGGGCTAGGAGCTGAGGCTCGGGCTTTGGAGGTCAGATCCCAGGGAGAGGACTGGGGTTGGCTACATGAACACAGCCTGAAGGGGGCTAGTGCACCACAGCTAGCCGGGAAGGAGTCTGGGAAAAAGTCTGGACCTGCATAAGAGGCAAGAGACAATTGTTTTGGGGTGAGCGAGGAGAGGGGATTCAGAGCACCACCTAAACGAGCTCCAGAGACGGGCGCGAGCCATGCCTACCAGCGCGGACCCCAGAGACGGGCATGAAACCTTAAGGCTGCTGCTGCCGCCACCAAGAAGCTTGTGTGCGAGCACAGGTCACTATCCTCCCCTCCCCTCCCAGGAGTCTGTGCAGCCCGCCACTGCCAGGGTCCCGTGATCCAGGGACAGCTTCCCCGGGAGAACACATGGCGCGCCTCAGGCTGTTGCAACATCACGCTGGCCTCTGCCGCTGCAGGCTCGCCCTGCATTCCGTACCCCTCCCTCCCTTCCCCTGGCCTGAGTGAGCCAGAGCCCCCGAATCAGCGGCTCCTTTAACCCCGTCCTGTCTGAGCGAAGAACAGATGCCCTCAGGGGATCTACACGCAGAGGCAGGGCCAAATCCAAAGCTGAACCCCAGGAGCTGTGTGAACAGAGAAAGGGAAATCTCTCCCAGCAACCTCAGGAGCAGCGGATTAAATCTCCACAATCACCTTGATGTACTCTGCATCTGTGGAATACCTGAGTAGACAATAAATAATCCCAAAATTGAGGCAGGGGACTTTGGGAGCAACTGCAGACTTGGGGTTTGCTTTCTGCAACTAATTTGTTTCTGGCTTTTTGTTTATTTCAGTTTAGTATTTAGAGCTTATTATCACTGGTATATTCATCTATTGATTTGGTTGCTCTCTTCCTCTTTATTTTTTATTTAATATATATATATATTATCCTTTTTCTCTCTTCTGAGTGTGTATATGTATGCTTCTTTGTGTGATTTTGTCTGTATAGTTTTGATTTTACCATTTGTCCTGCGGTTCTGTCTGTCCGTTTTGTGTGTGTGTGTTTTGTATAGTTTTTAACACTTGTTATCATTGGTGGATTTCTTTTTTGGTTTGGTTGTTCTCTTCTTTCTTTTCTTTTATTGCTTTTTTTATTTTTTTAACAATTTTTTTTATTTTTAATTTTAATACCTTTATTTTATTTTACTTTATTTTTCTTTCTTTCTTTCTTTTTCTCCCTTTTCTTCTGAGCCAAGTGGCTGACAGGGTCTTGGTGTTCCAGCCAGCTGTCAGGCCAGAGCCTTTGGGTGGGAGAGCCGAGTTCAGGACATTGGTCCACCAGAGACCACCGACCGGCCCCACGTAATATAAAATGGCAAAATATCTCACAGAGATCTACATCTCAATGTGAAGACCTAGCTCCACTCAACAACCAGCAAGATACAGTGCTGCACACTCTATGCCAAATAAATAGCAAAACAAGAACACAACCCCACCCATTAACAGAGAGGCTGGCTGAAATCATAAGTTCACAGACACCCCAACACACAACTGGGCACAGTACTGCCCACTATAAAGATAAGATCCAGCTTCATCCACCAGAACACAGCACCAGTCCCCTCCACCAGGAAGCCTACAAAACCAACCTTACCCACTGGAGGCAGAACCAACCTTACCCACTGGAGGCAGACACCAGAAACAACGGGAAGTACAAACCTGCAGCCTGTGAAACGGAGACCCCAAACACAGTAAGCTAAGCAAAATGAAAAGACAGAGAAACACACAGCAGATAAAGGAACAAGGTAAAAACCCACCAGACCAAACAAATGAAGAGGAAATAGGCAGCCTACCTGAAAAAGTATTCAGAGTAATGATAGTAAAGATGATCTAAAATCTTGGAAACAGAATGGAGAAAATACAAGAAACGTTTAACAAAAACATGGAAGAACTAAAGAGCAAACAAACAATGATGAACAACACAAGAAATGAAATTAAAAATTCTCTAGAAGGAATCAATAGCAGAATAACTGAGGCAGAAGAACGGATAAGTGATCTGGAAGATGAAATAGTGGAACTAACTATCGCAGACCAGAAAAAAGAAAAAAGAATGAAAAGAATTGAGGACAGTTTCAGAGACCTCTGGGACAACATTAAATAAACCAACATTCAAATTATAGAGGTCCCAGAAGAGAAAAAAAAAGGGACTGAGAAAATATTTGAAGAGATTATAGTTGAAAACTTCCCTAATATGGGTAAGGAAATAGCCAATCAAGTCCAGGAAGCACAGAGAGTCATATAAAGGATAAATCAAAGAAGAAACATGCCAAGACACATATTATTCAAACTATCAAACATTAAATACAAAGGAAAAATATTAAAAGCATCAAGGGAAACGCAACAAATAACATACAAGGGAATCCCCATAAGGTTAACAGCTGATCTTTCAGCAGAAACTCTGCAAGCCAGAAGGGAGTGGCAGCACATATTTAAAGTGATGAAAGGGAAAAACCTACAAGCAAGATTACTCTACCCAGCAAGGATCTCATTCAGATTTGACAGAGGAATTAAAACCTTTACAGACAAGAAATAGCTAAGAGAATTCAGCACCACTAAACCAGTTTTACAACAAATGCTAAAGGAACTTCTCTCAGCAGGAAACACAAGAGAAGGAAAAGACTTACAATAACAAACCCAAAACGGTTAAGAAAATGGTAATAGGAACACACATATCAATAATTACCTTAAATGTAAATGGATTAAACGCTCCAACCAAAAGACATACACTGGCTGAATGGATACAAAAACAAGGCCCATACATATGCTGTCTACAAGAGACCCACTTCATACCTAGGGATACATACAGACTGAACGTGAGGGGATGGAAAAAGATACTCCTTGCAAACGGAAATCAAAAGAAAGCTGGGGTAGCAATTCTCATATTAGAAAAAATAGACCTTAAAATAAACACTATTACAAGAGACAGAGAAGGACACTACATAATGAACAAGGGATCAATCCAAGAAAAAGATATAACAATTGTAAATATTGATGCACCCAACATAGAGCACCTCATTGCATAAGGCAAATGCTAACAACCATAAAAGGGGAAATCGACAGTAACACAATCGTAGTAGGGGACTTTAACACCCCACTTTGACCAATGGACAGATCATCCAAAATGAAAATAAATATGGAAAAACAAGCTTTAAATGATACATTAAAACAAGATGGAGTTAATTGATATTTACAGGACATTCCATCAAAAAACAACAGAATACACTTTCTTCTCAAGTGCTCATGGAACATTCTGCAGGACAGATCATATCTTGCATCACAAATCAAGCCTTGGTAAATTTAAGAAAATTGAAATCATATCAAGTATCTTTTCCAACTACAATGCTATGAGACTAGATATAAATTACAGGAAAAAATCTGTAAAAAATACAAACACATGGAGGCTAAACAATACACTACTATATAACCAAGAGATCACTGAAGAAATCAAAGAGGAAATCAAAAAATACCTAGAAACAAATGACAATGAAAACACGACAACCCAAAACCTATGGGATGCAGCAAAAGCAGTTCTAACAGGGAAGTTTATAGCAGTACAATCCTACCTCAAGAAACAAGAAGCATCTCAAATAAACAACTTAACCTTACACCTAAAGCAATTAGAAGAACAAAAAAACCTCAGAATTAGCAAAAGGAAAGAAATCATAAAGATCAGATCAGAAATGAATGAGAAAGAAGTGAAGGAAATGATAGCAAAGATCAATAAAACTAAAAGCTGTTTCTTTGAGGCGATAAACAAAATTGATAAACCATTAGCCAGACTCATCATGAAAAAAAGGAAAACAAATCAGTAGAAATAGAAATGAAAAGGAAAGTAACAACTGACACTGCAGAAATACAAAGGATCATGAGAGATTACTACAAGCAACTCTATGACGATAAAATGGACAACCTAGAAGAAATGGACAAATTCTTAGAAAGGCACAACCTTCCAAGACTGAACCAGGAAGAAGTAGAAAATATAAACAGACCAATCACAAGCACTGAAATTGAAACTGTGATTAAAAATCTTCCAAGAAACAAAAGTGCAGGACCAGATGGCTTCACAGGCGAATACTATCAAACATTTAGAGAAGAGTTAACACCTATCCTTCTCAAACTCTTCCAAAATATAGCAGAGGGAGGAACACTCCCAAACTCATTCTACAAGGCCAACATCACCCTGATACCAAAACCAGACAAAGATGTCACAAAAAAAGAAAACTACAGGCCAATATCACTGATGAACATAGATTCAAAAATTGTCAACAAAATACTAGCAAACAGAATCCAACAGCACATTAAAGGGATCATACAACATGATCAAGTGGGGTTTATCCCAGGAATGCAAGGATTCTTCAATACAACAAATCAATCAATGTGGTACACCAGTTTAACAAATTTAAGGATTAAAAACCATATGATCATCTCAATAGATGCAGTAAAAGCTTTTGACAAAATTCAACACCCATTTATGATAGAAACACTCCAGAAAGTAGGCATAGAGGAAACTTACCTCCACATAATAAAGGCCATATATGACAAGCCCACAGCCAGCATTGTTCTCAATAGTGAAAAACTGACACCATTTCCACTAAGATCAGGAACAAGACAAGCTTGCTCACTCTCACCACTATTATTCAAAATAGTTTTGGAAGTTTTAGTCACAGCAATCTGAGAAGAAAAAGAAATGAAAGGAATCCAAATTGGAAAAGAAGAAGCAAAACTGTCACTGTTTGCAGATGACATGATACTGTACATAAAGACTCCTAAAGATGCTACCAGAAAACTACTAGAGCTAATCAATGAATTTGGTAAAGTTGCAGGATACAAAATTAATGCACAGAAATCTCTTGCATTCCTATACACTAGTGATGAAAAATCTGAAAGAGAAGTTAAGGAAACACTCCCATTACCACTGCAATAAAAAGAATAAAATACCTAGGAATAAACCTACCTAAGGAGACAAAAGACTTTATGCAGAAAACTATAAGGCACTGGTGAAAGAAATTAAAGATGATACAAAAAGATGGAGAGATATACTATGTTCTTGGATTGGAAGAATCAACATTGTAAAAATGACTATACTACCCAAAGCAATCTACAGATTCAATGTAATCCCTATCAAACTACCAATGGCATTTTTCACAGAATTAGAACAAAAAATTTCACAATCTGTATGAAAGCACAAAAGACCCTGAATAGCCAAAGCAATCTTCAGAAAGAAACATGGAGCTGGAGGAATCAGGCTCCTGGACTTCAGATTATATTACAAAGCTACAGTAATCAAATCAGTATGGTACTGGTACAAAAACAGAAATATAGACCAACGGAACAAGATAGAAACCCAGAGAGAAACCCACGCACATATGGTCACCTTATCTTTAATAAAGGAGGCAAGAATATACAATGGAGAAAAGACAGCCTCTTCAATAAGTGGTGCTGGGAAAACTGCACAGCTACATGTAAAAGAATGAAATTAGAATGCTCCCTAACACCATACACAAAAATAAACTCAAAATGGATTAAAGACCTAAATGTAATGCAAGACACTATAAAACTCTTACAGGAAAACATAGGCAGAACACTCTATGATATAAATCACAGCAAGATCCTTTTTGACCCACCTCCTAGAGAAATGGAAATAAAAATAAACAAATGGGACCTAATGAAACTTAAAAGGTTTTGCACAGCAAAGGAAACTATAAACAAAACGAAAAGACAACCCTCAGAATGGGAGAAAATATTTGCAAACGAAGCAACTGACAAAGGATTAATCTCCAAAATATACAAGCAGCTCATGCAGCTCAACTTCAAAATAACAAAAAACCCAATCAAAATATGGGCAGAAGACCTAAATAGACATTTCTCTAAAGAAGATACACAGATTTCCAACAAACACATGAAAGGGTGCTCAACATAACTAAATCATTAGAGAAATGCAAATCAAAACTACAATGAGGGCTTCCCTGGTGGCGCAGTGGTTGAGGGTTGGCCTGCCGATGCAGGGGACACGGGTTTGTACCCTGGTCTGGGAAGATCCCACATGCCGTGGAGCGGCTGGGCCCATGAGCCATGGCAGCTGAGCCTGCGCATCCGGAACCTGTGCTCCACAACGGGAGAGGCCACAACAGTGAGAGGCCTGCGTACCACGAAAAAAAAAACTACAATGAGATATCACCTCACACTGTTCAGAATGGCCATCATCAAAAAATCTACAGACAATAAATGCTGGAGAGGGTGTGGAGAAAAGGGAACCCTCTTGCACTATTTGTGCGAATGTAAGTTGATACAGCCGCTATGGAGAACAGTATGGTTCCTTAAAAAACTAAAAATAGAGCTACCATATGACCCAGCAATCCCACTACTGTGCATATACCCTGAGAAAACCATAATTCAAAAAGAGTCATGTACTGCAATGTTCATTGCAGCACTATTTACAATAGTCAGGACATGGAAGCAACCTAAGTGTCCATCTACAGATGAATGGATAAAAAAGATGTGCACATATATACAATGGAATATTACTCAGCCATAAAGAGAAATGAAATTGAGTTATTTGTAGTGAGGTGGATGGACCTAGAGTCTGTCATACAGAGTAAAGTAAGTAAGAAAGAGAAAAACAAATGCTGTATGCTAACACATGTATATGGAATCTCAAAAAAGAAGGAAAAAATGGTTCTGAAGAACCTAGGGGCAGGACAGGAATAAAGATATAGACATAGATGGGGCTTCCCTGGTGGCGCAGTGGTTGAGAGTCCGCCTGTTGATGCAGGGGACACGAGTTCGTGTCCTGGTCCGGGAAGATCCCACATGCTGCGGAGCGGCTGGGCCCGTGAGCCACGGCCGCTGAGCCTGCGCGTCCAGAGCCTGTGCTCTGCAACGGGAGAGGCCACAACAGTGAGGGGCCCGCGTACCGTAAAAACAAAAAACAAACAAACAAAAAAAAGATGTAGACATAGAGAATGGACTGGAGGGCACTGGGAGGGGGAAGGGTAAGCTGGGATGAAGTGAGAGAGTGGCATGGGCTTACATATACTACCAAAAGTAAAATAGATAGCTAGGGGGAAGCAGCCGCATAGCATAGGGAGATCAGGTCGGTGCTTTGTGTCCACCTAGAGGGGTGGGATAGGGAGGGTGAGAGGGAGATGCAAGAGGGAGGACATATGTGGGTGTATGTATACGTATAGCTGATTCACTTTGTTATAAAGCAGAAACTAACACACCATTGTAAAGCAATTATACTCCAATAAAGATGTTAAAAAATAAATAAAATAATAAAAAAATAAAAGTAAGGAGAAAAAAACTAAGTTCTGGCTGAACTCTAACTTTGTGACCATAAGAACGTTATTAACCTCTCTGATATTCCAGTCATTAATCTAAAAATGGAGAAGATCTAATAATGTATATCTCAGAGCCGTGAAGATTAAATGAGGTACGTACATCAATGTACCTAGTGTCCAGCTTAAAGAAGACATGAGATTATTATTCCTCCCTTTCTCCTTTCATTAAACCTGCCCTCATAGCAAAGGAACCCCACCTCCCAGTGCAGCAGCCAGCAGGCTAAACAACAGCAGGCTTTGCTAGTTATATTCCTCTTTGCTAGTAAAAGAGAGACTTACCTGTAACCCTGCTGGTTGAAATGATAAAAAGAAAACCAACAACAAAATCCCAGAAAATTTCATTCTAAATTCAATAGTACTTTAAAATTTTATTTATTTTTTTGACAGATTGTATATACATAGGGTGTGCACCATGATATTTTGATACATTGTATACATTGTGAAATGATTACCACAATCTAACTAGTTAACATATTCATCACTAGCCATGGTTACCATTTTTTTGAGTTTGGTGAGAACACTTGAGATCTACTCTCTAAGCAAATTTCAGGTATATGATATATTATTATTAACTACAGTCACCATGCTGTACATTAGGTCTCCAAAAGTTTATACATCTTATAACTGAAAGTTTGTACCCTTTGATCAGTATCTCCCCTTTCCTTCACTCCTGGACCTATAGTAACCGTCATTCTACTCTCTGTTACTATGAGTTTCACTTTTTTTTTTTTTTTTAGATTCCACATATGAGATCATGCAATATTTGTATTTCTGAGTCTGACTTATCTTATTTAGCAAAATTTCCTCTAGATTCATCCATGTTGTCATAAGTGGCAGGATTTCCTCCTTTTTAAGACTAAATAATATTCCATTGTGTGTGTGTGTGTGTGTGTGTATATATATATACACATATATTTATTATATACATATATAATATGATGTATATAAAATGTGATACATATCACATTTCCTTTATCCATTAATCTGTTGACATACACATAGGTTGCTTCCACATCTTGGCTACTGTGAATAATGCTGCTGTGCACGTAGGAATGCAGATATCTCTTTGATATACTGACCTTATTTCCTTTGGATATAAAGCAAGAAGTGGGATTGCTAGATCATCCGGTATTTCTACTTTTAATTTTTTGAGGAAACTCTGTACTATTTTTCATAATGGCTGTACCAATTTACATTCCCACCAACAGTTCACAAGTGTTTTCTTTTCTCCAGTTCCTCACCAACACTTATCTCTTGTCCTTTTGATAATAGTGATTCTAACAGATGATATCTCCCTCTCTTCTTCTGGAACTCCAATAATTCATAGAATTTCTTTTTCTTGATGGTGTCCTGTAATTCACATACGCTTTCTTCACACTTTTTCATTTTAATTTTTCTTTTTGCTCCTCTGACTGGATAATTTCAAATGATCTGTCTTTAAGTTCACTGATTCCTCTTCTGCTTGGTTGAATCTGCTAACAAAGATCTCTATTGAATCCTTCAGTTCAGTCATTATTTTTCAGCTCTAGGATTTCTATGGGTTTTCTTTAATGGTTTCTATTTCTTTGTTGAAATTTTCATTTTGTGTATGCTTTGTTTTCCTAATCTAGTTGTCTATCTGTGTTTTCTTGTAATTCACTGAATTTCTTTAAAAGGATTATTCTGAATTCATTATCAGACTGTTCATAGATCTCCATCTCCTTAGGGTCAGTTATTGGATATATTCGGTTTTTTGGTGGTGTCACGTTTACCTGATTCTTGGTGACCCTTATATACTTATGTTGCCATCTGTGCATTTGAGGAAGTGGTCTCCTCCTTCTGCCTTTCTCAGCAGTCGAGCAGGGCTGCTGACTTGCTTCCTTGGGCTGTAGGATGTGCTCCACTGCTGCCCACTGCCTGGCCAGGCTTTCTCATTTGGCAGGGCTGGAGGCTATGCTCAGCTGGTGGGCTGGGTTGATGACTTGCCTTCCTATCCAGGCAGGGCTCTAGGATGGACTCCATGGCCTGGTCAGGCCGCTGGCTGGAGACCCAAATCAGGCAGAACTGCCAACTGAGCTCTGCAAGTAGATGGGGCTGCCAGTTTGGCTCTGAAGTTGTGCGGAGGCACTGATGGGGATCTCTACTCAGGCGCCTCTGCTAGCAGAAACACAGTCTACCAAGATCTATTCATGAGAATCCTTGATTTTTTCCAATACTGTTTCTTACCCTCCCTGTACAAGGGTGCCTGGTGGGTACTAATCTACTATGCCCACATCTTGGGACACACACTGAAAAATGAAGTTTATTTCTCTGACTCTGGTAACAAATAGTCCAAAGTGCATTCAAGCTGGTATTAACTTACATTGTAGCCCTTTCTCATAAATATGACATAAAGTTGTGGCTGAATTTCTCACTGAAAAAAAGTCATCATTTTTTCCCTAAGATTGATTATTTAATTCCCAACAGAAAAAAGGTATATAGCATAGGGCCCCAGCAAAATTATCAAGCCTTGAAACTATCTCCAGAATCTTATTCAAGCCCAAAGCATCCCTCCTTTCCATATCCCAAGAAAAAAATCTAGCTAGTGTAGGATTGAAGGTCTCAGACAGGCCTGGGTTTGAAACTAGCTCTGAATGGTTGAATGCATGGCCTCTGAAGTCAGGCTGCCTAGTTAAATCCAGTTTCAGATAATTACAGTTCTGGGACGATAGGGAAGATATTTAAAGTCTCCACCCCTCGGTTCTTCTGAATACATGGATAAATGAGGATAATAATGGGGTTGTCCTGAAGATTAAATGAGATTGCTCACATGGAGTCATTAGGGAAATGACTGAAATAGTACAATGTTTATCTTTCAAAGCTTGATTATTTACTCACAACTTTAAAAAATGAAACAGAACTGTAGATGTAACTAGGCAGGGGTTTTTTCCCCAGCATTTTGAATATATCATCCTACTCACTCTCCTGGCCTGCAAGGTTTCTGCTGAGAAGTCCCCTGATAACCTTATGGAGGTTCCATTGTATGTGATGAACTTTTCTCCTGCTGCTTTCAAGATTCTCTCTTTCTCTTTTGTTTTTTTTTTTGCGGTACGCAGGCCTCTCACTGTTGCGGCCTCCCCCATTGCGGAGCACAGGCTCCGGACGCGCAGGCCCAACGGCCATGGCTCACGGGCCCAGACGCTCCGCGGCATGTGGGATCTTCCCAGACCGGGGCACGAACCCATGTCCCCTGCATCGGCAGGCGACTCTCAACCACTGCGCCACCAGGGAAGCCCTCTCTTTCTCTTTGATTGTTGATAGTTTTGGTTGGGGAACTAGATCTTGCATGCATACCACAACTAAAGATTCCCACATGCCACAGTGAAGATCCCGCCAGCCACAACTAAGACCCATCACAGCCAAAATAAATGAAATAAATATTTTTAAAAAATATATCTCAATAAAGTCTTTTTTGGGTTGACACTGATTGGGGAGCTTTAACCCTCATGTACCTGGATGTCTATATCTCTCCCCAGATTTAGGAAATTCTCAGCCATCATTTCTTTAAATAGCTTTCTGCCTTTTTCTCTCTCTTCTTCTTCTGGGACTCCTGTAATGCAAATGTGGTCTCACTTGATGGTGTCCCCTAAGTCTCATAGGCTTTCTTCGTCCCTTTTCATTCTTTTTTCTCTTCTGATTGGATAATTTCAGGCGCTATGTCCTAGAGTTCATTGAATCTGTATTCTGCCTGATCAGTTCTATAGTTGAAGCTCTCCACTCCTTTTTTTTTATAGTTCAGTCATTGTATTCTTCAGTGCCACACTTTCTGTTTGGTTCTTTCTTGTTTTCTATCTCTTTGTTGAACTCTTCGTTTAGTTCTTGCATTGTCTTCCTCGTTTTCTTAAATTTTTTATCTGTGTTTTCTCGTAGCTCCCTGAGCTTCTTTTGAATTGTTCTAAATTCTTTTTCAGGCAATTTGTGGATCTTCATTTCTTTGGGGTCAGTTACTAGTTTGTTGTGCTCCTTTGGTGGTGTTATATTTCCTTGATTCTTCATGACTCAATAACCTACCATAGGTGTCTGTGCATTTGAAGATGCAGTCACCTCTTCCAGACGTTATGGACCGATTTCAGTAAGGAAAGAACTTTACTTGCAGGGTAAAGGGTAGGGACATGCTGGCGTGTGTACTGGCCCCAGGTTTAGTGGTGAGGGGTGGCAAGCGTGGGGGCATGTGGTGGCACCAGGTCCATGGAGGGGCATGGTATCTTGTCAGCTCAGGCAGCTGTTGTCCATGACATTGTAATCTTTGGCATGGTCCTTGGTGGCAAGAACTATGGGGAGTCCACAGTGGCTACAAAGGCTGTTAGAGTCTTTGGTGGCACCTCCAGGTCCAGTGGCAAGGGACCAGGGCAATTGACAGTGGTGGCTGAAGCCAGGGGCATGCACGTTTGGCTGCAAGGGCTGGCTGTCTGTGTATTGACAGTGGCTGACTGCAAGCACATGGGCAGTGGCAAAGGCCAGTGTCTCAATAATACTTTTCACTCCTGGTTTGATCAACTTATCCCCACCTAGACTCTACCAAATCAATCATCATTGTGGGAAGTAATCACAGCCGGAAAGGAAGTCTGCATGGGTTCCATTCTCAGGGCAGAGTTTATCTCACTGCCCATGTCTATTATACACCCACAGGGCACATTTACATAACACAGCCCTTTCACAAGCCCTTCAGAAGAAAACAAGTATCTCTTTCCACACTTAGTCATTTGTTATATCTCTTTCCACACTTACTCATTTGTTATCTCCTGGGCTCATGGCATGTTATTAACACTGCTCTGCTCCTTATTCATCAAACCCAGAATAACTGTTGTCTTTGTCTTCCAAGAAATACTTCATGGCATTAACCCCTGCTATGCTGAAGAACTTTCATTTTCATTGCTGCGTATGGAAATAAACTTTCCCTTTTTTCATCAGCTAAGGTCAGCATACAGAGGTGAGGAAAACAGTGAGAAGCATGGGAGAAGACATGGTGGGGTTGAAGAACAGTAGCAGATACTTTATGACTTACCTTTCCTCTCCTTCCATTTTATCTTTCAAATTCTAACTATTTTAGGAAATATCTTTCAAAGCTTAAGAGTTTCTGGGGACGTTTACAACCTACCACAGTTCCTTGACAATCAAAAGGGCACTTTTCTTCTGAGCTATGAAGACAAATTCATAGGAGGAAACATTTTTAGAAACGTAATCTCCATACCCCCAGACATAAAATGAGAATGTATCCTTCTCAGTAGTGATGTTGACAATGTTATTCCTTACTCTACAGTTGAAGAAAAAGAAGCGTATGTTGCACAAACACCTTTCAGGTCCATGGATGTGAATTTAAGAAGTTGTTTGTGAAAAACATCCCAGTTCTATACTTAAATGCCTGCAAAACACCTGTCACCACTGCACAATGTGTAATTCTTGGTGACATTTGGTAGACTGACAACAGAAGAAATTGGTACTGGATGTACTACTGATGTCATAGAAATAATTATACTACTGAACAGTTGCTGAAATCTATTTTTAACATAAATCTCAATAATAGACATATAAGAATGAAAGATTTTGTAAACCTGTTATGAGACGAAAAAGACTGTAGAGAATTAAAGTAAGCTAGGAATATTCTTACTAAAATTGATCTCTTAAAGGTCAAGAATGAGCACTCTCTAAATCCTGTTGCTTGTTATCAGTCCTCGTCTTCCTTAACTTCTCTTTACCCCTCCTCCTTCTTGTAATTCTCTGCCCCTTTCTCTTCTAAAATGTCACATTCTCCTGGTTCTCTTTCTGTTTCTCTGAGTGTGCTCCTACCCTTCTCCTACCGCCCATGAACAAGTTGAGATAAATTGTTAAGAAAGTGAGCTTGGAGTCACACTTAGGGTTGAATTCCAACCTGATCATTCTTTGAGTACTCTTGGGAAATAACTGAATATCTGTACATCTCAGTGTTCTTATCTATCTAATCAAGATTATAAGTATACTGCTACCATGTAAGTTCTCATAAGGACTACCCCTTTGTACAACTCCAGAGGGCCCCATTTCATTCCATGTAAGTGCCTCCCTACCCACCAGAGTTTGTATAATGTAGCAAGCATCCCAGGCTCCCTCACTTGTTTAGGATCTATGAGGGCAGACACTATGTTTTGTTCACCAAGTGCCTAGAACATTCCCTGGAGCAAAATAAACACCTAATAGATATGTACTGAACATCAGCTCTGTCATCATCAGTTACTCATGTTCTTTTTACCTTTCTGTGCTACCATCCTGGCCTTCTATACTAAATGTCATATCATGGTTCAATACGGCTGCTGGAGCGCCAGCCATTGCATCTATACTCTAAGCAGCAGAAAGGAGAAAGGGAAAAAAAGTGTACTTCCCAGATAATCAATTCTCCTTAATTATCCTTCCCAGAAGTCCCACAAAATGCTTCCACTCACAACTCTTTGTCCTGAACTTAGATATGGGACCCCACTTAACTGGAAGGGATTGGGAAATATAATTTTTGGCCGGGTATATTGCTGCCTCATATAGAATCATGGTTCTGTATTTTAAAAAGAAAGGGAGAATGTACATTGGGCAGGCAACTAGCAGTCTCTGCCACAAAAGCACTTGGCACGGCTCAGAGACCACCCTTCCCGGACTCTCCTCTGTGAGGCCCAGGCCCCATGCTCTGCTTTCATGACCTCGGCACTGGGGAGAGCACATCTCTGTGAAGAAGCTTGTCACATTTTTGGAAAAATAAATGTCTGAGTTTTTGTTTGTTTTTTATTTTGTTTTGTGTTTGGCTCTGACAATCATTTTCCTATGACTTTCACCAATTTGTACTAGTTCTGCTCCATGAAAAAAAAATCTACTTTTTTCTTCAGTATAACCATGGATGGTTTATTGAGTGGTTGGATAATAGCCCTTCAAATTTTTTAAGAAAGCCATTATGTGATAATGAAATCTTGTCTTCTTCAAACTAAATGTCTTCAGTTCTTTAAACATTTCTTCGTAAGATCCTACACTATTATTCTTACTCTTCATCAGGTTGTCACTGGCCTTTATAAAACGTGGCTCCCAGAACAGCGTAGGATATTCCAGATCTGGGCCAGCCAGTGAACTTGGGGAACTAACTGTTCCTGTTCTTCCCAGCACCCGAGATTGAATTAGCTTCTTTGTCAACTGCATTATACTATTGGCTCATTTGGAGCTTGGGTCTCCTAAACTTTCAGGTATTTTTCACATGAACCTCTATTAAGATAAGTTCTCCCATTTATACTTTATAATATTTTTAACCTAAATAAATGTATAGTTACCTTGTTGTACTTTCTCTTTAGTGTATTTGTTGAGATCTTTTAGAATTTTGACTCTGCCATCCAGGTATTCTCTATCTCTACCCATCCTCCCAGCTTCATATCCCCTAGGGATCTGAGCAGCTCGCCTTCTAAATCTTTACCTAGGTCAAACCACTTAGCAGAGCATTGTTACAGTGGTAGATGGTAAGAAACCCCCTATCTGGTTAAAACGAACCCATTGTCATGTGAGGCAGTTTCTTTCAGTCATGTTCCAGGGCTTGGGTGAATTTCATAGTAAAATACAGATAGGGTAAAGAATGGACTTCGCTAGAAATAGGAGGAAACATACAAAATGAGGGTCAGCAAGAAAAAGAATGTATAGGTCTTTTTTCCTCCCATTGTTCTTATGAGGGGGTGGGGGTGGGGTCAGGGCCTTGACCTCACCATGTGGTTTTGTGTTCCAGGGCAGGGACCTGGCCCCAAACTGCTTTCCCTTCTTTCAGGGTAAGTCTGAAAATAACCTTATTGGTCACCTGGCAGTCTGGATTTGGGTGCCAGCTGTTCTTAGGAGCTCCCTGCGGAAGCAGACAACCAGCACCTGCAGACCTCAGACCCACGGGATGCTGCAGCCCCATCTCCTCATGGGAGGATGCCAGGAGCACTTCCCACTGGAGAGAAGGTTCCCCAAATCCCGGCTGGATTGTCGTCCAGACAAAGTAGAGGGAATTCCCAAGGTCATTCTTGCCCAATTCTTCTATGTGCATCACACCCATGAATTAAAGATTCCTTCAGCTGCAAATTCACCAAACAATATTGACATCCAACCCTAATTAATCATCTTGTCTATAAAGAAATCAGTGAAAACCTTGGTGAATATGTAGCCCTCATCAAAGACTGGCAGCATGAGTTGCATAGGCACACATTCAATCTACCCCATTCCCAGAATAGAAGCTCTTTGAAGACAGAGACTGTGCATTATTCTGTCACCCACAGTGTTTCACTCCTGCCCTGAACAGAGTGACAGAAGCCACACTTACTGATGGTACCAAGTTAGGCACTGCACTGCTTGAATCCATTCCTTCATTGACACTTCATAACTCTTCCAGGGTACCCAGGGATAATACCCATTGTACAGGTGAAGAAACCAAGGCTCAGGGAAGTTAAGTGTTATGCACACAGTATGCAGATGGGAGCTAATGGGGCTGCATTTGAGCTAAGACTGACATGCCCAAAGCCTTTTTTTTCTGTTGTATTAACTGCCTTGCAGGCTCCCAAAATATCAGTGAATAATCAAGTCTGTTCGTCTTTACATTTCCAGGCAGGATTGTGCACAACAGTTCCTGATACATGAAGATTTATGTTATCATAAGAGTCAGGTCACCATAGTCCTCCTGGGATGAGAGCCAATCCTAAACCCAGAGCAAAGCTAGCAAGTCTGGGCTCAGTCTGCTACCAGCTTATCACATGAGCTGGGCACCAAGGGCACACGCTCCCTTTAAACCTGTCTCTAGGAATCCATTAGCCCTACCACCCCACCTGTCCCCTGGATTAGATCTTGGGTTGAGACCAAAGCTTTTTCAGTTACTCTCCAGTAACAATAGGTTTCAGGTAGTAATATGCTCAGTCCAGTCTAATATCAAAACTCCACACTCTCATTCAATTTAAAGTTTCTTCCCCTCTCCCAGCCACCCAGGACACTCTGGGAGTTGGACTTTTCTTTTTCTCACTCTACCTCATTCATGAGCTGAATTGTAGGGCCCCTCCAGAGTGATTAAGGGGGTTGGAAGGGAGCTGAGGAACAGAAAGACCCTCTGGGTGTAGCTGGGGACTTTTAGGGGTTCCTGCAAGAGCCCCCTTCCTGGAGACCACAGTCCCCTGGTGCCGGTGGTTCTCCGGCTGACTGTTTACGAGCTCCTTGCACCCATCAGCAGCCCAGGTTCTGTTTGCAACAAAGCATCTCCAGCCCTTTCCTGCTGTAGGTGCCTCATCCTGGCAGAACGTCTTCTTGGAAAAAGTTCTTTTCAGGTGACTCACAGCTGGCTGTTCAAACTTCAGAGAACCCATGTCAGACTCTCCAGGGGAGTTTTCTCTAGGTGGCTTCTTTCTCTTTGGCTTAAGGAGAAGGGAAAGCCCTCCCTCCTCAGCCCCCGTGGGTGGGACAGGTGGTCGCGCCCGGCATACTGGCAGCCCTCTACTGGCCTCTTGCACCACCCAGTGAATTCTAGGCCTTTTCTCATGGACCTGATTGGTGGTTGATGAGCAAAGGGCCGCAGCTGGTTTCATAGTCGCTGCGTTTGTAGTGTTGCACCTGTTATTCTTGGCTTCTGGTGCTTCTGCTAAAGCTTTAAGACCAGAGGAACAGTTGTGTTTAACATCCTCTCACACAAGTATGACACAAAAGAGATCTCAGTAAAAATTAGCAACTCAAAGGTACGGAAGGGAGGGAAATAAAGTGATCCATGAGGGTGAAAGAAAGGCACTAATAATGAGTTTGCTTATCGGGCACCTACCTTGTACCAGGCATTATACTAGGTTCTCTGCACACTCTACATCATTTAATCTTCATATCAACCCTATGGGGTACGTATTACCCCTGCCTGCACCCAGCACCCTCCTGCAATTTTACAAATGAGAAAACGGAAGTTAATACCTTTCTCAAGAACACAAGGTGACTTATCTGATTCCCAAACTCACACATTTAACCCCCCTACCACACAGCCTTCCCAAAATCAGGAAGGAGGATGACAGCTCTATGAGAACCATTAAGAAAAACACCAGTCAGTTGTCTCTAAGCCCAGAGAGAAAGAATTCGGGTTCACACTGTTTTTGAGAATGTTATTGGGGACCCCACTGACTCATGCTGCTGATTCAGTAACAGAGAGATTTGCCATCCTAGGAAACCATCGTGTCAGAACTAAACTCTCCTGCCCACTGTTCCAGGTCCCTACCAGTCATGACATTAGCCTTTCCCAGTTGCCCGACAGGGACCGTCCACTCTACCCAGACAATTGTTTTCTTGGCCCAAGAATGCCAAACTTGCTTTCTTCTCAATTCAGAACTTTAGTGTGTGATATACTTCCAGCCTAAAAAATTCATCCAATTCTTCAATCTATATTTGTAATTTTATTTCAAGAGCCAACTAAGAACTCAAATCATGAATTGGTTTGGCATATTCATCCTCAGCTCATCCTCATTCATTTATACTTTACTCATTTTTCCTGAGGACCAAGAAGGCAGGGAGAAAAATTTATAGACTTGCAATTGGCTCTTCCTACCACTAGATGGGGATATAATGATGGGAAGATGAAATGCTGACTCAGTTTCCTAAGAGAAACCAGAAAACTGGTAAATTAGAGGCTGAACTTAGAGGCTGAAGCTTATAAATTGGTCAAGTACAATAAGTTTGTAATAGATATTTTTAAATTAATTTATTAATTTATTTATACTATATATATGCAGAGCTAAATAAGTGAATAAGTGAAATGCAAGTTTGCAAGAAGCCGGGACTGCCTACGTTAGGTTTGTATTATATGATCTTGTGTGAGGAATCGCAGCATGTTGGAGCAATCACGTACTCCATCATTTTCCTCCTAAAGAAACCAAAACCCAAGAATGTAAAGCAATTCATCAGAGGGTAAAAACAAAATTATTTATGTCATTTTGAAATTGTTTTATTCCGTTTCATGATACCTCTGATTTATTTTTCTATTAAGACTATAGGTAACAGTAAGAAAATTTAATAATTAAAATTTTCTAACTCATTGGAATCTCTCACATCCCTACGAAGTACATAGGAATAGCAATATCACCAGCCATAGCAATCTTTTTTTTTTTTTTTTTTTTTTTGCGGTACGCGGGCCTCTCACTGCTGTGGCCCCTCCCGTCGCGGAGCGCAGACTCAGCGGTCATGGCTCACGGGCGCAGCCGCTCCGCGGCATGTGGGATCTTCCCGGACCGGGGCACGAATCCGTGTCCCCTGCATTGGCAGGCGGACTCCCAACCACTGCGCCACCAGGGAAGCCCATAGCAATCACTTTTGAGCACCTAATATGTGTTAAACATTTTAGGCGATGCTTTACATATCTAAACTCTTTTGCCTTTGCTGCCCTGGGCTGGACCATTTCTGGCTATGGCCACAGAAAGCAGCGGAGCACCACTGCTCTGAGGACCCAACCAAGTCTTGTAAATTTTCTGGACTTAGTTGTTTGTTATGGAAACAGCATGGGATGGCATTGAGCCTTTCTATCAAATGTTTATTCAGTACCAGCTATGTCCCAGGCTGGAGATACTAATAAACACTGTGCCTGCCCTCTGAGGGCCCCATCCAGTGGAGGGGACAAACAGGGCTTGGTGGCGGTGAGCTGAGGGACCTCAGGGGGAGGAGCAAGTGCTGAGGAACTGGGACTGAGGGGGTGACCCAGCCTGCAGCTCAGAGGATGCTCAGCGCCGTTTCTGCCCTCACCAGCTCCCCGTCACTCCTTTGTTGGATCCAGTGGGATCCCAGAGATCACCTCTGTTGATTGTTTATTTTTAAATTAAATTAAACACGACGTAGTGGCCTGAGAAGGAATCTCAGAAGTCTTGCCCCGCCCTTTCTCCCAGGCATGCCGAGCAGGTGTCCACACCACCAGCAGAGGGCGCTGTGCCCAAGCTGGCTTTTTTCAAGGGACACTGCCGGTAAAACACATGGTAAGAAAATCCTTGAAGCTGGTACCTTGTGATTATAAATCACTGGGCTTTAAGGCTCCTGTCCATAACTTGCTTTGGGACATTTAAATTAAGCAGTCTTTGCAGAAATCGGAATCCAGAATGGGATGAGGGAAATCTAGTTCTCACTTCATTTGGGGTCAGGCTTGTGGGACACCTCAGCCCGCCTGTGTTCTGGGGCACAGTCACCTCCCCCCTTGGTTAATGGCAGCTGTCACTGACCAGCATCTGTCGGTACTAAGCACGCTGCATGTGTGTCATCCCTTCCAACCCCCTCAGCCTCCGTCTCGGTCATCCTGAGGAGAGCAGTCCTCTCAGCCACAAGGACACCTCTTGATGAGCCCAGTCCTAGCAGGGGCTGGATGGGCAGTATTCACAGCCTCACTCCTGTAACTACTGCAGGCTCAGAGCATATTCTTTTTGGTCACCAGCTTGTAGTACAGTCAGGAGGAGAGATGCTACCCCCATCCCAGAGTGGCCAAAGGATCTGAGCTTTGAGAGGAAATCCATGTCTCTCCTCAGCCCCTCCACCAAAGGCCACTTCAGACAAGAGCATCTTGTCAGGACCACTGTCTTGACCACTAGCCATGGTGCAGGGACCCAAGAGCCTCCCTCACAACAGCTGACATTAACATGAGAATGGGCCATTCAGCAAACTTCTCAGCACGCACTCCTCCAGACTCTGGGCTGGGTGCTGGGATGTAGAGATGAAATGGGCCTATAGTCCCCATCCTGGATCCCACCCTGAGGTGGAAAGGAGTAACAGACCAACAAAGAAAACATTGATTTGTGTGAATATTTGTTCACTGGGCTGAAAGCCACAAACACTGGGGCTCTTTCTGTTTCTCTCACAATGAATTGACTCTCTCCCTGACATGGTGTCCACACATGGATACCTCTCCGTAAATATTCCCTGAACAAATGAATATTGAACTCATCTAAGGAGGCAGCATTTGCTGCTTATATTCTCCAGGTTTATAATCAAAGAAAATTTGCCTTCTCTCCCTTTAAAGTTCTCTCAGAGCACTTAGAGGCAGCGTAGAAGGGGCACTGGTGCAAGTGAAGGTCTGATGATGGTTAAGGCTCAAGACTCATTCACCTTCATGCCAACAGAATGTCTGTGGTTAGAGGGGCATCATCCCCACTGGGAAAGCCCACTACACTGCTGGCCTGATTACTTTTTCCAGTTAACCTAAGTGATCCCAATGCAGTATAGACACTCCATGTGTGAGTTTCAGCTTCCAAGATACACTAGACAGTGGCTCTACTACCTGCCCCCCACCTTGGCTGTGTGTGGGGCATGAAACGGAGCAGGACCCTGTGGGGCTCCTGGGCATGGAAGCCTTTCTGCATCTCCCATTTCTTGTTTGTGGGGAATAGACTCCAGCCTCCATGACCTTCCCTGAGTTCCAAAGGGCAGGTTCAAACAGTTGCTAATCAGGGAAGGGAGAGGATGCAGAGACAAGGGAGAAGCAGTCAGGAAACAATAGTGCAGCCTTGGGGCAGGGTCCTGGTTCCCCCTCAAGGGATACACATATCAATATCTTTGAGCTCTTCTACAGAACTAAAACCCCCAACAAACTGAAGATACTAGCATTCTTCATTCCGGAGAAGGTCATAGTTTGATAACCTGGAGAATCTCATCAGGAAACCACCTGAGGCCAGATCAAAGGAACCGGAGAAACTCATCAGGAGACCACCTGAGGCCAGATTAAAGGAGTGTAGGCCCTGTGCATACCCTAATGCTTATTAGCAACTCCGCCCTTGAACCATTGCTATAAAATTCCTCCCCAGATCTTCCCCAGTTTGGACACACAGTCTTTCAGGGCACAGGTCTGCTGTGTCCCCCTTTGCCTGGCAAAGCAGTAAAGTTCTTCTTTTCTACTTCACCCAAAACTCTGTCTCCAAGATTCGATTCAGCGCCGGTGCACAGAGGCGGAGTTTTCAGCGTCAGGCAGGATACCATAGTGACCCTTCTGTTGTCACATGAGGGCTTTGTCAAGGCAATGACTAGGCAAGCTCGGGAGATGAATGCTTCAAAGAAGAACCCCTTCAGTCTCACTAGATTGCAAGTGTGAAGATGATGTCATCACTTTGGAAAATGACCTTGTCAACAAGGTCATTCTGGTTTATGATCTCTATTTGCCAACAATGCTTTTGGTTTATGATCACTGATTCACTCACTCTGTCTCATTATTTCTTCTTAAGCAGATCCTGACAAAAGCCCACGTGGGCAAAGGTCTCACCTAAGGTAAAAGTCTCTGGTTGTGATTATTTTTTATAATTAGCATGACTAAGGAGCAAAGGGGCCCCCCCCTCTGAAATGCTCTTCAGAACTAGGACCATGAGTTCAAGCTACCTTATCATAATGTGGCATCTGTGTGAGGCCTGAAGGGAATTCTGCTCTCATATAGAATTAATCATTCCATCTAACCAGTAATTGGGCACAGTTTAGGGGTCTCATATAAAGCTCAACTGAGATAGGAAGGAAGAAGCAACTCATATTTCAAAAATTTTAGCCACATGAATGAGCCTGAGTGAACGCTATTTTCAGCTCCTTGGCCTCCAGGCCCTCAGCTGTCCACTCCTCATGAAGAGGAGGCGCTTCAGCATTAGCCCAGGTGAGCATTCAAGGAGAAAACCTGATTCTGGTGCCAGGTGAGACACACCAAGGAATACTATATATAGAAAGATATAATCGTGGCTCCTATCTTTAAAAAACTTGACATCCATATGGGGAGCTATGCAAAAACTTGTTTTGTAAAAACATAAATTGAATTATCTAAATACTAATCATCACTGGCAACTGAACGCTATAAATAAAAGTCCTAAGACCTTAGAAAACAGAGTCAGTGTAAATCAGACTAGCCTGCCACAGCCTCACAGGGGTGGGGCTACAGGCAGCCCTTGAAGGTGGGTAGGTTTGGGAACTGATCGGTATTACTTATTTTATCCTATGTATTTAGCCACAAAAGCTGATTTTTTTTTTTTTTTTTTTGCAGTACGCGGGCCTCTCACTGTTGTGGCCTCTCCCGTTGCGGAGCACATGCTCCAGACGCGCAGGCTCAGCGGCCATGGCTCACGGGCCCAGCCGCTCCGCGGCACGTGGGATCCTCCCGGACTGGGGCACACACCCGCGTCCCCTGCATCGGCAGGCGGACTCTCAACCACTGTGCCACCTGGGAAGCCCAAAGGCTGATTTTTTAACACCTGGAGTCTGATTGTCCTTGGGAGGTCTGGTGATATTTTTACTGTGACTATGGCCATTTTCCCAGGATAACAGTCAAGCTCCAGCTGATAATTATTTATTTACTGGATTCGTTGGTGCTCCCATCAACTTCAGTAGAGCTGTCTTGACCTGAAGCATCATCCAGGGCTGAGGCTAGTTGAGCCTCCACACTGCTGGGTCCCCTAAGGTCTCACGCTGAGCTCTGACCACTCAGAGCCTTGCTGCACTGTCTCAGCCAGGGATCTCCTGCCAAACAGCACCCAGAACTATCCTAATGTCTTCCTCATCAGTCCCGTATAGCAAGCTCTGGGTTGGCACAGGGGCCACAGAGAGGATTAAGATGGGTATTTGTGGACTGGAGGGGCACACAGTCCTCACATAAACTTTAGCTTAATGTTGTGAGTACAATAACAGTGGCAAGCAAAGGGAGCTAAGGGAGCATGGAGGGGGTTCGAGAAGGCTTCCTAGAAGAGGTGGTGCAGGAAATGAGCATTGAGAAAGTAATGAGGCCAAAGAAGAGAGCTGATGGGATGGCATTATAAGGTAAGAGAACACCATGAACAAAGACAGGGAGGTGAGAAACTTGGTTGAACTGCAGTGGTATGCGGTGCTGGCTCTTTTGCTAGAGCTGGTTGGAGACATTCAAGAATTTCCAGTTGTTATATTCAATATCCTGTGATAAACCATAATAAAAAAAATGAAAAAGAATATATATATGTCTAACTGAATCACTTTTCTGTACAGCAGAAATTAACACAACATTGTAAATCAACTATACTTCAATAAAATAAATTTTTTAAAAAAAGAATTTCCAGTTGTTAAAACTTTGGTAGCTTGAAATTGGCTACAGTAGGAATATTTATACCATGGAAGTTGGCAAATGCTACAAATAAGGACCTTTTTGTTTATTTGAAAGCCAGTTTGCCAGCACACCATTGGACCTTAATGTGAAGAAGTAAAAGCAATTTGTTAATTTTAGAAGTAATGGGACTCTTGGTTAAAAGGAACAGAAGTTTATGCTAAGGATACTGGGCTATCTTGTAGATTCCAAGCAAACTGCAGGCCTTTAGAAATGGATCTAAACAAGAACCTGAACACTGTCAGGACCTTCTGGCTTTCAGCTTTGCTTTTTTTCTGATGTCTCTGTCTCTGTCTCTCCCTCATTTCTCTCTCTCCCTCCTACTCTCTCATTTCTCCTCATGGTATCTCTGTGTCTCTGTTCCAGATGTCAGGAAACATCACTGACATGGTTCTTGAAATTTAAATATTATAGCTTGAACTATTGAAAAACACTTATTTCCCCTTCTCCGTTCCAATCCGAAAATGTTCTAGAGAAGGATTATAATTCACTCACTTTGGCCAGGTGTTCACTTCTGGACCAACCAACTGCAGTAGAGGAAGTATGATTCAGAGAAGGAACTGAAATGGTCCCTATTTGGTCAAGTGCCTATCCCAGAACCTATCAACTGTGGCCAGAGGTGAACACCACCACTTGCAAGGTAACCGTGTGGGTATGTAGGGGTAGCAATTCCCAGAAGAAAAGGAAGAAAAGCAATAGGTTTCAACATGGAGAAGAAGCATAGCAGAAAGTAAGCTTATAAGGTAGGTAGACTTTTGAATAGCAGGCTTGGGCTTCATCCAGGGGATGACTCAGGGGACAGGGCTGGGGCACCTGGGGAAAAGTATAGCAGTCAGATTTCTGTTTTGAATAGATTGCCATGGCTCTGCTGTGAAGGATGAGTATGTGACTGGTCCAACTGTGGCAGAGAGAGCAATTAGAAAATAACTGCTCTAGCCCAGGCAAGGACTGACTTAATTTATTTCATCTCACCTTATGCATATAACTGTGTTTTGTTTCATCTGTTTCTTTTTGCTGGCATCATCATATTACTCCTTGTCTTTTTCTTCCCCTCATTAACTTGCAAGTGCTTACTATACTAGTGGTTATCTTCCTTCACCCAAAGGTCATAAGCAAACTCATTTTTCCCTCAGATTTATATCAAACAAGATGCAAGATATTTCTACGCAGTAAGGCCTTGTAATCCCCCATTGTTGCTTCCCTTGATAAGATGAGGCCTTTAAAAGTCATTACGACCCAACTTTTTCCCTTGACCTTCAGAATGCTTTCCTCCAAAGACTTATTATTATGGCTTAGTATAGCTTATTTTATTCCATTTTAATACAGAAGAAGCACAGTGTGGGGTTAAGAATATCAAAGAGGAGGAGGGAGAATGAACTGAAATAGACAAGACCGGAAAAGAAGGAGAGAGTCAGGGGAACAGCCACGAGGGCCTGGAACTCAACGATGAGCTGGAAGGAAAGAGGAGATTGCACTTGAGCAAACAAGAGGCTCTAGAAGAGAGCAATAGAAGAGGAGAATGGAGAGAAAAGACCAATATACTTTTGAATTACTTTTGCTCATTAACCTCTATTTCTTTGTTGGACTGTGTTTGTACCAAGACTGATCCATCTGGGGTCCCAGATGTATATAGGTTATAGTTTGCTAAGTCTCTTTGTAAAAGTTATTATTTTAAAAATCCATCCAGTAAGAGCCCCTTGTGTGCTGTCTTTTGGTTACTACTAACTAAAAAGATAAGCCTCTTGCTTCTAACAGGACAGATTGGTTTTGCATGTATTCTTTGTTTATAAATAGACTGACATGGTATGTTCTCTTTTGGGACCAGCTCCTTTGGTTCAATATTATGCATGTGCTATTCATCCATATGGTAGCAAGAAGTTGTAGATCATTCATTCTTGTAGACATGCAGAATTCCATTGGGCAAATATGCTATAATTGATTTACTCTTCTGCTGATGAGCATAGGGATAGTTTCCAGTTTGAGTTTATCATGAATAGTGCTGCTAAGACCCATCCAGTTAATCTGAAAACTAGTACTAAGTTCCTTATTTTCTAAATTATTCATTTATTTGGCATCAAGGAGTAGATGAAAGTTTTTAACCAGTCCTGAATTTAGCCGACCTAAATCTCGGTCAGAGGACTGTGACGGGCTATGCAGCGTGAGACAGGTTGGGGGTGGGGGAGATAGAACAATATAATTAAAGAGAATAACATTTTGCCTCTGGCCAAATGGGACTCATCTGCAAGGCAAGATCCCAAAACTGTAGAACACCTTAATCTCCTTGGGACACTCTGCCTCCTTCAACTCACCCTCTTCTCTTCACACAAAGCTTCTCTTCACACAAAGCTTCACACCATAATAATAGAACAATGCAATGTTTCATTAATCCATCATTAACATGCCATGGTCACACTCCCCTCAGTATCTGCTGCTATTTCCATTTCTATTGGACCGACAACAAATCTAAAATTGATTCATTTTGTTGAGACAGACAATGTCATGTATTAAATTGCTTCCCTCCACCCCTTTTTTCTTTATATCTCCATATGCATTTGCCTTTGAGATTGGAATTGAGCCTATTCATTATGCAGGAAACAAAATTTTAAAAAAACGATCTCTAAATAAAGCAGTGCACATGGGTCCTCAGAGTTTGTCAGAAACACGCACACAGAGTTTTCCACTGTAAGAATTTTCTACCTTATTAGAGTTGACATTTAGCCCAGCCCCACATCTGAATTGTAGAAAATGACTCTTCTAAAATAAATTGGCAGAGTACGGATGACCTTGCCATCTGCATGCATTATTTTAACTTTGGAGTTTAATGAAAGATGTAGTAGCAAATATTGCATTTCCATCTCTGGGTTTTACCCAATAGCCATATTTCCTGTTTCCTACTTGCAACGAAAGGAATGGACGGAAGTGGGGAATGGAGGAGGGTGAGCCCGGATGGGAGCAGGCCTTACATCTGTCATTGACTGAATTATGACAATGGCATCATGTAGATTTCACAGGTGCAGTTAGGAGGCAGGTGGAAATATTTATAATTTGCAGTAAACACTGTCAGCCTGGCAACTGACAGGCTGTGGTTAGGATGTGAATTGGGGAGGAAAGTTCTGCCAACAAACCTAAACAATTTTTCTGCATCATTGATCAGTTCCTCATTTGGAAATGGAAATGTTTGATTTGAAAAACTTTGCATTTTAAAGCAGCTTTCAGTCCAGGAAAGAATGCTAAATTAAGAGCTCAAAGAGCTGGATGCCAGCCCTCTGTCTACCACGTCTTAGCTGTTTGACCCTGGACAAGTCACAGCCTTTCTTGGCCTCCGTTTCTTGGCTAATGATTTCCAGATAAAGAAGTTGATTGATGTGAAAGTCTTCTCTGTAAATGATTCAGCCCTGCTCTCAGTCAATGAAATAAGATTGTGACCAGACATTTCCCTTGGGAAAATGTGTCTTACAGCAATAATGTACCAGCTCATAACATAGATGTTTGTATTCTGTCCTTCTGCTAATTTTTCTCTTCTTCCTATGGATTCTGGGCCGTATGGAAGGTCCACACGCACATGTGGGTGGGCCATCTTGACACTATAGGAAGTGTGGCCATGGTTTTGTTGCTCCCTAACTAGAATGTGTGAGTACGGATGTGATGGCTGGGGGTGTGGTACAGAAGGAGGAAGCAGGGTCCCTGGACCTCCAGATTATCCATAAGCATTTTTTTGATAGTAAAGATAAATGGGAAGAGAAAAAAAATGAAATTAATCTCTTTCCTCATGGAAAGCTGATGACCTTCTGGGGCACACCCTCCAAGCAGTTTCCGTAGGGAAGGACTCTTCAATGGGATTTGAGGACCCTAGGAAGCCTTCCAGCTCTAAAAGATCCTGTAATCACTAAGTACCAAAGTTCTACCCTCAGACCTTTTTGGTCAAATGGAATCCAGATGGGATGAGCACTTTTAACGTTTAGATGGGATAGGTACACAGGTATCAGATTGTTTTTCCAGCATCGTGGGTGACCTTGGATAGCATCATGAGCCTGAGGGTGGGGATGGAGGTGGAATAAACAGGAGAGGAAGGTATCAGCTTTTCAGAGAGCTAGCCCAGCCCTGGGTTCACGGGTAAAAGAAATGGACTCTGTGCTCAAGGGAGTCCGTCTAGTGATCACCCAAAACATAAGCAGATGATCATGCAAAGTAGAAAATTCAAAGATACAGAAACCCATAAAGCATGAGTCTAATATTCTCATTTCATAGCTAAAAAACGGAGGCCCAGGGGGAGTGTAAGTGACTCATCCAAGGTCACCCAAGATACGTGACTCATTCAGAGTCACACCAAGGATCAGATCTCCCACCTCAGAGAAAATTTCTCCTCTCACCCACCCCCTTCCTCCGTCTTCTTCCTTCTTCCCTCTCCCCAGAAGGGCTGCTGCATGTTTAACACCTCAAACACGCCAAGACTATGCTAAGTGTTACAAGGATACTTTGCTTTTAATCTAAAAAAATTTCATGAGTAATATATCATTACATGTAATTTTACAAAAGAGTAAACTGAATGTGGAAGAAATCAAATCTTCTCCTTCTTCCGTGGTTATAGATTTGTGGCCAGGAATAGAAAGCTAGATTACACTTCCCAGCACCCCTTGCAGCTAAGCATGGCCGTCTGACTAAGTTTTCTCTCTTGAAATAAAGGTAGTGATTGCCACTTCCTGGGTACATCTTTAAGATGATGAGCGTGCTTCCTTGACTCTCTGTTTTTTCTTCCACTGACCAGATGTAGATGATATGAAGATCCTTGGGGAGAGCAGAGTCCCAAGAGAGAAGGAACCAGTTCCCTGAGTCACTACGTGGAAGAGAACCTCCTGCCCACCTGAACACCTGCCCTAGACTGTTAACAGAGCGAGAAATAAATGTCTGTAGTGTTGGAGCCATAATATAATTGGGTCCTTTTGTACAGTGATTAGCAATCCAAACTAGCACAATGAGGTGTAATCTAGAATGGTTAAGTAACAAACACAAGACCACACAGTGATGCAGTGATTTGGTCATGATTTCTCCTAAGATCTGATTAAGTCTAAACACTAAAGCATTGATCTCCAAAGTAGGACACAAGATAAATCAATATTCAAAAGGACAGGGTTTAAATAGGTGAAATTCTATTACTATTTTGTGTATTTTTTAAATGTACATACTATATCAGTACAATTGTATATGAATAATTTATAAATAAAAATATATACATATGTTGGTGGTATGTGTTTGAAATTTTTTACTGATGGGGTGAACGCTTTAAACAGCTAGCCTGAGTGGTACTTATAGTAAAGTGGAGGGGAGCACGCAGTGATGGCTTTGCCTCTGTGGTTTGCGCCCTGTTAACATTCAAATTTCAAACCACTGGAACCTTTATAGATGCCACTCGTTTTTCACTGATTGCTGATTAATCTTCACCTTACAGAGTGAAGTAAGTCAGAAAGAGAAAGACAAATACCGTATGCTAACACATATATATGGAATTTAAGGAAAAAAATATCATGAAGAACCTAGCGGTAAGACAGGAATAAAGACACAGACCTACTGGAGAATGGACTTGAGGATATGGGGAGGGGGAAGGGTGAGCGGTGACAGGGCGAGAGAGAGGCATGAACATATATACACTAATAAACATAAGGTAGATAGCTAGTGGGAAGCAGCCGCATGGCACAGGGATATCAGCTCGGTGCTTTGTGACCGCCTGGAGGGGTGGGATAGAGAGGGTGGGAGGGAGGGAGACGCAAGAGGGAAGAGATATGGGAACATATGTATATGTATAACTGATTCATTTTGTTATAAAGCAGAAACTAACACACCATTGTAAAGCAATTATACCCCAATAAAGATGTTACCAAAAAAAATCTTCACCTTCAAGACTTCTTCTTTTGCAATGTAGGAGAATAGAAGCACAATTCTTTTGCTTTTCCTACCTTGTTTAGCCTCCCCGGAGCCCCTAGGCAATGATTTTTTTAGAATCTGGGGCTGAGGCTTTTTACAAATGGATATTTGTCATCAGGTACTTCTATTCTCTCTGACATTGTGAGCCTTGCTATCCAGCTTTTGCTTGTACTCATGCATGTGCTTCTCTGTAAGAGGCTTCACCTGCAGTATGGAAGTCTGACTTTCCTGCAAGATTGTAGGTTCCTTGAGGTCTGGACTGCTACAAATCCTCTGTAACTCTTCTAAGTTTCTTACATGCTGCCTGGCCTCTTCATGGTCAAGAATTTTAGCCCAACCCCCAGCGCTTTCTGACATCCTGTTAGCATGCTCTGCCCTCCTAAACTTTAGGGGAATTTTCTAGTTATTATCATTGCACAACAAATTAACCCAAAACTCAGTGCCTTAAAGTGGCATTTATTTTGCTCATGGAATTGCAACTTGGGCTTGCCTCTGATCCAGTTGGCTTCAACTGGGATGGTTCAAGGCTGGGAACTGGAATCACCTTGAAACAGGAGGGGAGGGGGCAGGATACAACCTTTATTTTTTTTAATTGGAGTATAGTTGCTTTACAACGTTGTGTTAGTTTCTGCTGTGCAGCAAAGTGACTCACTTATATGTATACATATACCCACTCTTTTTTTAGTTTTCCTTCCCATTTAGGTACCACAGAGTACTGAGTAGAGTTCCCTGTGCTATACAGTAAGTTCTCATTAGTCATCTATTTTATATATATTAGTGTATACATGTCAGTCCCAACCTCCCAATTCATCCGATCCCCTGCTTCCCCCCCTTGGTAACCATAAGCTTGTTCTCTACGTCTGTGACTCTGTTTCTGCTTTGCAAATAAGTTCATCTGTATCATTCTTCTAGATTCCACATATAAGCAATATTATACAATATTTGTTTTTCTCTTTCTGACTTACTTCACTCTGTATGACAATCTCAGGGTCCGTCCACAACTCTGCAAGTGGCACTATTTTCATGGCTGAGTAATATTCCATTGTACATATGTGCCACATCTTCTTTATTCATTCATCTGTCGATGGACATTTAGTTTGCTTCCATGTCCTGACTACTGTAAATAGTACTGCAACGAACATCAGGGTGCATGCATCCTTTTGAATTCTGGTTTTCTCTGGATATATGCCTAGGAGTGGAACTGCTGGGTCATATGGTAGCTCTATTTTTTTTTTTTTTTTTTTTTTTTTTTTTTTTTTTTTT
>NW_020837968.1:17305730-17349631 GCF_003676395.1 Aethalodelphis obliquidens | reverse complement strand
TGTGTGTGTGTGTGTGTGTGTGTGTGTGTGTGTGTGTGTGTGTGTGTCTGTGCTGTGCGTCCGCAGGTATGCGAGTCACGTGGGAGGTGGGGTGAGGGCCCCTGTGGGGAGGGGCCTCCTCCTTCTTCCCTTTTCACCCCTGCGGCCTGACACGTCCCCACACACACTCACAGGAAGCTGTGTTTTGAAAACCCCATTTCACGTACCCATTCGGGTCCCGCGACAAGTATCTATTCAGATCAGGTCGTTAGGAACCAAATCGGCTCAACAGCTGCGCTAAGTGCGGAGAACCCTGAGTAAGCGGGACCCAGCTGCAGCTCCCCGGTGTTGGCTAATGACGGAAACACAGTTGCGGTTGCCCAATAGCGGCTCCGAAGCTGGGGCACCGCTTCCAGTAGAACAATCGGCAGCTCTTTAATAAGCCCCAGCTGCAAAGGGGGAATGAGTCAGGGTGTTGAAAGCTGCCCTCGCCTGAAGCTGCGGTGGGTGTGGCTCCCTCTCTGACTAATTATTACCTGCCTTTGTTACTCTAGTGTGAGACAGGCCTGCTGTGGAATGCTGGTGGTGTGGATTGACATACCCAGTGATGAGTTTTGCTGAAAAGAGGAAACCACTCAAGTCAAACTTATAGAGACCGGAAGTAGAATGACAGGTGCCAGGGGCTGGGGGAGGGTGACTTGTTCAATGGGTACAGACTTTCAACTCTGTAAGATGAAACGGCTCTGGAGATTGGTTGTACAACAATGTGAATGTACTTAATACTACTTAGGAATGGTTAAGAAGGTAAATTTTGTTATGTGGACTTTACTACAATTAAAAAGAAAAAATTCTTGGGCTTCCCTGGTGGCGCAGTGGTTGAGAGTCCGCCTGCCGGTGCAGGGGACACGGGTTCGTGCCCCGGTCCGGGAAGATCCCACATGCCGCGGAGCGGCTAGGCCCGTGAGCCACGACCGCTGAGCCTGCGCGTCCGGAGCCTGTGCTTCGCAACGGGAGAGGCCACAACAGTGAGAGGCCCACGTACCGCAAAAAAAAAAAAAAAAGTGAGCTCCAGGCCACAGGCTCCTGTTCTGACTTCTGCTTAAGCACCCTGTGGTCCCGTCAAATGTGGAAATAACTTGAGGGGGTTACAGGCTATGCCACCCATCCCCACTCTCACACTTTTGGGTGCCACCATGTCGCTGGGCCTGCTGCCCAAATTCCTGGGAGTGTTGGAATTGATATTATCTGTAAAAAAAACTTCACACGTTACACTAATTAGGAGAGGGCTCTGAATTCAAGAAAAATGTTCATTGTAACTCCAAATGCAAAACTCATGGACTTTGAATTTAGACACTGGACTTGAGTTGACTGTGGCTTTAGACAAGTTACTTATGCTTTCCTATTCATTTGTTTTCTTGGCTGCGAAATGAGGCTGATACCAATGGGAAGATTAACAGGGCATGAAGAGACCAGCCCAGGCAACAGCCCAGTGCCTGGCACATGGCAGGACCCCCGTCAATATTGGCAGCCCCCCAGTTAGGGTTCTCTGGGAACAAGTAGATTTATCGCCCTTTCGTCCTCAGAAAGTTTGGCTTCTTACCGTATCATTCTGTGAAGTAGATTAAATTCTTCCTACACCTGTGCTTACATTATGCGTTTACTCAGTAAATGTTTACAGAGCCTAGGTAACCCTCAGGGCAGGCAGGTCCAAATGGGTCTGGAGCAATGTCACTTTTCCCTAGAAGTTCAACCATGGGCCTGAGCTAGTTGCAGAGACAGCTTGTGGCATCGTTAGGTGTTTCTCCCTGGAATATGAGGAGGAGAATGGGGAGCGGGTGGGTTTCAGCCTTTATGGTAGAGCATTCAGAGACCCCAGGATTCCAAACTGCATGGCACTGTAGCCCAACACCCTTGCTTCACACACAAACAAACAGAGGTTCTTCAGAGATAAGTAAGTAACTTCAGTCATGAAGCCTCAACGCTGTGTGGGCTAGGGCTTGGGCTTGGGAACAAGCTACTTAAGGTCTGGGTTCTGGGAGATAAAAAGCTGGCTAGCCTGAAGCAAGTTACGTAACTTCTTGGATTCTCTGTTTCCTCCTCCTGTAAATGGAAGTAAGATTACCGACTTTACATTGTGAAATTTAAAAGGAAATAATGATGCTAAATTGAAATAAGACACTGGGACTTCCCCGGTGGCACAGTGGTTAAGTAAGACTCCGAATTCCCAATGCAGGGGACCCGGGTTCTGCCCCTGGTCAGGGAACTAAGATCCCACATGCATGCTGCAACCAAGAGTTCTCATGCCACAACTAAGGAGCCCACGAGCCGCAATTAAGGTGTCCACGTGCTGCAACTAAGACCTGGAGCAACCAAATAAATAAACAAATATTAAAATAACAAACAAACACTTAACCATTCTTGTCAAGATGTAGGGTTTTTATTTTAAAAAAGAAAGAAAGAGAGAAAAGACAGTGACTTTCCTAATACATGATCACTCTTTTTTTTTTAGTTAATTTATTTTGGGCTGTTTTGGGTCTTCGTTGCTGCGCGCGGGCTTTCTCTACTTGCAGAGAGCAGGGGCTACTCTTCATTGCGGTGCGCGGGCTTCTCATTGCAGTGGCTTCTCTTGTGGAGCACGGGCTCTAGGTGCACGGGCTTCAGTAGTTGTGGCATGTGGGCTCAGTAGTTGTGGCGCATGGGCTTAGTTGTTCCTTGGCATGTGGGATCTTCCCAGGCCAGGGCCAGAACCCATGTCCCCTGCATTGGCAGGCGGATTTTTAACCACTGCGCCACCAGGGAAGTCCCTATGATCACACTTATCTCTGATCCTTTAAGGAAGGAGACAACAAAGGGATCAAAGGGATGGGTGAGACCATCGGAGTCCACCCAGGCACCTCCCAGGGAGCCTGGCCCGAGAGCTTAGGGGCGGAGGAATCTCACACATAGTTGGAGAAATCTCCTGACTCTACAAAGGAAGAGAATCAGGGACTCTAGATCAGTTAGCTAAAGGCCAACTCAGTTCCCAAAGGACTAAGGAGGTTTTTGGAATTTGACTTTTGCCCTTTCCTCTGGCCCAGCTCCTCCCTCTGGTGGAAAAAAAACAGCTCTGGTCAAACTGCTTTAGACCCAGCTTGTCTGGTGGCCCTGGGCTGGGGCCCCAGAGGGAATCAGGTACTCTGAAGGGAAAGAATGAAATCTTCAGGAATTTGATGAATCTGTCATTCAGAGTTGATTTTTGGTGAATCCTCTTGCTTTTATTTATCTATTTTGAGAAGGTAGCTGGAGATGAAAACCTTTCTTTTACGAAATCGAGGGATGGCAGAGTTTGAATTAGAATCTGCAGTTGTTTTCAACTCTAAAAGTCGTTAAAGTCGAGTGCAGTGGGTGAGCTACCAGATTTACTTCTGAGCCTGTGAAGAGAAAGCGGCGACCCCAGCGGGGGCACTTGGTCGGGTGTGCACGGAACCAAGGGGACATGCAGGGTTTAGAAGCCTGGCTGGTTAGGCCAGCGCTTTCATTGTCAGCACTGAAACAGACATGACAAAGCATGGAAACGTGATATGAAAGTGCTTTCACTCAAGACAACAGCAGAAAAGAACCACTTTCTGGCACACTTAAGGCCCAGCCTGGAGGGGAAACCAGTTGTCAAGACGTGTGGTTATTAAATCAACTATACTCAAATAAAAATTTTAAAAATAAATAAAATTTGCTTGAAAAATTGTAAAAAAAAAAAAAAAAAAAGATGTGTGGTTATGGCTAAGATCGGAGACTGCTGTTCAGGGGGCTGGAAACCTCAACCCTACCCTCCATGTGCCAAAAAAATCTCAGCTCATAAGTGGGAAGGAAATTGGAGGCTTCAACCACTGTGAAACAAAGGACTATCCCCTTCCCTTTTTGACCAATGAAAGTTTACTCTGGGTCCAAGGGCCTGTTCCAGCAGCCTTGCATAATGACCTCACAGGGGAGGAATATTAGTGGCCCTCCTTGCATTAATGAATTGCTGACCTACAAGGAACCCAACATTGAGGCCAACTCTATTCCTCCAGGTCATTTCATGATGCAACGATTCAGTGTCTTTGCTGAGGATTACAAATACAGGGATATGTGCCTGGTAACACGTAATCCACTCTTTTTTTCTTTTCTTTTTTTTTGCTGTGTTTGGGTCTTCATTGCTGCATGTGGGCTCTCTCTAGTTGTGGCGAGCGGGGGCTACTCTTCGTTTGCAGTGCACGGGCTTCTCATTGCGGTGGTTTCTATCGTTGTGGAGCACGGGCTCCAGGCGCGCTGGCTCAGTAGTTGTGGCTTGCGGGCTTAGTTGCTCCGCGGCATGTGGGATCTTCCCAGACCAGGGATCGAACCCATGTCCTCTGCATTGGCAGGTGGATTCTTAACCACTGTGCCAGCAGGGAAGTCCACGTAATCCACTCTTAACTCTAGAAATGCTGCCTGGGTTTCTTTGGGTTCTGTCTTTTGAAGAAAATTCTAAGTGTGTGCCCCAGACCCCCTCGGACCCCTTCCTTTTGATCTTCGTGTGCCAGTTCACACACACCTGTTATAGCAGCTACCTGTGAGCAGCAGGGATGCATTCACTTGTCAGGATCTGAAAGCTTCCCCTCTGCTGGGTCCAGTTATTTGCTTTATGAACCATCTGCCAATTTGGATTAAATTCGGCGAAAACAAACTCCATTTTCAGATGACGCTCCCCATTCTTCTTCTTCCTCTACCATGTCATCAATTTTCCAACCAAAAAGTACCGGCATGCTCTGACCTGCATATCCTTCTGTTGTCAAATCCTGCTCCTTTTTCCAACGGGGACCCTCCCTGGGTTGTTACCACACTCTGTTTTGCTAATCCCCATCGCAGACCTCACCCTCAGCCCGGTGGGGATCTCTGGCTTTGATGTCTTCAGGTCTCTGCTGCCACCTCTCCTCCACTCTGAGCCCCCGTTGCAGGTGCCACCCTCATCCTTGTCCTATCTCAGAATCAGATACACCGAGACGGTCTCAGGGGTTTAGTGCTGTTGGGTTTCTGAGGGTAAAGATTCTTCAGGGCCTTCCCAGCCCTAGGGTTAGACTATCCTTGCTTCATTTCAAATGACTAAGGCTCCTGGAGAGTTTTCCTAAGAAGACAAGAAATAACACATTTCCCTCCTTATCCAAGCAAAGTAACTTCTGAGTCAGCTGTGCCAGTGGAACAGCAAGAGCACAGGCGTGGACAGCCCCGCTGCTTGCAGCACACACCCTCACGCTGATCTCTTGGAACCTCCATGTCTTCATGTGAGCATGTGGGATATGGTATCTCTCTCCCCCAGGCCAACATGGATTAAAATGCGAGCCCATGGACACAGTCTGGCAGAGTTCAGACACTGATCAACGGCACTGTTGTGTGCCCTCCATTCAGTTCCAGCCACGTCGTGACTCTCCTATGTAAGGCACTGAGTCCTTTGTTACTGAATTCTTTCTTTTTTAAAAAATTTTTATTGGAGTACAGTTGACTTACAATGTTGTGTATGTTTCAGGTGT
The DNA here is from genome assembly GCF_003676395.1 of Aethalodelphis obliquidens. NCBI lineage: Eukaryota > Metazoa > Chordata > Mammalia > Artiodactyla > Delphinidae > Aethalodelphis > Aethalodelphis obliquidens. The sequence continues at coordinate 17,344,130 of NW_020837968.1, read as the reverse complement.
ACAGGAAAGTGATTTTTCCCATATAGGTCATTACAGAGTATTGAGTAGAGTTCCCTGTGCTATACAGTAGCTCCTTGTTAGTCATCTATTTTATATATAGTAGTGTGTGTATATTAATCCCAATCTCCTAATTTATTGCTTCCCCTCACGTTTCCCCTTTGGTAACCATAAATTTTATTTCGAGATCTGTGAGTCTGTTTTGTAGAAAAGTTCATTCGTATTATTTTTTTAATATCATGTAAGTTTCAGGTATACAACAAAGTGACTCACAATTTTTATTTATTTAAAAATATTTATTTATTTATTTTTGGCTGCGCCAGGTCTTAATTGCGGCACGCGGGATCTTTCATTGTAGCACATGGGCTTTTCTCTAGTTGCGGTGCACGGGCTTAGTTGCTCTGCGGCACGTGGAATCTTAGTTCCCTGACTAGGGATCGAACCCACATCCCCTGCATTGGAAGGCGGATTCTTAGCCACTGGACCAGGGAAGTCCCATTTGTATCATTTTTATATTAGATCCCACATATAAGTGATATAATATGATGCTTGTCTTACTCTGACTTACTTCACTTAGTATGATAATCGCTGGGTCCAATGGTTTTTTTTTTTTTTCTTTTTTTTTTTTTTGCTGTACGCGGGCCTCTCACTGTTGTGGCCTCTCCCGTTGCGGAGCGCAGGCTCCGGACGCGCAGGCTCAGCGGCCATGGCTCACGGGCCCAGCCGCTCCGCGGCATGTGGGACCTTCCCGGACCGGGGCACGAACTCGTGTCCCCTGCATCGGCGGGCGGACTCCCAACCACTGTGCCACCAGGGAAGCCCTTTTTTTTTTTTTTTTAAATTTATTGTATTTATTTATTTTTGGCTGTGTTGGGTCTTCGTTGCTGCACGCGGGCTTTCTCAAGTTGCGTCGAGCGGGGGCTACTCTTCATTGCGGTACACAGGCTTTTCATTGCAGTGGCTTCTCTTGTGGAGCACGGGCTCTAGGTGTGCGGGCTTCAGTAGTTGTGGCATGCAGGCTCAGTAGTCGTGGCTCGCGGGCTCTAGAGCGCAGGCTCAGTAGTTGTGGCACACAGGCTTAGTTGGTCCGCGGCATGTGGGATCTTCCCGTACCAGAGCTTGGACCCGTGTCCCCTGCATTGGCAGGCAGATTCTTAACCACTGCGCCACCAGGGAAGCCCAAATGGCTTTATTACTGAATTCTGATTCCATTTGCTTATCCCAGCACTAGAGCATCAGCTCCTTAACTGGGGACCATGATCTGTCTTTGCATCCTCTCTGCCTAATGCAGTGCCTGGCCAGGTACCTGTAGAACGAATAAGTAAGTGCATTTTTACTTTGAATTTAAACCTTAGTGTTTCATATTAGAATTTAGATGGGCCGTTTCCTCAGCTTCTGCTAAAATGCTTGATCTTTCCACGGAAGCTAAGGCAGTGTTGAAGTGAGGCCCTCATTTCTGGGGGCACCTGCACCTGGCAGCCGCCCACTCGGCACACACTCCTCCACAGCCTCCGTCTCCGAGCTCACCTGCATCTACCCAACCCTTATCCTGCACGAGGATGAGATGCCACTAACGTAGGGTATGATCAACGCCCTCATTAAAGCAGCCAGTGTGAATGTCGAACCTTTCTGGCCAGGTTTGTTTGCAAAGGCCCTGGCCAATGTCAACACCAAGACGCTTATCTGCAGCATAGGGCTAGTGGCCCTGCCCAGCAGGAGGTCCTGCCCCGATGGAGGACAAAATGGGAGCCAAGAAAGAAGGCTCTGAGGAGTCTGACAATGGCATAGGCTTTGGTCTTTTTGATTAAATCTCCTTTGTATTATGTTCAATAAAAAGCTGACCTCTTAAAAGAAAATAAAAAAGAATTTTAGATCGTTAAGTCAAAAACCCCCAGAGATCTAGCCAGAGCTGCTGGCACACAGGAAGGGATGGACAAGACAGTGGAAGGAAAGCATGTCTGGTAACGCATGGGAACTATGTTTTCCTTCCCGCTCCCGTTGCAGGACTAGGCTCATTCGACAAGCCCTGGGAAGCATGGTCAAGCGTCTGGGTTCTGGAGTCACTGTCTCAATCTCAGATCCTGTCTCTGCAACTCACTAAGTGTGACCTTGAGCCAGCTACTCTCTGAGCCTGTCTTCTCGTCTGTAAAATGAAGATATTAATAGTACTACCTACATCACAGACATACTGAGAATGAAATAAGATAATGCATAAACTTAGTTCAGGGCTCCGTGAATAAGAATTCTCAATAAATGGCCACAGTGTTCAGTGGACTGAATACACACTCACTTAAAGGTTATTCAACTGCCCTCCATCTTTTTTTGTTTTTAATTAATTTTTGGCTACGTTGGGTCTTCATTGCTGCACGCGGGCTTTCTCTAGTTGCGGCGAGCAGGGGCTACTCTTCGTTGCGGCGCACAGGCTTCTCATTGTGGTGGCTTCTCTTGTTGCGGAGCACGGGCTCTAGGTGCGCGGGCTCAGTAGTTGTGGCTCGCGGGCTCTAGAGCGCAGGTTCCGTAGTTGTGGTGCACGGGCTTAGTTGCTCTGCGGCATGTGGGATCTTCCTGGACCAGGGCTCGAACCCGTGTCCCCTGCATTGGCAGGTGGATTCTTAACCACTGCGCCACCAGGGAAGCCCTTGTTTCTGTTTTCAATGAAAAGCTTCTCAATGAAAAGCTTCTCAAGTTTAAGGATAGCCTCTGTTGGTCTCTCTCCATTCATTAAGCACTTACTTTGAGCCAAGCACTGTTCTTGTTAGCGTTGGGGAACAGAGAAATAAAAGGTCATCCCTGCCCCTAAGAAATTACAGCCTCAGGGGAAAACAAAGTGTATTTACAAAATAGTATGTGGACCATGAATGAGATAAACAAACACTGGTTGGAGAGTCCAAAAAGTGGCACCTGACCTGCTGGCGAGAGGGATGGGCTACCAAATACTGGTGTGAGCCCGAAGGACCCAGACCAGGAATGCGGAAAGGGAATCTAGGCAGAAGGGAGAACTCGTGCAAAGCTACTGAACCATGTCTCAGGACCTATCCTTGTGCCTTCAAGGCTCTGCTACCCAGCCTTCCTGCCGCCCTGATTCGTAGGTCTCTCTTTGGAAGTCACCGCCAGTGACAGAAAGAATGGCCCAAGCTGGCAGATGGAAGCTAGACTGGCCTGGAGACCGCTAGGAGGCTGAACCCTCCGTCAGGCAAGAGGTCATGTAAGCAGAACTGGCAAGTTTTGGGAAGGAAAATGAGGCACCCCCGTCTACGGACCAGGAAGGAAATGGAACTGAGAGGGGGCTGAGCTGGCAGAGCTGGGGGTTTTCAGCACTTGCAAGGCAGCTGAGCCACTGACTGAAGTTCTACAGCAAAGGGGAGTGAGTGGAGGGCTCAGTTAGTGTCAAACCCAAGGGGAGGTTTCACAGATACTTTTACTGACTGAGCCCGTACATCTGAATTGTAAAGTTGGTTCTGTTATCACTCTAAACGTTAAAGCAAAGGGTCATTAAGCAATAGTTCGAAGACAGTAGGAATTTTCCCAGGCAAGAGGATAGGGAAGGGAAAGCAAAGTACTCTGTCTCCCCAAATTAGGTCTGTGAAAACCCAATCCTTCTGAGGATGAGCGCTGTACTCTTCACCACCAGCATGCAAAACTGCAATACAGCTGGGAATTATAAAAGTAAGAATTTTATAATATCTCGTATTCAGGATGACAGAGGGTTGGTGTTATGTACAAACTGTAGACTATTTGATTTTTTGATACCATGGACTACTTTAAAATAGTTCACTGGGGACATCCCTGGCAGTCCAGTGGTCTGAGCTCGCACTGCAGGGGGCACAGGGTTCGATCCCTGGTCAGGGGAAGATGCTGCATGCTGTGCAGCCCGGCCAAAAAAAAAAAAAAAAAAGATAAAAAAATAGTTCACCATAGTACACTAAATTTACCCAAATGACACGTTTCAGGTAACCAGGACTGCCGGCCTAACAGCCCTCGATACTGGCTACTTGACACCAACCATCTACCATCAGACCCAACCCGCTTCCGCTGAAACGAAATGATAAGAAACCCTTGATCAGTTAGTTGAGTTGCTTCTAATTTGAGAGTCCACGCATCTGAAAAGGAAGTTGAAGGTTCTATGTGATTAAACTCAGTGATGTCTTGACTTATGAATAGGCTGTGCAGGACTCAGCACTAATTTAGGTTCCATGTATTTTGCTACAACAGAAAAGAGTAAAAATGAGTCGTTCGGCTTGCAGTGAAAGATAGTTCCAGGCCTTTTTAAATTTTAAAGTAAGCTCACCCCCAGTACTCTGGTTATAGTGTAAAGACAGTAAAATTAAAAAAAATATGATACACACTATTTATTGTGATCAACAGCTCAGTTTATTAGATGTTTTAATAAAGTAAATCCTTATAGTGAAAACAACATACTAGAAATAGCTTTTGAAAAGCTATTTTTTTATGATATGCTTACAAAGTGTCAGACCTAAGTGAAAACATCCACCACGGTGGTAATACAGTGAACAAGTTTCCTGTGAGTAAAGCTGAATGCTGCACAGACAGGCTGACTGTTTACAGCCAGATTAGCTTCTTGATACCACGAAGATCAGACTTCGAATTTGTAGGAGGGCAGCTTCTGAACGTCGCTGGTCTTTTTAGTAAAAATTCCACTTTCTCAGCTATTCTGGAGTTTCAGAGAGGAATTCCTTTGGCCTTAATGACATTTACTCCAGAACCATGCTGCCTTTTTGATGCCTCTTCACCCTCGAATAGGGACTTATTGTATCATCCGTCACAAAATCATACAGTACTTTTATCCAGGAATTGTAGTGGGGGAGGCTCTCATAGTACTCAGCTGCTATCTTCCTCACCTGGAAGGGAAAATACAGCAAGATGAGTGAGTGCTGAGTCCTATTACAGATGACAGATGAACGTCTGACACACACACTCAGGAGAAACCATGAGACTTTCTCCCGCCTCCCTCTCAAATAAATAAATAAATAAAAGCAGCAGCTTTGGGAATTATAAACAAAAAGCAGCTTCCATTTCAGCAGTAACATATACTTGATCCTCTAGAGTTAATGACGTTCCAACAAGCTCTGAGGGACTAAATATACTGGTTTACTTGTAAAAGTTGGCAGCTGGGATCTTTAACAACAAATACTTGCAATCCAGTCAGCTCACTGCTTTTTAAGTGTGGTACTGCACGGCCGCCACTGTAGGGTTTAAAGGCACCACTTGATCCCCTGCCATTAAGGAACCTACAAATACTGATCAATTATTGTGGCATGCCAGTTAGAAATTAATCACTTATCAAGTGTGCAATTCAGCCATCTCAAGTTGAGAATGTCTTTTAAAAAAATTACTGCCAGTGTGATGAGCAAGCAAAACTAGTTACTGCTGAGTAAGAAAAAATTCTGTGGCTTCAACAAAATGTACAAAAACTACCCTAATAAATCCCAAAGGAAAACAAAAACACAGAATCCAAGATGTTGAAGAGAGACAGCACGAAAAACATAGAAAAAATTAAAGAACCTTGTTATTGTGATAAGAATATTCTAAAATTGATTACAGCGATGGTTGTACAACTCTGAACAATCTAAAAACCATTGAATTTTAAATGGATGAATTGTATCTATGAGTTACATCTCAATAAAGCTGTTAAAAGAAACCTTGCTATACATGCCTGTTAACTAACCACGTGACAGTTATACGCAACATAACTACTGCAGCACAACAACTGTAGAACAAGATACTCCTTGGTATACACCATAGAAAAAGCCGGAAAAGGAAGACTTAAGAGAACTCTGAGAACGTGTGTTAGTTTAGCTAAGCAACAGGAAAACAGTGTGGAATGGAGTGGGAACTCAATACTCACTGATGAACCATGGGCCTTAGGTCAAGTAATGTTTGAGCTGAACAGTTCAGGGACTGTTCAAGAAAATTACAAGTCAAAGTATGTGGTTTATATTGGAAAAAATTAATTATTTTGCTCCGAAGGTGACTGGCTTTCTCCTTAAACCATAACCTCTTAAAATATAAAAATGTACTGTCCTACTCAGGGAAGAGGCAAGCAAAGGTGGGCTGCACTTTTCAGGCCACAATGACACAAAGTAGCTGCACTAGCACCACATTACACCGTTTCAAAGCTGTCTTTGGCCAGTTATGTGGTGCTTTCCCCCATTTTATTTTGAAAAATGTAAAACCGACAGAAAAGTTGAAAGAACAGAAAAACCAACACCCATATGCCCTTCACCTAGGTCCACCAATTGACACTATGTCACGGCCACTTTCTCTCTCTCCATATATAGTACACGCCACATACTTTGCTCTTTCTTTGACGAAAGAAAGCTGCAGACATTATATGAAAACTAACCCCGAATACTTCACCCCTAAATATTCTACACATATCTCCTAAGAACGAGGACATTCCCCAACAAGACCATAATACCATTACCGCACCCAAGAAATTTAACAATGACACAGTATTATGTATCACACGGTCCAGATTCAAAATTTCCCCACTAACTCAATGTCCTTTCTAGATCTTTCTTTCCTCAATTGGCAATCCAATCAATAATCAAACGTTGTATTTCATTGTCATGTTGTATACGAGTCTGCAGACAGTCAACATTTAAAAACTGAAGAGGAAATCTATAAAATGTCGTTGGGTGGATATGATAGCATAAAATACCTGGCTATGGTTCCCTTATATCACAGCTAAAAAAAAAAAAATCAAAAAAACCTGATATTACACATCATACTACTTCCCCTTTTTAGAATTACGGAAACATTTTTTTGGTAATGGAATTGTAAAAGTTATCCATTCTGAGGATGGCAAGTCTAATAAGAGAACTCATCAGAAATACAACTGAAGTTTGGAGAGGATCATCCTGTTTTGGGAAGGGTGAAAGGATGAGTGTCAATGTGCTGTCTTTCATTTACTCCACAAACGACACACTGAAAGTCTATGTGACAGGAAACAGATGGTCCCTACCTGTGGGAAGTCTGTGGTACTGGAAACTGAAGTTCACTTATTTTGCAGAGCAATTATGTAGGACCTCTGTATTTCACAACAAACCAACACAAACCTTAGCTAAGTGTATTCAGCTTAACAGTGATAACGGTTATGTGAACTTTTGCTCCCTTCACAGAGGGAATTCATTCTCTATTTCTGAATTACTTCACATGTTAGCCAATTTTGCAGATCCCCCAACATTCTAAACCAGACGTGTTACCGCTAGGCTTAGGGATCCAGGACAGTGAACTCTTTGTAAAGTTAGGCTGGCCAACTCAGGACTTGGACTCTTGCTGTTTTCTTTGATGAACAGCCTAGATGGACGAAATATACTAGATTCCATGTTAAATGAGCAAGTCAAAAGTAATTTTGATCATATAACCATCAGAAATTAGAACATGTATCAAATCCTTTACTTACCAGGGGAAGGCTTTTTCCGGGAATGTTGGGGAAGTCATGGTGTTCATTATGGTAACCCACATTGAAGGTGAGTAAATTCAGAGGCCCATAGTATGAGTAAGTTTCATGTCCTTTTAAGAACATGTAATGTTCAGCTATAAAATGTCCAGAGATTGGGTGCAAACCTAGGCCAAGTAAGGTTGCCGCCAACATGTAGACTAAAGATTTAATTCCCAAAACGTAGTAAATCGCAACGTCAAAAGTGATCTGGATCACAGTATTGATGATTTCCAGATAAGAAATTGGTTTGGGGTTGATGAACAGAGGCCGAAAAGCATAAAAGAGAGGTTGAAGAATAACCCAGATAAACTTTCTGAAAGTGGTACAGAAGAACCAGCCTTCAAAATCAGTTGGAATATCCACATCGACGCCATCACCACCGAGGTATCGATGATGATCCATGTGATACCTCTTAAAGGAAATTGAATATGGAACACCAATAGGGAGATTAGCAAATATTCCAAACCAACGATTCCTCATAGGTTTGCATTGGCCAAAGGCACTGTTGTGGGAAACTTCATGAATAGCCAGAGTCGTTGAATGATTAATGCAGCTGCCAAAGGCATACGCCCAAAATAGGACCCATTTCCAGTCCAAGTCCTTCACTAAGTAAAATGCAACAAACTGAGTGAGAACCATCAAAATTACAATCCATATCAAGTTGGAATCAGGTTTCATTAAGGATTTTATCTCTGGATACTTTGCTGTAAGGGAAAAACAAACAAAAACTCAGAGACTGAGAAAAGTGCACAATAGTTCTGCAATTATAATTAAACTAACATCAATTACATTAACACATGGATTAATTTTTTTCTTTTTCCAAGTCATTATATGCCCTCTATTAGAGACTTTATCAAATATTTGTCTACTACAGGGAAGGAGTGTATTCAACAGTAAAATTACTAAATACTATGTCACAACAAATTGAGAATTTATGCGGAAAAAAATAAGGCTCAAAATCTAGACTCTCCACAATAACAGAAAGATAGTCACAAATGAGTAAAGATTTCATGTTATCTAGTTGCCTTTTCACTCCTAACAATTTTTTGTATATTAAATTTATAAGTTTTACAAAGTGGTAATCATAATCTGGTAAACCTATGTGTCTGGCAGATTACAGACTATTACAATATGCTTTTATGTAATATATATACAATATACTACATATGCAATATACTTATATATAATATATACATATTATATACACTATATTATATACTTAGATTTCATAATTTCCTTTTTAATGACTAAATCACTTCTAGTTGCCAGTTGTAACTTCTAACCATTTTCCTATTTTTAGACATTTAGATATGTAAATTTTTGCCAATGTAGACTTTTTCTAGTCACCTGGAAATTAGGGTAATTTCCAAAGAACTCTATGGATTCACAACACCACGCCCCCTTCTTTCTTTCTTTTTGCGTTAGAACTGAACAATACTAATCTGTGTTAGATTATTTGTTGAATTCACATGCAAATATCCAAGTATTATGGGAAGGGCCAGTAATAAAAATCTCTGCATTTCAGGCAAGTGTTCCTACAGGCAAATGCAGATTCTTCTCTGTATCCCGGCACTCCAGAGATGGAAGCCCAGATATAATGAACATCTTTTGTTTTGTGTGTTGTCAAGTATGTTTGACCCAGGACAGCAAAAGGAAGAAGGACCTTTTTCTTGGGACAGGTCTTTCAGAGTGTTCTTGAAAAGATTCAGAAAAAAGAAGAGCAGCTTCACCCTCTTTTCCCTAAAGGTGAAATGAAGAATTCAATAAAAGCTTAAAATGCAAGACAGGAAGTTATTTAAGTCTAGTTTTAGATATAAGAAATAAAGGTAGTGTTAATTCGAGGTAATTATTCTTGTTTCTTTCCTTTCCTCTCTTCTGTCTCCACTCCCTAACCTCTCATCTTTGTTGGTATTAGTTCATTTCATCAATGTTAACAATTTTGTAGGCAATAGGCCAAAAAAAATAATCCTTTTGAGGGTTACTTTTTGATTATTGATTACTCAATAGGTTTGCGTCTAAAACTAACTACCCTGGGATAAATGAAAAACTCAAATAAGTCATTCATTAAAATATGGGCATTTTGAGCAGTCCTCCAAACAAGTGTTTAATTCATTGGTGGATAAGTAATAAATCTTTTGTATTAAAATGTGTTATTTCTGTTTAGAGCTCCAGCATTTTTACCTTACATAAAACTAGATTAAATTGACACATCTGACAAGGGATAGAAGATAACACACACTTCATAGTTACACTAAAATCATGAAACAAAGATGGCACATTTTTCTCAGACAAATCAACTTCCTCCAAGTAATTCTGTACCAAATTTTTGCAAAGCTGTAATAGTATATAAAAATCAATACTAGCATGCCAATATAATTAAATGGGGGGAAAGAATAGTCTTTTCAACAAATGGTGCTGGAAAAACTGGTCATCCATGTGCAGAAGAATAAAACTGGACCTCTCTCTTACACCAAACACGAAACTTACAAAAAGGATCTGAGTACTGATACATGCTACAACATGGGTGAACCTTGAAAACATTATGCAAAGTGAAAGAAGTCAGTCACAAAAGACCAAATATTTTATGATTTCATTCATAAGAAACATCCAGAATAAGCAAATCTATAAAAACAGAAAGATTAGTGGTTGCCCAGGACTGGAAGATATGGAGACTGCTTATGAGTATAGGGTTTCTTTTTAGGGTGACTAAAACTTTATAAAATTAGATTGTAGTGATAGTTTAAAACTCTGTGAATACACTATAAAAACTCACTGAATCGTACACTTTAAATGGGTGAACTTTCAGGACTTCCCTGGCGGTCCAGTGGTTAAGACTGCGCTTCCAGTGCAGGGGGAACGGGTTTGATCCCTAGTTGGGGAATTAAGATCCCACATGCCCTGCGGCATGGCCAAAAAAAAAAAAAAGGATGAACTTTATAGTTTGTGAATTATATTTTAATAAGGCTGTTAAAAAAAATGCTGTTTCACTGTGGAAGTACAGCAGTAAAAGGAGCATTTCTTGTGCTTATCTGACCCACTAATAATGGTCTAGTTCCTAGCCTTCATTAATTTCGTACATAAATTTTGTAAATTTAGCATACAGATGGTGGTTGTTAAACAACATATCCATGTTCTCTGGTGTCTCTCTCTCCCCCAAAACCTGATACATTTGAGAAATATCTCACCATTTAAGTATAATTTAAACAAGTCTCCAGATTTTTATCTTTCCTGAGGGTATTCCATCTCCACCCCTGAGATGGAACACTGAGCAGTATTTATTTACACCTGCAGGGAAAATGATGTTTTCATTGAGAAATATGTAGTCCTTCTACTTTCCAAGTGAAACGGTCCAGTGATGATAAGTTTGTGGAAAAAAGGTTCAGTGTTGAGATAAGCATGAACAAGCACCTTTTGACTTCCTTGATTTTCTGAATTTTAAATAGATAGCTAAGTTCCAGTATTCAGGAGTTGGTTTTTATAGCGTGGATACCAGATTATTCTTATGTAATGTATTGATCAGGCATAGATAAAATGTACCATATGCTATCTCCTATGTGTGATTTGCAAAATACACATTTTGATTAAAAATAAAAAGGAAAGCATCCACGAACCAAACTCTCTTAAAAGTATACCCTTAATAGCAACTATAAAGGTTCAAGCTCCCAACTTACTGATTCAATTTTAACAAATCCATTTCAAAGGGATCTACTAACTCTTTTTTTTTTAACAATTTATAAAGTTCTATTACAGTGTAAAATAGTCCCTAGTGTCAGAAGGATATGGATTTAAATCTAGATTCCTCCATTTACTAGATCTGTGACCACATGCTACCAAACTCTGGTTCCACTGTTTGCGGGACTCAAGAGACAAGTATTGGCTGGAAAGGAAAGGTTGCTTTATTCAGGAGGCAGGCAACCTGGAGAAGGTGAACTCTAGTCCAAGAGACAACTCTGAAGGGTCTGCTCGACCATGAAAGTTTTTAAAGGGTTAACTCCTTTCTTTTTGTGAAAACATGAAATTTCTAACTTACCCAACAAAAATCAGGGGCTTGATTTTTCTTTTCATTGCACAAATGGATGCAGAGAAAAAAAACTAGGGGAATACTGTGTATGAGAAAGAATTCCTCCTATTCAATTTACCACCCACTAGTTTCCAGATCTTTGAAACAACAGCAAAGAGGTTAAAAGCAATGCTTTGAAGGTAATCTAACCCAGATCAGAATTCCCCTCTAACGTTTACTTATTCACTCTTACTTCATCTTTAAAACAGGGATAACACCTAATTACTGGCAGGATTAAATTGTGTAATGTTTGTAAAGCACTCAACACAATGCCTAGCTTACCATTAAGAGTTCCCTGGGAGAAATGAGAGAATTCTCTATATAATGTAGAAGCTGCAAATAGCTGAGCGCCTTACACCTCTAGAGAGTTGAATAAGGCCTAGTTAACCTGGTGTAAAGGCCCTAAACTAGCAGTCAGGGGACCAGAAGGCTAATCTTGGCAAGTCTTCCATACTTCAGCCTTTTCGTCCACAAAACTGGGATGGATGAAAAATATATATGAATCTGCCCTTCTTGCATGAGCCTCGTTGAGAGGATCAATGAGAACACCGTGACCGCAGCAGGATCCGGACCCTGGAACGCTTACCTTTCCGGCCCGAGAAGCCCCTGCGGTCAAACGGGTCGGGTACCACGAGTTCCCTCCCCGGCCCAAGGCGGCAGCCGCCGGCGGCAGGATGACCGGCTGGCGCTGACCAACGTCAGCGCGCCCCGCGCGTGGGCCGCCAGATGCTCCAGGACCACGCCCTGCCGCGCACACGCTCGCAGCCTGGCTCTGCCGGGGCCGGCTACCGGGAGAGGGAGAGGAGGAGGAGGGGAGAGGAGGAGGAGGGGGGAGGGGGAGGACGGAGACGGGGAGGAAACGGTGCCGACCGGCGGCACGAGAATTTCCAAGCGAGAGGATCTACCCAAGGGTGGCCTAGTCGCGGGGACTCGGCTCTGAGCAAACCCTGGCCTCGACCGCACGCCCGCGCTTGGGGGCGCGCCTGCGCCTCCCAGCCGAAGGGCCGGGGCTACGCGGTGGGACGGGGGAGCGCGGGGATCCCTCCCTCCCTCCCGCTCCGGCCCAGCGCCTCCCCCGGCTTTTCCCGCGAGGCCAGGCGGCCGGGGCGGCGGGACGCGGCAGGGAGTCGACTCTTAACCGGCCTCGGGCGCGCAAGGGCCGCGCGAGGAAGGCGCGTCCCGGTAGCGGGAGGCCGCGCACGCACATAACGGGGCGCGGGCCCGGACCTCACCCAGGATCTCCTGGCGCCGAGTGGCGTGGGGCTGGTCGGTGTAGACCCACTCGAAGTCTTCCCGCGAAACGCGGTTCCCCATGGCGGCGGCGGCTTGCGGGCCAGCTGCCGGCTCTCGCTCCTGGCCGGGATCCTCCGAAGCTGAGGCGGAGATGAAAGCGAAGGCGGCGGCTCCGCGACTAGTGTCAGCTGGCTGCTGTGGAGCCGGAGAGCAGTCGCCGAACGGGGCGGAGCCTCGAGGCCCCGCCCATCCGGCCCCAACCACCACCACGCCCGCCCCAGAGCGCGGCAGGCCGGGCGGAGGCCCCAGTGGTGGACGGGATTCCGCGGCTCACTGGCTGGGGGTTCTGAGATTCTGTGAGTCGGCGACCGGCTGAGACCGAGTTCCTGCAAGTCCCGGCTCCTTGCGGCCTGTCCTGCGCGGTGCCGGTGCCCAAGGCCGGAAAAAGGTGAAAAAGGAAAGAAAGGTCTCGAGTTAAATAAGACTGCTTTTTAGCGCCTCGGGGGAAGGCCGGAGCTCGATCACGAGGATCCTTGGTCATAAATAAATGGCGACTCGCCCAAATGTTTGATTTTGAAAAGCAGCTTATCCACTGAGCCGTTTTTGGCTGCCTCCTGGAAGTAATACCTCAGGAAAAAATGCGGAGCTTGTAGTGATTAAGAGCTAATTAAGAAAAAGGAAATCACTGTTGTTGAGAGTGAAAAATGATGAGGAATTTGTTGTTTTCCCTGAATTATTCTTGTGTGACTATTTCTCTTACAAGGTGATTGCTCAGCCATACATCTGTCACAGAAGTCGTTTGAACCACCACCTCCTTCTGAAAGAGAGGACATTTTGTTTCAAAATTAATTACCACTTTTCCATTAAAAAAGAAACTTTGACTAAGATTACAAAAAGGAAGATAACCAACAGGGTGTTCTTATAATAAAAGAACACCACACACACACACACACACACACACACACACACACACACACACAAAATCACAACGAAATCTGATCAAACCCCTAGATCCAACTACTAATGTATAGAAAATAGAACAGAGGAGCATGTTAAACTACACCATAGAGATAGAATCAGCAAGATCTTGACTGTGGGAAACTCTACAGGACAACATCCTGGGTACTTTAATAAATAAAACGCAAGGGAAACAAAAGAGGGAAAACCTACAGATTAAAAGGGGCTTTAAAAACATCAATCGACTGCAACGTATTGCTCTTATTTAGATTGTAATTCAAATTGTCAAAAGCTTTTAAAATTGACATGAGATCATTTAACTCAGATATCGATTAGATGTGTGATGATATTGAGAAATTATTGTTAATTTAAGTGTGATAATAGTGTTATGATTACAGTTGTTTTTGTTTTTGTTTTTTTTTGAAGTCCATATCTATTAGCGTTTCATACCAGGGGAAAAAAAAAAAACCTCAGACAAACTAAAACAAACACATAATGGCACATGCGATTAACCTTACTATGCTATGCCACACTAAAAAAAAAAAATGAGTAAGGTCTTTATGTCTTAATAGATCTCCAAAACGTACTGTTAAATGCAAAACACTGGGTATGGGCTGGGGCGTGGAGTATATTTCATACACAATACATATATAATATGTGTTTTCTTGGATATGGTTTAGAAAGACAATATAGGTTTAGAAAGACAACCAAGAAATGATTATTATTGTAAGAGAGTAAGTGGGAATCTAGGGGAAAGGGTTGGGAGGGAATGTTTTCACTTAATCTTTTTCACCTTTTACATTTGAATTGAATGTGGATTTTGACATTCTAAAGAAAAGGAAAAGAATTCGGCTACAGGATTTGTGTGGGGATTAACAAGTATTTTCATTACACATAGGCATGTTTCTTTAGTGTGGACTTCTTTTAGCGTGGACTTTTAAAAGTTTTTAATGTGTTATCTTTCATATCTTTTCCTTACTCCTGCCAGGTAGTTCATCTTGAAGCAATCATACCAGTTATTCTAGAAAGGCACTATCCAGTCTGCTGTTAAAACCTGTGGGTGAGGACTTCCTGGTGGCGCAGTGGTTAAGAATCCGCCTACCAGTGCAGGGGACACGGGTTCGAGCCCTGGTCCGTGAAGATCCCATATGCCAAGGAGCAACTAGGCCCGTGTGCCACAACTACTGAGCCTGAGCTCTAGAGCCCACGTGCCACAACTACTGAAGCCCGCGCGCCTAGAGCCCGTGCTCTGCAAAAAGAGAAGCCACAGCAATGAGAAGCCTGCACACCGCAACAAAGTGTAGCCTCCGCTCACCGCAGCTAGAGAAAGCCCACGTGCAGCAACGAAGACCCAACACAGCCAAAAGTAAGTAAATTAAAAAAAAAAAAAAAAAAGCTGTGGGAGAATCCCAGTAGTTCCTGGTGATATTGGGAAATATCAGACAATGTAGTTTTCAGAAGAGGGCAGCCATACTTTTGAAATCAAGGTGTTCTTCCATGTGGATTTTTCATTTTCCATTTTTTAAAATTTTTGAGTGGGCAATTCATTTTTTAAAAATTGAGGTATAATTGATTTGCAGTATTGTTTCAGGTATACAGCAAAATAATTCAGTTATATATATAAATATATTTTCAGATTATTTTCCATTATAGATTATTACAAGATATTGAATATAGTTCCCTGTGTAAATTCTTGTTGCTTATCTATTTTATATATAGTCGAATCTGTTAATCCCATACTCCAAATTTATCCTCCCTGTCTCCTTCCCCTTTGGTAACCATAAGTTTATTTTCTATGTCTTTGAGTCTGTTTCTGTTTTATTAATAGATTCATTTGTATTATGTTTTAGATTCCACATATAAGTGATATCATATAATATTTGTCTTTCTCTTTCTGACTTCAGTTAGTATGATAATCTCTAGGTCCATTGATGTTGCAGCAAATGGCAATATTTCATTCTTTTTTATGGCTGAGTAATATTCCATTGCATATATATACTACATCTTGTTTATCCATTTATCTGTTGATGGATACTTAGGTTGCTTCCATGTCTTGGCTATTATAAACAGTGCTGCTGTGAACATTGGGGTACATGTATCTTTTTTTTTCCCTCTTAACTTCAAATATATCATTTATTTGTCTTTTTGTTTGTTTATTTGAGTTCTAATGAACAAGAAACTTTGGGAAGGAAAAGCAAATAACATTCTTACCTGAGTAATCAGATCATAGTATTAATGGTTAATTAAATTATACTTAATACTCTTGGAGGTTACAAACCCTTAGAAAATATTATGAAAACTATCTTCTTTCCAGAGAAACACACATACACAAAATGTAGTATACAATTTTGGGGAGCAGGTAGTATTTACATACTTTTTGAAGCCCATCACAACTTAGTTTTCTGAGTTCAGGTTAGGAACTCCTGGTTAAATAATCTTTAAGATCCTTTCCGGTTGTGTTCTCCTAAGATAAGACAAGTGCCAGTCTTGTATCCTTACCTGTACATGGCACCAATCGCTTCGTCTTTGTCTTCCCAACAAATTCTATACAGAAAGAAAAAAAATTGAACGGCAAGTCTTCTTGTCTATTTCACACTTGGGAAACTTGGATCTGCAGCTCTACCTTGGTGAGGTCCAACTATTTGGATCAACTTTTGATTATTTTATTTTTTAATTAATTTTTATTGGAGTATAGTTGCTTTACAATGTTGTATTAGTTTCTGCTGCCCAGCAAAATGAGTCAGCCGTACACATACATATATCCCTTCCCTTTTGGACTTTCTTCCCATTCAGATCACCACAGTGCATTAAGTTCCCCGTGCTATATGGTATATTCTCATTAGCTATTTATTTTATACATAGTATCAATAGTGTATATGTGTCAATCCCAATCTCCCAATTCCTCCCACCCCACTTCCCCCTTGGTATCCATAGATTTGTTCTCTATTTCTGCTTTGCAAATAGGATCATCCATACCATTTTTCTAGATTCCACATATATGTGTTAATATACAATATTTGTTTTTCTCTCTCTGACTTACTTCACTCTGTATGACAGTCTCTAGGTCCGTCCACATCTCTACAAATGACCCAATTTCATTCCTTTTTATGGCTGAGTAATATTCCATTGTATATATGTACCACATTTTGTTTATTCATTTATCTATTGTTGGATACTTAACTTACTTCCATTTCTTGGCTATTATAAATAGTGCTGCTGTGAACATTGCGGTATATATATATCTTTTTGAATTAGAGCTTTCATCTTTTCTGGATATGTGCCCAGTAGTGGGACTGCTGGGTCGTATGGTAGTTCTATTTGTAGTTTTTTAAGGAACCTCCATACTGTTTTCCATAGTGGCTGTATCAATTTACATTCCCACCAACAGTGTAGGAGGGTTCCCTTTTCTCTACACTGTCTCTAGCATTTATTATTTGTAGACTTTTTGATGATAGCCATTCTGACTGGTGTGAAGTGATTCCTCATTGTAGTTTTGATTTGCACTTCTCTAATAATTAGCAACATTGAGCATTTTTTCATGTGCCTGTTGGCCATCTGTATGTCTTCTCTGGAGAAATGTCTATTTAGGTCTTCTGCCTATTTTTTGATTGGGTTGTTTGCTTTTTTTGATATTGAGTTGTATGAGCTGTATGTATATTTTGGAAATTAACCCCTTGTCGGTCATATCATTTGCAAATATTTTCTCCCATTCCGTAGGTTGTCTTTTTGTTTTATTGATGGTTTCCTTTGCTGTACAAAAGCTTTTTAAGTTTGATTAGGTCCCATTTGTTTATTTTTGCTTCTTTTTAAATTTGCCTTGGGAGACAATTTAAGAAAATATTGCTATGATCTATGTCAGAGAATGTTTTGCCTATGTTCTCTTCTGGGAGTTTTATGGTCTTCTATTTAGGTCTTGTCTTATATTTAGATCTTTAAACTATATTGAGTTTATTTTTGTATATGGTGTGAGGGAGTGTTCTAATTTCAGCAGTTCATTTGCTGAAGCCTGAAAGATACATTTATGATAACATAAAAAAAGTACCTAGAAACAAATCTAACAAAAGATGTGTAAGATCTTCAAAAGAAAATAATAACACTTTATTGAAAGACATAAAAGACTTAAATAAATTGTGAAATAGACCATGTCTATGGATTGAAAGACTAAATACCACAAAGGTGTCAATTCTCCCCACTCTTACAATTCATCTACAAATTTAATATATTTTAATAAAAATTCAAATGGGTTTTGGTGGAACTTGATAAGCTGATTTTAAATTTATATTGAAGAGTAAAAGGGTCAAGAATAGCCAAGGCATATCAATAAAAGAACAAGGTAAGTGGACTTAGTTCACCAGATAAAAAAATTCTTATAGGGCTTCCCTGGTGGCACAGTGGTTGAGAGTCCGCCTGCCGATGCAGGGGACGCGGGTTCGTGCCCTGGCCCAGGAAGATCCCACATGCTGCGGAGCGGCTGGGCCCGTGAGCCATGGCCGCTGAGCCTGCGCGTCCGGAGCCTGTGCTCCGCAATGGGAGAGGCCACAACAGTGAGAGGCCCGCGTACTATAAAAATAAATAAATTAATAAATAAAGATAGCATATTAATAATACAGTGTAGTATAATATAGATAGCATAGTATTAATTCAGGGATAAATAATATAATAATGAGACAGAATAGAGGGTGCAGAAATAAATCCTATCAGTATATAGAAATATAAAATCAGTGAGGAAAAGGGAAGATTTTCAATAAAAATGGTGCTGGGATAATTGGTTATCAATATGAGAAAACATGAGATTGAAGCCACCTCATATTTTACACTAAAATTAGTTCAACGCATCTTATAGACTTAAATGTGGAAGGTTAAACGAAGAAGATTTTGAATTAGGAAGAAAATATTATTTAGGGAAGTTTAGAAAAGTGATTTCTTAAAAGAAGACACAAAAGGCACAAACGATCAAGAAAACATATTTTGAAAGTAGACTACTTCATTAACTGTAGAAACTGTTCATCAAAAGTCATCATAAAGAGTGAAAAGACAGGATTTCCCTGGTGGTGCAGTGGTTAAGAATCAGCCTGTCAATGCAGGGGACACAGCTTCAATCCCTGGTCCGGGAAGATCCCATATGTTGCGGAGCAACTAAACCTGTGCGCCACGAATACTGAGCCTGCACTCTAGAGTCCGTGAGCCACACTACTGAGCCCACGTGCCACAACTACTGAAGCTGTGTGCACTAGAGCCCGTGCTCCACAACAAGAGAAGCCACTGCAATGAGAAGCCCACGCACCACAACGAAGAGCAGCCCCTGTTCACCACAACTAAAAAAAGCCCAGGCGCAGCAACGAAGACCCAACACAGGCAAAAAAAAAAGAGTGAAAAGACAAACTATAAACAGAGAGAAGAGTTTGTATGTATAAATACATACATTTATTGATTGTATGTTTTTCCAACACATACAATCAATAAATGACAAGTATTCAAAATATATAAAGAACTCTTAAGAATTAAAAAGAAAAGGAGGGCAGACTATAGAAAAAAGAAAAAAATAATAATTTAACAGAAAAGGAAGCACTAATGGTGTATCAGTCAGAGTCTAACCTGAAAAACAGACACCGCGTCAAGTACTTACAGCAGAGGGAATTTAATGCAAGGCACTAGTTATACAGGTGACGGAGGAGTTGAGAGGCAAATGGGATAGTGAGGACAATGTGGGAAACCACTCTCATCCCCTCAGCTGGGCCGACAAATGTAGGAGAAAATGTTCTAGGACCCCAGAAGGCAACATTATCCAGTGAAAGCTGAAATCGCCGTGGGCATGTCTGGGAAGAGCTCAAGTCACAACCACAGCAGGCAAAGCCCAGGGTAAAGAAGGGAGGGGAGAAATCCCTGGCTTCGCTCTCCTGCCTTCAAGTGTCCTCCACAGTGCGGGGGACACTATTAGCCAAATTCAGCCAGAATCCAGCTGACATGGGAGCCCACAAGGGTGAGCCCCTCTGCCGTGCACTGCAGGAAAACATGAGGAATGGATCTGAGGGCACACAGGCATAAACTAGCACAAATGACCCAGGATGAGGTGAAAAATGTTCAACCTTATTACATATCAAGGACAGGCAATTAAACTCCACAATAAAATACTATTTTAGAAGCTCTCCTTTCCAGCAAAACAACTATAACCGGTGAAAGTTTTAGAACACAACAGCTATTTAAAGTCTCTGGAAGGTGCCCTATGGGCGTATAGCAAATGAAATATTTATTCAAGAAAATCTACTAAATCTCAGTAACAACAAGAAATGTCTATGGTACCTGAACCATGACCTACTCATTCTCCCCTTAACCCAAGCTCAGCATAACAGATGCTCCTCTCCAGGTAGCTGTGGCCAAGAAGATAAGGCTCCCTATTCCCCCAGCTCCCAGTCAAGGGCTATGGTGTCCTCCCAGGAGGGGCAGGTTGCCAGCATTTCTCATGCTTCCACCTCAAGCCCCTCACCTCAGTTCCATGTTGCAGAGGCTAAATTCCAGGAGAATGTAGCCAGGAAGTCAAGGGTCCATTCATCCACTCAGCCATCTCATAGGGTGGAGGCTCTACAACAGTTGCGGCAGACTGAGAATATTGGGCCCTCATTTATCCTCACTTCAATTTGCTTGTATCCCTGGAAGGGGACTCAAATTTAACTGGATCAGATTTTGGAGCAAATTATGCTCAAGGACATTACCAAAAATAATAGAGCTATCAGCCAGCAATTAGAGAAACCTAACAGCTGGGTGTAACACAAACAGAAGCAGACATCTTAACAGACCAGGGAAATCCAAAAAAGAGGGGACATATGTATACATATAGCTGATTCACTTTGCTGTAAGCAGAAGCTAATCCAACATTGTAAAGCAACTCTTTGGATTTCTTTTGCATTTAGGTTGTACACTTTTCTTATTTGAAAACTTGTTCTTATTGCTGAATCAAAGTTTATGCTAAAACATTTTCAGACTCACTTTGGAGAGATTAGCAGCAGATGACAGATTGGTGCCTGTAGTAGTAGTTTCTAGCACAAACTCACCGACTGCATAAACTTTGATTCAGCAATAAGAACGAGTTTTCAAATAAGAAAAGTGTACAACCTAAATGCAAAGGAAATCCAAAAAAGAGAGGATATATGTATATGTATAGCTGATTCACTTTGCTGTAAGTAGAAGCTAATATAACATCGTAAAGCAACTATACTCCAATAAAAATTAATTAAAAAAATAAATAAAAATAAAATTATATTTTTAAATGCAAAGAACAAAACAAAAACAACAAAAAAAAGAAAAGCGTACAACCAGTTCAGGTTGGCCTTTGAAGTGATGTTACTATAAGCAAAAAATGCTGACCTATGATGGGTCCATGCACGCTACAGAAGATACAGAGCAGAGTTGCTTGCGTCTTCTTTCACCTATGTCACTATTTGGAAAATAGGGGTAAAGTGATACTTTTCTGTAGAAAAACACTTTAGAAGAAACTACTCTTGTGGCAAAATTGCTGAAGGAGCAGACTGGTGGAAAAGGCCATCATATTTCCCAAATGTATTTCTTTCTGTCAACCCTAGAGGCATTGAAGAGACACAGGCTGTAAGTTAAAGCAAAAAATCAGTGTGTCAGGAGGGAATCTTATGAGAAAGTCCTGCAAGCATGACTCTGCCTCCCACTCACGTGGGCTTTCACTTGTTTCTGCTGAAAGGAGCCAGACGCCTTTGCTTCCTGATAGTCTGGTACCACAGAAAAGTACGTATGCATTTTCAGTGTATGCAGGAATCAATGTCAAGTCTCTGCTCACCTGCAGATATGAAATCAGAGAGAGGGAATTCAAACTTGTGGACTGTGTGATAGGTTTTGTGAGAATATCTCTAGGCAGCAAGTTTAGAAGTATAATCCTAAGTATATTAGAGCTGGATACAAATTTGGCTTTCCTTTTGTTTAAGAGTTTTATCAGAGGCTCCAAAACTGTGAACAGGAGGGGATCAGATGTGCCACGTAGGTCATGCTCAAAGATGATGAATACATTTTGCTATTATTAGCTTATCACCCCCCTGAAGTGTAAGAAGAATCAAAGAGACTAATCCTGAAAGGTAAGAGAGGGGAATTGCTTGGCAGTCCAGTTGTTAGGACTTGACACTTTCACTGCTGGGGGCCGGGGCTCAATCCCTGGTCTGGGAACTAAGATCCCATAAGCTGCATGGCGTGGCCAAAAAAATAAAATAAAATAAAGAAAAAAAAATCATTGGAAAAAAAAAAAAGGAAGGTAATAGAATTTCTTTAGAGTGAGTTGGTGGTGGGCTGGGCGTCTCTTCTCTGCACGCTTTGTTAATCCCGGCCAAGTGAGGAGGGTTTCATGGAACCAACCCTAGAACTTGACTTTTGTGTCTGGGGACACACGAGGCTGGTCTCCGGCTCGGGCCTGACGATGCCTAAAGGTGAGAGGTACTCGGGAGCTGTCTGTGGACAGAGGGTCTCTGCAGGTTGTGGCTTTGCCAGTAAGTGAATCAGGCGAGGTGAGCCAAATTACCACCATTTGACAAGGGCTGGATTTGCACCTTCATGGTTGCTGGCGTAACAGAGGAAAATTGTACCAGTAATGTGGGAGTCTGTCCTTTTTAAAAAAAATCTGCCTTATCACCACCCCTCCATCTCCCCACCCTCCTCTCCCCCAAGTTAGATGCCACAGAGTCCTGCAAGAGGGGGCAGAGGAAAAGCCAGGAAGAGAGAAGAAACAGAAGACATCCTCCTCCCGGCCCTTTTCCATTGTAAACATCTAAGCCTAAATTAGGCCTGACCGGTAGAAAGAGGAAAGAAGCTTTTAGTCCAGTGAGACAATATCATGTTTATTGGGATCAGACTGCAGTTTTAAATACCCACATAAAGGGAATTAATTTGGTTAGTGACCAAGAGAAGCTGAAAGGCTCTGAGCTCTGCTTGAGACTTATCTGAGTCAGGGCAGAACAATTCAGCAGAACGGGGTGAATGACAGTTATCGAAGAAAACGTAATCTGCTCCTGTCAGCACCCTTCCACGTCCAGCTCATCCAAAAGCGGTTATGTTCTGATGACTCTTGCATCCTCCAGCAGCTACAGCTTATGCAAAAGCAAAGTCATGATCTGGAAGAGGGGCAAAGGGCAAAGGCTAGAGAGAAAAGTCCTGGACTTCAGACTTCTGATGAGATATGTCACACACTCCCTGCGTTGTACGTTGTACGTATGAGGAAGTTAGCACCTGGAGAGGGTAAGTGATGTATCTTAGATCACACAGCTCACATAGTGGCAGACCCTAAGAAGGAACCAAGGCTGTCTGGCTTCACATCCCAAATGGAAGAAGGAATGATCTGGAAGGGACGTGCACTGTGGCGAAGGCAGGGCTCAAGACCCAGTGAACACCACGAACCGGTGACAGAACAGTTCATAGGGTGAAGTAGTTTTATCATCTGTGTGAAGCCAACCATACACATGAGTGGAGGAAATGGTGTGTAGCTTTTTTTTTTTAATTAATTAATTAATTTATTTTTGGCTGTGTTGGGTCTTCGTTGCTGTGCATGGGCTTTCTCTAGTTGAGGCGACTGGGGGCTACTCTTTCTTGTGGTGCACGGGCTTCTCATTGTTGTGGCTTCTCTTGTTCTGGAGCATGGGCTCTAGTGCACACGAGCTTCAGTAGTTGTGGCGCGTGGGCTCAGTAGTTGTGGCGCACGGGCTTAGTTGCTCCATAGCATGTGGGATCTTCCTGGACCAGAGCTCGAACCTGTGTCCCTTGCATTGGCAGGCGGATTCTTAACCACTGCACCACCAGGGAAGCCCTGGTGTGTAGCTTTTATTCTTCCAGAGTCTGGAAGTGACTGTGTTTGATAATAAACTTACAAGGGACTTAGGGCTTTTCCAGGCTTTGGGTTTTCTAGAAAACAGAGGCTGTTTTCTAGGCTTTTATAATACATATCCAAAATAAAACCATAAAAGGCCCACACCTTCCTAAAAATACTATGTTTCTTGTCTACTGATGCCTGGAGAGGCATTAGAATTTGTGCAGACCATCGTGGGAAAAAAAAATAGAAAGAAAGAAAAAAAGGAAATATTTTTACATTATTGCCCATAAAATGCGTAGAACCTGAACATGAAAATAAAGAAATTATTTCTTCTTCTGGCAGATGTGTAAAGGAGATTGTTTGCTGTTTTTATCCTCAACACTTCTGACACCAAGTAAGAGGTTTTTTTCCTCCTGACAAGAAGTATGTGGTGGACTTCCCTGGTGGTGCAGTGGTTAAGAATCCGCCTGCCAATTCAGGCGACCCGAGTTTGATCCCTGGTCCAGGAAGATCCCACATGCTCCGGAGCAACCAAGCCCGTGCGCCACAACTACTGAGCCTGCACTCTAGAGCCTGCGAGCCACAACTACTCAGCCCGTGTGCCACAACTACTGAGCCCACGTGCCACAACTACTGAAGCCCGTGCGCCTAGAGCCCGTGCTCCACAACAAGAGAAGCCACTGCAATGAGAAGCCCGCGCACCACAACGAAGAGTAGCCCCCACTTGCTGCAGCTAGAGAAAGCCCACATGCAGCAACGGAGACCCAACGCAGCCAATAAACAAACAAACAAAGAAATATGTGGTGTCTTTTCCAACACCATTTCTTCAGCTTACTGACACTAACTACCTGGAATTAGCATCAGATTCCACAGATTTAAGGGCTCAGTCCCACTAGGTGGTCCTCCACTTCAGATGTCAGTTACAAGTCCCTGGCCTCCTGAACTTTGGACCAACCCCAGCTATAAGTTGGGGGTTCCCATAAACCTCTCCTCAGGTTTGATTATTTGCTAGAATGACTCACAGAACTCAGGAAAGTACTTTACTTATTATTACTGGTTTATTATAAAGGATATAACTGGGGAACATCCAGATGGGAGAGACACATAGGGCAAAGTGGTGGGCTTGGGGAGAGGCATGGATCTCCCATGCTGCAAGCTCTTTGAACTCCATCCTTTAAGGGGTTTTATTAAGGGTTCATTCCAAAGGTATGATCGATGAAATCATTGGCTATTGTTGATTGATTCAATCACCAGTCCCTTTCCCCTCCCCAGATATTAGGAGGTGAGCCTGAAAGTTCTAACCCTAATCATGCTTTTCTTTCTGGTGACAAGGCCCCAACCTGAAGCCATCTAGGGCCCTGCCAAGAAACACTTCATTAGAAAAAAAGACACTCCCACCCCTCAGGGTGTTCCAAGCCATTTAGGAGCTCTGTGTCAAAAACCAAGGATAGGGCTTCCCTGGTGGCGCAGTGGTTAAAAATCCGCCTGCCAATGCAGGGGACACGGGTTCGATCCCCAGTCCGGGAAGATCCCACATGCCACAGAGCAACTAAGCCCATGCGCCACAACTACTGGGCCTGCACTCTAGACCCCACGAGCTACAACTACTGAAGCCCGCATGCCTAGAGCCCGTGCTCCACAACAAGAGAAGCCACCACAGTGAGAAGCCTGCGCACCGCAACGAAGAGTAGCCCCTGCTCGCCACAACTAGAGAAAGCCCGAGCACAGCAACGAAGACCCAACACAGCCAAAAATAAAAACAAATAAATACATTTATTTAAAAAAAAAAGAACCAGGGTTAAAGATCAAATATATATATTTCCTATTGTGTCACAGGAGCAGGTACTCTTTAGCCACTCTTGCTAAAAAAGGTTCTCCACATTGGACATTCAGAGAGACATATACTCTCCCTCAGTCCTGAAGAGGATGCTATTTACCATGCCTATCAGGCTCAGGAGGTACAAGTGCTCTAATAATTTTTCAATGCACTTCTGGTGACATGCTTTGAAATGATTTTGATTATACAAGGAGTTTCTCTCCATGGCTGACCAATGTGTTATTTGAAGAACAGGTTAAATCTTGTGCAAAGGAGTCTTAATCATCTTATCATCTTACCACGAACAATTGATATAAATAGCAATTCCTTGAAACCGCAAACTTTGAGGCCCATAATCTTTGGGAACACCAGCAGACAACATACTCAGGCACCATTCCCTTCCCCAGGCTTGCCCTTGCAAGCATTCATCTATGCTGTGTGGTCAGATAAGGGAATCAACTAATTTCACATATTTTACCTTTGTTAATTAAGCTGAGATTTGTCCTACTGATAAACATAGATATCCTGGAGTATCTGGAGTTACTTCAGGGTGAGATGAATCATCACCATTCCAACCTCCACCTGTGGCCAATTGCTTATATTTTTCTATTTTTTCCCCTAGGCAGTTATTTTCTTTAAATTATATTTTTAAGCCAAAGAATTGCCCCTCCTTCCCTACATGAAAGTCTGATTAAAAATGCAACTGTTGTGGTTAAAGTTTAAAAGTTGAGCAGACATAGAGACAGAAAAAATAATAGAGGTTAACAGAGGCAAAGGAAGGGGGGAATGGGGAGTACTTTTTTAATGGGTACAGAGTTTCTGTTTGGGATGATAAAAAAAAGTTCTGGAAATGGATAGCAGTGATGGTTGTACCACATTGTGAATATAGTTAACACCACTGAATTGTATGTTTAAAGATGGTTAAAATGGTAAATTTTATGTATATTTTACAACAATAAGAAAAAATGAATAGGACCTCAAAGAAATGTGGGACACCATTAAGGTCATCAACATGCATGTAATAGAAATACTGGAAGGGGAGGAGAAAAAGAAGCAGGAAAAAGTTTTTTTAAAAAATAGCTGAAAATTATACCTTAAAAAAAAGGGTTTTGTTGCATAGCTTCTTAAGCCTTTGCATTATATACAGGTATATATTCAGTAATTCTTAGCTTCACTTTCTAAAAAAAAAAAAAATTTATTTATTTATTTATTTTTGGCTGCTTTGGGTCTTCGTTGGTGTCCGCGGGCTTTCTCTAGTTGCGGCGAGCGGGGGCTACTCTTCGTTGCGGTGTGCAGGCTTCTCACCGCAGTGGCCTCTCTTGTTGCGGAGCACAGGCTCTAGGCATGTGGGCTTCAGCAGTTGTGACACGCGGGCTCAGTAGTTGTGGCTTGCGGGCTCTAGAGTGCAGGCTCAGTAGTTGTGGCACATGGGCCTAGTTGCTCCACGACATGTGGGATCTTCCTGGACCAGGGCTCGAACATGTGTCCCCTGCATTGGCAGGTGGATTCTTAACCACTGCACCACCAGGGAAGCCCCTTAGCTTGACTTTTTTATGCATTATTTTTGCAATACATTATGGGTTTTTGAAATGTATTGTTTTTGTCTAATTTAATAATTCTTTGTACATTTTCCATTTAGGTCCTCCTTTATTGTTTAACCTTTATTGTTAACCTTTAACTGTCTCATTTTTATAACTTTTTTGAGAGCGAGTACTGCCCTTACAATCTGTATCAGCAAGAAGGAAGGACTCTAAGGTTCTTTCTGGCAGTGGAGGTGGTGGGGAAGCAGAACCATCTTGGTGTAGATCTATGAAACGAAGAGTATACAGCAAAGAAAAAAAAATCAACCAATTAAAAGATCCCTTTGAGACAAAAGATCCCTTTGAGACAACCAATTAAAAGATCCCTTTGAGACAAATATCATATGGTATTGCTTATACGTGGAATCTAAAAAGATGGTGCAAATGAACTTATTCACAAAACAGAAATAGAGTCACAGATGTAGAAAACAACCTTATGGTCATCAAGGGGGAAGGAGGTGGGGAGGGATAAATTGGGATTGATATATACACATTACTGTATATAAAACAGATAACTAATAAGGATCTACTGTATAGCACAGGGAACTCTACTCAATACTCTATAATGGCCTATATGGGAAAAGAATCTAAAAAAGAGTGAATATATGTATATGTATAACTGACTCACTTTGCTGTACACCTGAAGCTAACACAACATTGTAAATCAACTATACTCCAATAAAAATTATAATAGCTGAAAAAATAGCTGAAAACTACCCAAATTTGATGAAAAACATTATTCTACACATCGAAGAAGCTAATGGACTCCTAGCAGGATGAACACAAAACAAAGAGATCTATACCCAGGCATATTAGAGTAAAAATGCTAAAAGACAAAGAGAAAATCTTGAAAGAACAAGAGAAAAATTACTCGTCACATAAAAGAAGACCCCAAAGGATTAACAGTTGACCCCTCATCAGAAACAATGAGGGCCAGAAGGCAGTGGGATAACATATTCAAAGTGCTGGGAAAAAACACTGTCAAACAAGAACCTTATATCCAGCAAAGCTCTCTTTCACAAGTGAAGACATAATACAGAGGTTTTCAGATAAATAAAAACTGAGAGAGTTGTTGTCTAACAGCCACTTGCTAAGAAACACTAAAAGAAGTTCTTTGGCTAAGAGCAAATGACCTCAGAATGTAACTCGAGTCCACATGAAAAAATAAATAGCACCAGTAAATGTTAAGTAATGATAAAAGACAGCAGAAGTGCCTATTTCTTCTACTTTCTTCTCTTAACTAATTTTAAAAGCAATTTATAAAAGCAGTGTATATATGTGTGTGTGTGTATATATATATATATATGTATTATTGGGCCTAGAGCATATAGAAATGTAAAATATTTGACAACAACAGCACAAAAGATATGATGGGAGCAAAGCTGCCTTGGAGTAAGGAAATGATACCAGATGGTAACTCAATTCCACAGGAGCAAATGAAGAGAATTAGAAATGGTAAATAAGAAGGTTAGTATAACAAACCCTATATGTACTTTCTCTCCTCTCAGTTTCCTTACAAGACATAAAATTATATAAAGTAACAATTATAACAGTGTATTTTTGGACTTGTAACACATATAGATATAATATGTTTAACAATAATAGCACAAAATGGAGGAAAAGGAAATAGAGCTATATAGGAGCAACATTTCTACATCTTACTAGAATTAAGTTAGAATACATTTGAAATATTCTGATTAGTTAAGATACATATTGTAAGTCCTGGTGTAACCACAAGGAACATAATGAAAACACACAGTGAAAAAAATCATTACTGGAATTAAAATTTTACATAAGAACATATTCATTTAATGCAAAAGAAAGAGGTAAAAGAGGAATAGAGGGAAAGAGAGATGGGACATATAGGAAACAAAAAGTAAAAAAGCAAATGTATATCAGGTATATCAATAATAATATTAAATATGAATGAATTAAACAATCCAATCAAAGGCAGAGATTGACAGACTAGATTAAAAAAGATCCAATTATATGGTGACTACAGGAGACACACTTCAGATTCAGAGATACAAATAACTTGAAAATAAAAGAGTGAGAAAAGATATGTGTGCAAACAGCAACCATAAGAAAGCTGGAGTGGTTTTACCAATATCAGACACAACAGACTTTAAAAAAAAGAGTTACTAGAGATAAAAAGGGACATTTTACAATGACAAAAGGGTCAATCCATTAGGATATGCATCTAAGAACAGAGCCCCAAAATACATGAAGCAAAACTGATAAAATTGAAGGGACAAATAGACAACTCAATAGTAATAGCTGGAGATGTCAATACCCCACTTCCAATAATGGATAGAACAACTAGACAGATGTTCCACAAGGTAACAGAAGAATTGAAAAACAATTTATACCCACTAGACCTCAAAAATGTCCATAGAACACTCCATGAAAAAACACTAGAATACATATTCTTCTCAAGTGCACATGAAACATCCTCTAGGATACACCACATTTTAGGCCACAGGGCAAGTCTCAAAATGCTTAAAAGAATTGCAACATGCTACGTAAGTTTTCTGACCACAGTGGAATGAATTAAAAGTCAAATATAGAAATTTGGGGAATTCACATATGTTCTGAATATTAATTCTTTATCAGCTATATAATTTGCAAATATTTATTCCCTTTCTGTGGGTTGACTTTTTAACTCTGTTGATAATGTCTTTTGATCCACAGTTTTTTTCATTTTCATAAAGTCCAATTTGTTTATTTTTCTTTTGTTACCTATGCCTTTGGTGTCATATCTGAGAAATCATTGCCAAGTCCAACATTATGAAGTTTTGCTCTATGTATCTCCTAAGACTTTTATGGTTTTAGGTCTTACATTTAGGTCATGGATCCATTTTGTGTGAATTTTTAAAATTTATTTATTTATTTATTTATGTTGCGCTGGGTCTTAGTTGCGGCATGCGGGACATTTAGTTGTGGCATGCAGACTTCTTACTTGAAGCATGCGGATTCTGAGTTGCAGCATGCGTGTGGGATCTAATTCCCTGACCAGGGATCAAACCCAGCCCCCCTGCATTGGGAGCGCAGAGTTTTACCCACTGCACCACCAGGGAAGTTCCTTGTGTGAATTTTGTATATGGTATTAAGTAAAGGTTCAATTTGTTCTTTTGCATGTGGCTATCCAGCACCATTCGTTGAAAAGAATGTGTTCCCCCATTGAATGACCTTGGCACCCTTGTCAAAAATTATTATATTATTATTATACATGCAAGGATTTATTTGTGGGCTCTCTATTCTATTCCATTGGTCTATATATCTGTCTTTATACCAGTACCACACTGTTTTGATTACTGTAGCTTTGTAGTAAGATTTGAAATCAGGAAGTGTGAGTCCTCCAGGTTTGTTCTTCTTTTTCAGTATTGTTTTTGGCTATTTGGGGTCCCTTGAAAATCCATATGCATTTTAGGAGGGTTTAACCAGGGCAATAAGCAAGCAAGTGAAAATCATCCAGATTGGAGAGGGAAAGGTAAAACAATCTCATTCACAGATGACATGATCTTGTATATAGAAAATCCTAAAGATTACACTTAAACAAAAAATTAGCTCAATATGCAAAAATCAGTTATGTTTCTACCCTAGCAAGGAACAGTCTGAAAATTAAATTAAGTAACAATTCCATGTACAACAACATCAAAAAGAATAAAATACTTAGAAATAAAGTTAATAAAACAAGTATAAAACTTGTACTCTGAAAACTATAAAATATTGTTGAAAGAAATTTAAGAAGACCTAAATAAGTGGGAAGACATCCCATATTCATGGATTGGAAGATTTAATATTGTAAGATGGCAGTACTCTCCAAATTGATCTACAGATTCAATGGAATTTCTTTGGGATCCATTCAGTGGGAAGGACCTTGAGCTCACAACTATACACACTCCCAACACATTTAAATACACATTTTGAAAACAAAGGAAGTTATGCTGTTCACTCAGAAGAATGGAAAGGATAAAGGGGTCATTATGGTTGTTGAAGGCAATAGTATTTTTGTTGTTGTTGTTGTTAGCTATGTTTTTAACTCTTATAATATGTAACAGAGTTCTGTTGATTATGAAGGGGCTGATTTCTTCTTTAGTACACAGTGTATTTTTCGTTGTTCTTTATACTGTAAATAATGTTATACACAACAGTTTTATGCTATATTTCACAATAAATTTAAAAATTAGTAGAAAATACATATTTTTCTTTTTTGGCTGCGTTGGGTCCTCGTTGCTGTGCACGGGCTTCCTCTAGTTGTGTCGAGTAGGGGCTACTCTTTGTCGCAGTGTGTGGGCTTCTCATTGCAGTGGCTTCTCTTTGTTGTAGAGCACGGGCTCTAGGCACGTGGGGTTGTGGCTCACGGACTTAGTTGCTCTGCGGCATGTGGGATCTTCCCGGACCAGGGCTCGAACCCGTGTCCCCTGCATTGGCAGGCAGATTCTTAACCACTGCACCACCAGGGAAGTCCCAGAAAATACATTTTTAATTTAAATTTTATTTCATACAGTTAACATCTGCAGTACTGGCTCATTACAAAACCCCTAGACTGTAATCTGAGAGTCAGATCATCCTGCAGCTAGAGCTTTAAATTTTGTGCAGAAAGCCTCTCTGAGGTCTCTGCTGAATTTAAAACAGTGGATTGCTAAGACATAAAACTAAATTTGAAAGGATACTAGAGGATGGTCTAAATTTCCTGGGCAGATAGATATACAGGATGAAGGCAGGAGATTGAGAGGAAAATGCCTCATTGTTCACATTGGTTGATGAGAATGTCTGGAAGAAAGAAACTTCTTGCTAAAGGGTTGGGGTGGTTCTGGTAGTATCAGCTCAAGGGGAGAAATGTCTATAGCGACTGTGATTGGCTTGGGCAAAACGGGCAAATTGCTATGTAGAATTGCTGTGCATTTGAACTCTATAATCCAGATGGAGAGAATAGCCCTTAAGTGGGAATGTTTCCATGACAATTGCTAAGAGTTCAGAGTAGCATGTGTATTCTCTTTCTCTTTTAATTGTGGGAAAATCAGTATCCATAAAGAACCTGTAGCTGGTGATATGGAAGCTAAAGTGGGCTTTGGAGACTTGGGAAAACAGAAAGAGACTATAAAATGGAGACTGACTGATCCTCAGACCTAGACTCAACTTGTACCACTTCCAGGGGAGACAACCTGCTGAGGACCGGTGTGCAGAAAGTGGTGACTCCTTGAAATAGGAAGGCATGGTAGGAGGTTGGGGTTAGGGTTCTGGTCTATATTTTCCTTTTTTTTTTTTTTTTTTTTTTGCGGTACGCGGGCCTCTCACTGTTGTGGCCTCTCCCGTTGTGGAGCACAGGCTCCGGACGCACAGGCTCAGCGGCCATGGCTCACGGGCCCAGCCGCTCCACGGCATGTGGGATCTTCCCGGACCGGGGCACGAAGCTGTGTCCCCTGCATCGGCAGGCGGACTCTCAACCACTGTGCCACCAGGGAAGCCCCTATATTTTCCTTTTTTAAAAAAAAAATTTTATTGGAGTATAGTTGATTTACAATGTTGTGTTACTTTCTGCTGTGCAGCAAAGTGAATCAGTTATACATATACATATATCCACTCTTTTTTAGATTATTTTCCCATACAGGTCATTAGAGAGTATTGAGTAGAGTTCCCTGTGCTATACAGTAGGTCCTTATTAGTTATCTATTTTATATATAGTAGTGTGTATATGTCAATCCCAAACTCCCAGTTTATCCCTCCACCCCTGGAACCATCAGGTTGTTTTCTACATCTGTAACTCTATCTCTGTTGTATAAATAAGTTCATTTGTACCATTTTTTTAGATTCCACAAATATCATATGATATTTGTCTTTCTCTGTCTGACTTCAGTCAAAATGACAATCTCTAGGTCCACCCACGTTGCTGCAAATGGCATTATTTCATTCTTTTTTATGGCTGAGCAATATTCCATTGTTATATGGTCTATATTTTCTGCTGGTATGAATTAAATCCTAATCCCCGTACATGAAAAGGTCATCTGAAGGTTCTCTTTATTTATTTTTGCTATTATAAGTGGATGTTTTCCTTCAATATATCTTCTAACTGTTGACTCTTTTTGAGCATTCTCTTTTAATATCCAGAGCCAGAGTACATATCCAGGCTGACTGACTTGGAGTTCAGAGTTTATGAAATAGACCATGAAGTAGGGAAGAAGGTATACTTTACCAAATTGCTCAAAGTTATAGATACCTTAAAAAAAAGGGAAAAATATTTCCTTGAATCTGGAAAACAAAACATTAAAGAAACAGCAATGCTTCAAACAAAAAGTCATCAAAATATTACAATCATCCTGATCAGTTCATTCAGTCCCATGTAATTAATTCTTGTTCTTCTTGATCTCAGATTAGATATATATATATATATATATATATACCACATCTTCTTTATCTATTCATCTGTCGATGGACATTTAGGTTGCTTCCATGTCTTGGCTATTGTAGTGTTGTATTGAACATTGGGGTTGCATATATCTTTCTGAATTATGCTTTTCTCTGGATATATGCCTAGGAGTGGGATTGCAGGATCATATGGTAGCTATATTTTTAGTTTTTTAAGAATTCACTTCTTCTTAACAATTATTTTTAGATTAGTAAGGAAAATTTCATGAGACTTTAAACAAAGTTAATCATCAACTTATTTGTTGAGAATCAGGTAAGTTTCAAAAATATCACAGGGACTTCCCTGGCAGTCCAGTGGTTGAAACTCCACACTTCCAATGCAGGGGGCACATGTTCGATCCTTGGTTGGGGAGCTAGGATCCAACATGCCCCGTGGCGGCCAAGAAAATTTTAAAAAACAAAAAAAATCACAAAAGCAAAGAGTGCAAGAAGCTAAGAACATGGTTCTTATCTCTCTTTTTCACTATGGTACTTGACATGCATTAAGCAATTCATTTCTAATTGTACATTTTGTTTATAGGTTGGATTTATAATTTTATAATCTTTTTTTTTTTGGCCACGCTGTGGGGCATGCAGGATCTTATTTCCCCAACCATGGGTGGAACCTGCACTCCCTGCACTGGAAGCGTGGAGTCTTAACCACTGGACCACCAGGGAAGTCCCCTACAGTTTTATAATCTTAAACATCTAGTAGAAATAATACAAGTTTGTTTGACTAGTAAACCTAGGTAGAAGAAAATTGTATGTCTGCATTATATTTAATGCTGACAGCTCTGAAGACATGCCTATTTTTTATTTTACCAACAATTAGAAAACTAACTTTATTTATCAAAATTACACCAGATCACATGAATTTTAAAAAAATTTGGGTTATTGTCTATATTTCTGAGAGTTTTAGGAATACTTAATTTATATGAGCACTCACTTATCTCTAAGCCAATTTGAATAGAACTCCTTTAAGGGATTTTATAAATTAATATGGTAATACCATCTGGAGGTAGAAAAATATCACTTATACATAATACACACACACACATACACACACACATACAGGCAGACAAATACAGAGATCTTACAGCTTTTGCTTTAAAATTTTAACCATGTGTCAGGTATATTAATATAAAACTCACTAGTTCATAAAAGAACACTTGGATCCAAATTGTGCTTCTGGCAGATGGAATAAGTTAAGGTTACCCACTCAGATGGCTAAAACACTTTACTAATATCTGTGGAGAAGATCTTTTAAGTTTCTTTTTTGTTTTTTTTGGCTGCTTTGGGTCTTTGTTGCTGCGCGCGAGCTTTCTCTAGTTGCGGCAAGCAGGGTCTACTCTTCGTTGCAGTGTGCAGGTTTCTCATTGCGATGGCTTCTCTTGTTGTGGAGCACGGGCTCTTAGGCTCGTGAGCTTCAGTAGTTGCAGCACGTGGGCTCAGTAGTTGCGGCGTGTGGTCTCAGTAGTTGTGGCACACGGGCTTAGTTGCTCTGTGGCATGTGGGATCTTCCTGGACCAGGGATCGTACCTGTGTCCCCTGCATTGGCAGGTGGATTTTTAACCACTGCGCCACCAGGGAAGTCCTTTAAGATTTTTCATTTGCCCAGTTTCCAAGTAGCTCCTTAAAAAAAAAAAAAAGTGACTATCAGGTGACTTGAAACCAAAACCAATAAGCCTTTTATGACTAAAACATGGATGCAAAGTGCATCCTCAAAGAGATTGCAAAGGATGCAGCCCTCCCAATATCTAGAGCCACTCCCAAAGATGGCCAAAAGATAGAAAGACTTAGACAACCCTCCACCCCAGAGCAGGCAACAGCCTCTAGGATGCTAGCCACAAAATGGGTGAAACCTACATTTCTGCCCCTCTGTACTTTGGGGGCCCCTAATCTGACAATTGGCCCCTGCACCTGCAGAACCTGCATGCCCTAATGGGGAAAACCAAGTCAAGTTCTCAGGGCACAGAAAGAGAAACAAACAGGAAAGCAATCCTTTCCTAGGAGGGAAAGGATCGACAACCAGTGGGTACCCTCAAACCAAATTTTAACCAGAGTCATAATCCGGAGAACTAATTTTTTCAAATGTTTCTCTCCTGCTAATCTGAATTTGGAGAGGGAAAGACTCTTACCACCTTCACTTGACAGGTCCCCACAGGTAGAGATCTGAGAGATTAATGAGGTAAGAATTCTTACCTCTGTTGGGTTTTGTCAGAGGTCCAAGATCTCTTTATTACAGCTTCCAGACTCAGCAAGGTGTTCCCAGCTGAAGGAGTTCCTGTGTGGGCACCAGAAACTGGAGGGGAAGAAAAAGTTTTTCTTGATCCTCCTAGAGTCTGAAAATTAAACCAACAGAAAAAAGATTAACAAAAGACAGGCATACAAATTTATTTCATGTAAGTTTTACATAACGTGGGAGTCTTCATAAGGAAATGAAGACCCGAAGAAATAGTTAAACCTGAGTATTTTTATGCTAGACTTGATGAAGGGTGGACAGGTGTGGAGGAGTATGATAGGTTAAGGTACATGGTACCTGCAGTAAAACTGGAGGAAACCTAGCAAGGCCTATCTGTTAGCATCTCAGCATCCCTTTATCTTCAGAGATAAGGACGCTCCTTTCCTCTGAGTATAGGGAGGGCATCTCTCACATGAGGGGTTCATGACTGTGTCAGGGGAGAAGTGGGGTGGTTAGGGGGACCTTCCTGCTTCAGCCATTTTCTCAAACTCCTTCAGCTTAAAATATTCAATATACCAAGCTTCCATATTTGGGGTAGCTTATTAAAAATATCACCCCCCCAGAATTGATCTGTAGATTCAATGTAACCCCAATCCAAATCCCATCAGCTGTCAAATTAATTCTAAAATTCGTAAAAAAAATTACAAAGAATCTAGAATAATCAGAACCATTTTGAAAGAAGGTAAAGTTGGAAGACTTACATTACTGAATTTTAAGATTATACCAAAAAGCTATTATAATCAAGACAGTGTTGTGTGCATATAAATATAGACACATAGATCAACTGAACAGTGTAGAGACCATATATAGCCCACTGTTTTTTTTAAAAAAACATTTTTGCTTTTCTTTCTTTATTTGGTTATACCGGGTCTTAGTTGCAGCAGGCGGGCTCCTTAGTCGTGGCATGCATGTGGAATCTAGTTCCCTGACCAGGGATCTAACCCAGGCCCCCTGCATTGGGAGCGTGGAGTCTTATCCACTGGACCACAAGGGAAGTCACCTAGCCCACTGGCTTTTGACAAAGGGGCCAAAGTAATTCGACAGGGGGAAAGGATAGTTTTTTTTCAACAATTGTTGCTGGAACAATCCGATATTTATATGTAAAAACCATAAAACTCCACTCTTATCTCACATCATCCACAAAAAAATTAAATCAAAATAGGGTTTAGGCCTTAACAATGTAATTTAAAATCCTAAAATTATCAGTAGAGAACATCTTGGTGACATTAGGGTAGGTAAAGATTTCTCAGATAAGATGAAAAAATACAAAGTATAAAAGAAAAAGTTGATAAAATGAACTTCCTCAAAATTAAATATTTCTGCTCTTTAAAAATACTGTCAAGGGCTTCCCTGGTGGTGCAGTGGTTGAGAGTCCACCTGCCGATGCAGGGGACACGGGTTCGTGCCCCAGTCCGGGAAGATCCCACATGCCGCGGAGCGGCTGGGCCCGTGAGCCATGGCCGCTGAGCCTGCGCCTCCGGAGCCTGTGCTCCGCAACAGGAGAGGCCACAACAGTGAGAGGCCCGCGTACCAAAAAAAAAAAAAAATACTGTCAAGAAAATAAAGGAAGCCATTGACTGAGAGAAAATCATCATAATGCATATATCCAACAAAGGATCTGTAAGAAGAATACATAAAGAACTCTTATTTAACAATAACAAGACAAGCAATCCTCCAAAATGGGCAAAAGTTTTAAAGACGTTTCACTAAAGAAGCACGTGTCTAATAAGCACTTGAAAAGATGCTTACTATCATTAGACCTCAGAGAAATGCAAATTTAAATAACAATGAGGGACTTCCCTGGTGGCGCAGCAGTTAACAATCCTCCTGCCAATGCAGGGGGCACAGGTTCAAGCCCTGGTCTGGGAAGATCCTACATGCCGCAGAGCAACTAAGCCCATGCGCCACAACTACTGAGCCTACTCTCTAGAGCCTATGAGCCACAACTACTGAGCCTGCATGCCACAACTACTGAAGCTTGCGCACCTGGAGCCTGTGCTCCGCAACAAGAGAAACCACCACAGTGAGAAGCCCACATACCACAGTGAAGAGTAGCCCCCGCTCGCGGCAACTAGAGAAAGCCTGTGCGCAGCAAAAAATAAATAGATAAACTTATTTTTTTAAATAAATAAATAACAACGAAATTCCACCACACATCCACTATAATGGCTAAAAAATTTTTTAACTAGCAATACTAAACGTTGATGAGGATGCAAAAAAACTGGAGTGCTCAGGTTTCCCTGGTGGCACAGTGGTTGAGAGTCCGCCTGCTGATGCAGGGCACACGGGTTCGTGCCCTGGTCCGGGAGGATCCCGCATGCCGCGGAGCGGCTGGGCCCGTGGGCCATGGCCGCTGGGCCTGCGCGTCTGGAGCCTGTGCTCCGCAATGGGAGAGGCCACAACAGTGAGAGGCCCGCGTACCTCAAAAAACAAAACAAAACAAAACAAAACAAAAACTGGAATGATCATACACTCCTGATGAGAATGTAAAATGATACATTTTGGCACTTCTTATAAAGTTAAACATACACTTGCCATATGACTCAGACATTCCACTCCTAGGTATTTCCCCTAGAGAAATGTAAACATGTTAATGCAAAGACTTGTCCGTGACTGTTCATAGCAGATTTACGTATAATAGCTGTGACTCTTCATAGCAGATTTATTTATAATAGCTCAAAACTAGAAACAATCTACATATCTGTCACTAGGTGACAGAATAAACAAGTCTGGTATATTTATATGGTAGAATAAATATAAATATATTTTATATAAAATATAAAATATATTTTATATAAAATATAAAATATATTTTATATAAAATATAA